>NW_027466187.1:550000-755000 GCF_046127955.1 Nelusetta ayraudi | reverse complement strand
AGGGTTTTCTTGTTTAGTTTTGTTTGTCGGTATGTTAATAGGGTTTGGTTCTTAAGGGAGGGGGTGTTATGACCCACGGGTGGGTCTAGGTGCCTCTATGTTTGTGTCTGTGTGTGTGTGTGTGAGAGTGGATGACGCCTTGCAGGTGCGGTCCTGGATGTCGGCTGCTGATTGGACGCGCCAAGGCTGAGAAGGAGGAGCAGTCGAGCCAGCCTGACGGTCATCCCTCCTCCGCTCCCAAGTCTGCAGTTAGTCACTTCTGAAATGGTGTTAGAGCACGCAGCCGTAGGGGTGGGCTGCCATTTTCTTTGTCCCCTCTTTTCTCCTGTTTATTAAGTATGTAGGGAGGTTAGCCTTTCTGTATTTGGCTTCTCTTTCTTTCTTTAGTTAGTTCTTAAGGCGAGCTAGTTGGAGTTTGGTTTATTATTTTGGCCTGGGCCCACCCTGAAGCCTTTGCTGCCCACCGGTTAAGTTGTTTTGTTTCTTTCATTTACTGATTCATAAATGTTTTTGTTGAAAACCGCCAACTGCCGTGAGAAATTAATGAGGCTTGGGAGTGGGGGAAGGTGTCCCACATGTTGCGTCTCGGTCCCCCGAGACGGGACGTAACACGGAGTTTTCACTGTGACAGCAGGTTGAGCTCCTACCGTGTTACAGGTGACGTCATCACGTTAGCCTGTTCCATTCCTGCTAAATTCTTTAAAGAACTACCGTTAGTAAACTTTTAAATTATAATACACTCTACACTAATTGTAATTTCCTGCCCGTGGTTCTATATAGCAACAGTTGATGGCTCATATCAGCAGATAAGCAGCAACAATCTGGGCATTGCGGGTGATTCATAAATATGTCATTTCTTATTAATTAGCCCATAAGTTTTGTACACCAGTGTGACACCAAATGCTTGTTGCTGACAGCAGTGAAGAAATGACACTCTAGTGGTTCTGCACATTAGTATAAATAGAGTGATTCTCTATCATTACATCACAGGAGGGCGGCACTCTGACAGATTCCATGAACCTGAACACTGATGATCCAGACTCCGGTCCAGATGAGCCAACAGGCCACAGTGGAAACGGGTCAGAGCATGGACTGGCTGCTGAAAGGATCCAGGTAGGTGGCGCTGTCATCCCAAGTTGTGTGGTGTGGAGGATCAGGGCCAAAGTTCCAGATGCTCACAGATGTGACTGTGGATTCAGGAGGAGTGTTTGAAGGCTGGACTCCCAACAGTGATTGGCTGCTGAGGACCTCTCAATCACAATCAGGTTTTTTAGTGGCTGTGAGATTGAAAGTGAGATTGCATTGTCCAGGTAGGAGGACAGCAGTCAGTCATGTTTCACCTCCAGTCAACACGCAGTGGTTCACATGAAGGTCCAAGAGGCCTACAGACCTACACTGAGTCTGGAAGTGGCAGTACAGTTGGATCATTGTCTTTGTTGTGTTGTTTGGTCATTGTGATCCAATGTAATGTGAGAGAAGGACGAGTGCAGTTATATTGGAGTGAGTTATTTAGAGTGTAATAGAAGTTATAATGCAGAGTCTGTTTTTATGAAATGTTCTATCACCTGGCATCCATCCATCCATCCATCCATCCATCCATCCATCCATCCATCCATCTTCTACTGCCGTATCTGGAGTCAGGTCTCGGGGGCAGCAGCCTCAGCAGAGACCCCTAGACTTCCCTGGACCCAGTCACCTCCTCCAGCTCCTCCAGTGGGACCCCAAGGCTTCCCAGTCCAGCCCAGAGACCTGGTCCCTCCAGCAGGGTCTCCTCCTGGTGGGACATGCCTGGAACACCTCCCCAGGGAGGCGTCCTAAACAAGACCCCGAGATGCTGGAACTCCTCCCCCTGAGGCAGGGCCTCCCCACCGACCCAGAGAGGGCAAACCACCTCATATCCAGCATTGATTTATCTGTTGGTGATTAATTATAAAGTAACATTTATTTTATTTAAATTATATTTGAACTGAATTGGATTTGTTTGTAAAAGTGAGATTTATTTTCATTGATTCATGTGGTTTATGTTGAGACCTAGTGGAGAAGTGGGTATGGCCTACAGAAGGTTTGAGTACACAAGTTATTCAGATACGGAGAATCCCCATGGCAGGACTTCAGGAGATATATAATCAAAGTGTTAAAGCAGCAGAAATGAAACGCCAGTTGAGGTCAAGGTTACACAGGTCAGAGGTTGTGATGGCTTTTATTGTCAGAATATTGAATCATTGAAATATAATTATAGTTTGAGCTTGTAACAAAGTTTGGATGATATAACATAATCACATAAAATAAATGATCTGGTTTCCTTCTGATTCATTGACGTCCTTCTGAAATCTCCACACAAACATCTGGCAAGCATCAAAACCATGAATTATTTTGAGGGAAACTTCTTTTGTCTTACTTATAATTCAATAATGATTTGAGTTCCCATCACAGGTGTTGTGAATCACTTTATCTTTTCCACATGATTTCCTCATTTAAGATCATGAAGCAGAAATAAAGTCTCTTGAAAAGTATTTTTCACCTCCAAAATGAAGATGTTATAGAAGTCTGAAGTGAGAGCAGAGCAGTGTGTTGTTGATGTGTGGAACCTTCATGCTGAGATGTTCCAGCCGTGGATGATGAGAGCAGAAGCAGTGGTTGTGTTGCTGCTGCCTTCACTGAGCAGCTGCTCCAAGTCCTGCTTCTTCCACTGAGGATTCAGCTCCAGCAGTGGCTTCTGGGACGTCTCTCCCAGTAACCACAGCAGCTTGTAGGGAGAAGCAGTCCGCCAGCCACCAGGCTGCACTGGGGTCAAAGGTCGTGACACACCCACACAGTGTTGGTGCATGCAGCTTGCTGTTTGGCTCCACTGGTTGTAGTTCTGTCAGCCACCAGTAGATGGAGCGCTCCTCTTCACTCTCCTCATCCTCACCACCACCTGCAAAGATAAGAAGAGACAGCAGGAGTCAGGACTCACGGTCCTTGAACGCATCATCACAGAGACGTTGACTGTTGATGAAGATGATGGAGTGACTGGTGAGAAGAAGCAGACTCTCAGTCACATGTCAAGTGTGGAACATCAGAAGGTCATGTGACCATGGAGTGTTGGACTGATACTGAGGCCTGATGAAGATGAACTGATCAATAATTGATTGGTGAACTGAGAGAAGAAGCAGTTTGGCAGCAGATGTTGGATGAATGAGGAGCAGCTGGACGTCACCATCCTCCTCTCACACTGTGACTGGGAACACTGGACCTCTGCTGTGGGATCAACTGGCTTTGGTGCTGGAACCATCATCCACTGCTTCCAAACCAGTACTAACCTCACACTCTCCAGTTGATGGTCACTGCTGTAGACAAGATCCATCAGTGGCTTCACTGATGACTCCTTCAGGGGGTTCATATTCAGGTCCAGCTCTCTGAGGTGGGAGGGGTTGGACTTCAGAGCTGAGAGCAGCCAATCACAGCTGAGCTCTGACAAACTGCAGTCAATCAACCTGAATAGAGAATAAATGATGGAGAGTTTATAATGATGGAGCGTTTTTCCAGGGTGTCATCACTCTGAAAATCAAAGTGAAACGTCGACTTCAGAATCTGACACTACAGAAAATGTCACCTTGAAATTAAATCCTCAGTCCAAAACTAATGTGTGTTGAAATGATGTTTGGTCACATGACCACTGATGACCTGTTTTTCCTTTTCCTTTTTCTTTTTTTCTTTTTTTTTTTTTTTTACTTCAAACATGAACAGAATGAAGTTTTCATATTCTGGATGTCATTTTGAGATGAATCAACCTTCAGTTCAATGTTTATTCAACATGTGTGATGAACTGTGTTTGATGCTGAAACCATCATCCACTGGTTCCAAACCAGTACTGACCTCAGAGTTTACAGTTTACAGTCTGGACTCTGCAGAAAACCACTCAGTTCCTTCACTGATGAATCCTGCAGCTGGTTCCAACTCAGGTGCAGCTCTCTGAGGTGGGAGGGGTTGGACTTCAGAGCTGAGAGCAGCCAATCACAGCTGAGCTCTGACAAACTGCAGTCAATCAACCTGAATAGAGAATAAATGATGGAGAGTTTATAATGATGGAGAGTTTTTCCAGGGTGTCATCACTCTGAAAATCAAAGTGAAACGTCGACTTCAGAATCTGACACTACAGAATAAAATGGGAGAGGGAGGGCGAGCGAACGAGTGCTGCACTGTGGAGTCCATTACTGGCTCTTGATGATGTTGCTGTCTGGGCCCCCTTGCACCTAAGTAGGATTGCGTCATCCAAGATGAGTCACTAAGCCTTCAGCGTTCAACCAATCCACAACACGTGTGTCCAGGCTTCATGGGTCGCACTAAAAGCCATCCAGGATGAGAAGACACGGATTCATCAAGCCAGGTGAAAGCTATCCTGGATCAGTGCGCAATGCTCGCGGCTTCCTTCCATAGACCCCCGTTATGGAGCTGGGATTGACGGATTGGCCATCTTTGACCTCCTCAGAAGCCTCCATGAGGATTTGCGCCTGGGACGGGGATTCAGACTCTCTACCGTCCAGTGTCACAACAACAACCTCATGTTACTCTTTGATGTGTCTTCATGTTTCTATAATAACAATAATAATAATAACAATAAACTTTATTTATATAGCACTGCTCATACACAACATGTGCAACCCACAGTGCTTAACAAAATAAAACAAAACAAAACAAAGAAAGGTAATAATAAGAAGAAGAACAACAATCATAATAATAACAATGAGAAAAAATAAAAAGCTCCACTGCCCCTCCCCCCACCCCATACGGACCCACCCCTCCCCACCAACGCACACAGACAAACGCCCACCCCCATATTCACACAGACATTAGATAACACGGCTTGGCACTGAAGAATCTGATGAGGAAAGGCCACTATGGGGAGCCGTCCACACAAGGGGGCACCATGGCCTGCAGCGCCCCTATGGGCAGACCAGGCGTAGCTCCCACTGTGGAGGGCCCCCCATGAGGAAACACTGGCACTAAAAGTATAAAAGGGAGAATAATCATAATGAGAAATAAACCAAATACATAAAAATAAAGTGTGAAACAGTGGCATAAAAATGGGTAACCATTATAAAAGTATAAAAATCAATTGAAGGTAATAAAAGGCATAAAAATAGTAAAACGGCATAAAATTAGTGGAGTAAGAGAGAGAAGAGTAAAAGAAGTCAGTTAAACGGCAGGTTAAAAAGGTACGTCTTGAGCCTCCCCTTAAAAATATCAACAGTCTCTGTGGCCCTGAGGCTCTCTGGCAGGCTGTTCCACCGAGTAGGGCCGTAATGGCTGAAAGCAGCCTCACCATGGTTTTTTTTTTTTGACTCGGGGAACAGTTAACAGGCCAGTGCCAGAAGACCTAGGATATGATGAAAGCAGGTCAGTTAGATAAGATGGGCCAAGACCGTTGAGACATTTAAAAACTAATAAGAGAACCTTAAAATCAATCCTGAAGCGGACGGGGAGCCAAAGCAGCGACTTTAAAAGCGGTGTAATGTGTTCCCTTCCTCTGGTCCTAGTCAGCACACGTGCGACTGAGTTTTGTAGTATTTGTAGACTGTAAACACTCTTTTTGGGAAGACCAGAGAGCAGGGCATTGCAATAATCTAGTCTACAAGAAATAAAAGCATGCATTAGCACCTCCGTGTTGGCCTGAGAGAGGAACGGGCGGATTCTGGCTATTTTCTTTAGATGATAAAAACCTATCTTTGTAATATTTTTTATATGTGGAACAAAGGTGAGCTCAGAATCAAAAACAACGCCCAGATTCTTTACAAATTGCGAGGGTTTAAAATCCCGACGTTTTGGTAAAAGTTCCTCTCTCCGGCCTTCAGGACCAATAACTAAAACCTCAGTTTTGTCCTGGTTAAGCTGTAGGAAATTCTCTGCCATCCATGATTTGATATCTAAAATACAGTTTAAAAGGGCATCAATTGGCACTGTGTCATCAGGAGACACGGCAATGTACATTTGTGTATCATCAGCATAGCTGTGGAAGCTGATGCCGTGTTTCCTTACGACGTCCCCCAAGGGAAGCATGTACAGATTAAAAAGAACCGGACCTAAAATTGACCCTTGGGGCACCCCACATCTAATTTCATGCATTCTGGAGGAGCACGTATCCATACTTACAAAGAAACATCGATCTGTGAGATAAGAACGAAACCAGTTAAAAACAGTACCTGACAGGCCCACCAGGTTTCTGAGTCTATTTAATAAAATATGGTGATCTACTGTATCAAAAGCAGCGCTTTGATCCAGTAGCACCAAGACTGTCAGCTTCTGAGAGTCTGCGTTACACCTGAAATCATTGACGATCTTTAAAGGGCTGTCTCAGGACTGTGGTTCTTTCTAAAACCAGATTGATAATTCTCTAAAATATTGTTTGTATTTAAAAAGTAATTTACTTGGTTAAAAAACAGTTTTTCTAAAATCTTACTTAAAAATGGTAAGTTGGATACAGGTCGGTAGTTATTAAAAATGTTTGGATCCAAGTTGCTCCTCTTCAAAAGGGGCCTCACCACCGCCGTTCTAGAGGCAGCAGGGAAAACACCCGTCTGAAGAGAGCAATTGACAATATATAAAATCTGCTCCTCAAAGAACCCATAAAGTGACTTTAAGAGTGACGTGGGAATTGGGTCTAAAAGGCAGGCTGTGGGCTTTACTTGGGAGAAAACTCGACCAAGTGTCCTTGCATCAACTAGAGCAAAACTCTCCAGTGTTTCCTCAGATAAAAGTGGTTGTCCAGATGTATACAAAAATTGATTTTGATTAATTAAAATACTGGACCTAATGACATCAATTTTACTTACAAAGTGGTCTGCAAAATCCTCACAGAGGGCATCTGTTGGTGTCTGTACGTCCTGATTAAAATTTGTATTGGTTAAAAGATTGAAGGTAGAGAAAAGAAATCAAGGGTTTTTGCTATTGTTTGTGATGAGGTTGGAGAAATGGGTTATTCTTGCCTGTTTGACAGTTTTATTGTAAGATTTGAGTAGATGACGAAATGTTTCATAATGGACAGTGTTACGAGAGTTAACCACTAGATGGCAGCCAAGTTCCATGCAATATGCAGAGACATCTAGTGCGAGTTGATGACGTTGGCTTCCGGGTGTTTTACCTGATGAGCACTGTTCTAACCATAGATATATACAGAAGGCGAGATGTCTTATCCGCGCTGCTGGCCAATGGAATCGAACGTCCGCACTGGCGGCCATCTTGCCACAGTCACCTCGCTCCGCCCCTCTCACTCATAACTATGTATTCTTCTTGTGCATGTTCTTTTAAATAGCCCTAAATTGCTCTATTTTCAACCGAATTTCGAGCGGTTTGGTTTGTTACAAAGGTTATAAGCATAGTTATGATACTGCATACTTATTAATGATTTATAACCATCGGCTTTCATGTGAAAATAGCAAAAACACGCACACACCCGTATTTAATAAAAACATATATGCTAAACGCTAAACTAAACAAACCAGCACTAAATCGTAACATTAATCAAACAGCTCCAACAATATCTTACAGATGAAATGTGATCCTACAAGCTTTTGTTTGTGGACAGCGACGATTGCTGCAACCATAAGCGGCACAGAAGTTCGGCATTTTTTCAGTCACCGATTTCCTGTAGAAACCATAATGCATGATGCTGTAGCAAAGCAATCCAATTGTAAATCATTTGCGAATTAAGTTAAATGATATAGAAAAAAAGCTATTCTGTCTCTCCATATGTCAAATTGCTTGTTTTATTTACACCTACCAATCCTAATCCCTTTTATCACAACAAGAAAAAAGACGGCCTGTAATCTCAGGTTGTCACCGTTCGACTCTGAATCAAACTGGTGGGGGATGAGATATCAGCAGCTCTAGTTCATTGATCACCGTGTCTCTGCTGCATGAACTGATGAGACTGCGTTCATGCAGCAGCAACGTTATAGGAAACGCACCTCAGCGAATAACTACAACCGACACCACAAATATTGTATGTGAACAAAATACTAGTTTGTCCTGAAATAGCTGTTGGCTAAACTTAACTTAAGAAATGAAAATCTTAGTGGTCTCAGTCGTATTAACTTGTGCAGATAGGCTGCCATAGCACCATTGTGTTTTTTTTTCTAATAGAAAGCTGCACTCTCAACATGTTCAACCATCCAGAATTATTGCTACGTTATGAACGTTTGTAAGAAAGCAAACCGTGTGCAAAGCCGTCAAGTTTTCAGCGAGATCAGAGTGTTAATGTTTGTTCAGATCACTCACGTTCCCTCACATTCACTACATCAGACCGTGACTGCCTGACTGTGGAAAGATGGCGGCCAGTGCGGACGTTGGATTCTGCGCCGTGAGACATCTAGCCTTCTGTATATATCTATGGTTATAACTAGCGGCCATACAATAAAAGTAGCGTATCTACAAAGATTGCATGACTGTATAAAAGAAAGAACGAAACATGGTGTCAGAAGCGGAAACTTAACGCCGCGGCTGAAGACAGAACAACAAGGCGCTATAAAGGCTGGACGTTTCTTCAATGGAGCTAAACTGCTAAGCTAATACCTGACGAACCATGGCTTTTTCGATTCCTGTACCAGACGCAATGGACATGAAGGGCGACGTATATAACAACTGGACATTCTTTAGAGCACAATGGGAAAACTATGAGATAACAACGGAACTGGACAAAAAAGAAGCAAAAGTAAGAGTAGCCACCCTGCTTACAGTAATGGGCAAAGAATGTCACATAATACAAAGACATCTTCACATGTCAGCGGAGGACAGAGACAATCCACAGAAGAATCTGGATGCACTACAAAAACACTTTGAACCTTCCAGAAATGTAATCTACGAGTGCTACGTATTTAACACTGCACAGCAGAGTCAACATGAGTCAACAGAGCAATATGTTGCAAACCTGAGAAAGCTAGCAGACAAATGTGAATTTGGTCCACTGCGAGATGAATTGATCCGTGACAGATTAGTGCTTGTGACTAAAAATGCAAGTACACAAGCACTCATGTTACGTGAATCAGAACTCACACTTGCCAAAGCAATAGACATGTTTAGAGTCAGCGAACTAGCACAAATTCAAAATAAGATAATAACTGGTGTGGAACAGGAGAATGTACACTTTGCACATGACAAACGCTCAGAGATGCGCCCCTCATTTGCACCTCAGCATAATTACAAAGAGCATATGGGACATGCAAACAAAGATAAACGCCGAAATAATAACCTCTGTCGTTACTGTGGAGCAGTGCATGACAGAATGAAATGCCCTGCATTTGGCGTCATCTGCAAAGCCTGTGGAAAGAAAAACCACTTGCCACTGCAAGAGTGTGCAAACAAGCCCAGCGCAAGACACGGGTGAACTTTCTTGGAGAAGACAGAGTAGAGGAGGAAGAAGAAATGGAAGAGGTGTGGTTCCTATCAAACATAAACGCTATGGAACAGGAAAACGAGAAATGGCTTGTCAACCTCAAAGTAACACCGTACATGACTGAACCAGTATCATATGACCCTAGCCATACAATCACATGTCAATTGGACACAGGAGCCACAACCAACGCCATAAGCTTCAGAGATCTACAGCTCATCACACAAGATGGTAATCCAGACATACCAGCCAGCAAAGCCACCATTAAACTGTATGATGGGTCACAAGTGAAACTAGCTGGGTTGTGTCACCTCAAAGCTGACCATGATGGACAAACACACGGCCTGAAGTTTCAAGTTATACACACGTCACAAATGCCTCTGCTTTCTGCTCAAGACTCAACTTGCTATTTCATACACCACACAGATATGTCATCTACAGCGGTCTCACGCAGCACAACAGGGACAGATATGCATTTCACAACCACCACAGAGGACATCATCTCAAAATACAACAACGTGTTTAAAGGCCTTGGCTGTCTTCCTGGTGAACTACACCTCGATGTGGACCCCGACATTAGGCCTGTGCATCAGGTGCCACGACGAATTCCCATTCCGCTCAAACACAAAGTCACTGAAGCCATACGATCCATGGAGAAGAATGGCATCATCAAAAGAGTCACAGAGCCAACACAATGGATCAGCAACATGGTTGTCATAGAAAAGCCAGGAAAGTTGCGCACCTGCATTGATCCCAGCGCACTCAATAAAGCTCCACGGCGGTCACACTACCAGATGCCAACAATAGAGGAGATACTCCCAGACATTGCAAAAGCAAAAGTATTCTCCGTGCTTGATGCCAAAGATGGCTACTGGCAAGTCAAACTTGAAGAAGAGAGCAGTTATCTGACCACCTTTTGGACCCCGCTTGGCAGATTCGGGTGGCTAAGGATGCCTTTCGGCATAAAACCAGCTGCAGAAGAATATCAACGCAGGCAACATGAGGTGTTGCAAGGCCTGACCGGTGTAAGTGTCATTGCAGACGACATTCTTCTCTACGGCTGTGGAGACACTTCAGAAGAGGCACTAACTGACCATGACAGAAACCTGACTGCCTTGCTGCAGAGGGCCAGGCAGGTCAATCTAAAGCTAAATAAAAAGAAGCTGAAACTAAAACTATCCAGTGTCCAATACATGGGACATCTTCTCACCACAGAGGGCCTTCGCCCTGACCCAGAGAAGGTGGCAGCGTTTCAACACATGCAAACACCCACTGATGTTAAATCGCTACAGAGATTCCTGGGGTTTGTAAATTATCTTGCCAAATTTCTTCCTCATCTCTCAGATGTGTGCGAGCCTCTCCAACGCCTGACAGATAAGGACGTGGAGTGGACATGGCTATCACAACATGAATCTGCCGTTGACACTGTGAAGCAATTAATCACATGCCACCCAGTACTCAAGTACTACAACCTGCAGGAAGAAGTAACACTACAGTGTGACGCCAGCGAGACAGGCCTAGGTGCAGCTCTTCTCCAGAATGGGCAACCTGTTGCATTCGCCTACTGAACAGAGATATGCGCAAAGGTGGTGTACAAGCAAGGGAAGGATCTTCATGTGGCAGATTTTCTGTCGAGGACTTAACAGCCAAACACACAGCATGCCCACATGCAAACACCTGCCACCATCTATGCCATGGGCCTCACCACCGAAGACCTACAACAAGTCGACCACCTCGCAGACACGAATATTTCAACAGCTACACTGGAGTCCATTAGAACTGCCACAATCAAAGATCCACTATGTTGTGCACTGCAGACTTACATATTGAAAGGGTGGCCCACAGCTACACAAGCAGTAGCTCCAGAACTGCGACCTTTCTACTACTCTGACTACTGGGAACTAGATGAACTTTCAGACACAACTAGTGATGTTCTCTCTGACACGGGGCTTCGAACCACACCCCACAACTCGGTAGGGTTTGTTTCTGAAGCACTGCTCCGGAGCTTGCTTCAAATCACGTGACTGATGACGTTTGAACCACTTCACTGCTTCATTCAGACTGAATCAGCTGGCTGGTTTGGTTCAGTGGGCAAGGCTTTGAAAGACTGGCAGGTCTCAGTTGAGTTTAAAATGGATGAAACGGCGCAATGCGTTGCCTATCTGGTCGATACCTTTTGGATTGATTTGATCAGCTTTCGTATTGCTTTCGGTTTGCTTTCTTATTGCTCTGCAACGGAACCAACCAGGAAGAGATCTCAAGTCTGGGAGCATTTTGAAATCGTGCCGCCGAACAATTTTTATCAAATCATTTCTGTTTAACCTGTAGCCAGCTATTGTTGTTGCTGGCGACGTAACTCTCATCCGGTCACTATTGTCCATTTTCAACTGCTTTCTTTCCATATGTTAAAGGAGATGTTACGAAAGTTAACCACTAGATGGCAGCCAAGTTCCATGCAATATGCAGAGACATCTGGTGCGAGTTGATGACGTTGGCTTCCGGGTGTTTTACCTGATGAGCACTGTTATAACTCGCGGCCATACAATAAAAGTAGCGTATCTACAAAGATTGCCTGACTGTATAAAAGAAAGAACGAAACAAGGACAGGAGTTGGGGAAAGAACACCTCACCCCATCAACAACCACAGAATCAACGAGGCAAACGTCCCTGTCACTGTCCCGCCACAAGGGGCGAAACGTCAATGAATGGTAGTTCATGGTTGATGACCCTGCAACTGACCCGTGGGCACCGAAAGAAGTGCGACAGGCAGCAATGCCAAGCAGGAAATGTCTCCTACCTGTACATTTACAGTAAGTCATAAAATAGCTATATTGCATTTATTTTTCAGTGTTTTAAGAGTCCTTTCATTAAAAAGCTAAATACCATGAAGACACATATTTTGTGGAAACACACCCACTCCCACATTCAGGTGGAGGTCCTCCACCCCCGGGAGATGTCCCGGTGTTGAAACTGTAGGAGGCGGCGACTCTCACTGGAAGTGTCGGGACTGTTCTTCGCTGTAGGGGAGCGCTCCTCGTGGAGCAACTCCACTTCCGGTGTAGGGAATGCGTTATGCAGCGTTTTCTTGCTTTGCATCGCTCCTCTGATGAAGTGAATGTTTTTATGTCCTGCAGCGTGTTGTTTTTTTGTTTTGTTTTTTTGCGTTTGCACCACAATCCTTTTTTTGTACCGTTTTAAACTTGTATTTGTGTTTGTGACTTTGCGTCGTTTCCGTGCTCAAATACGCGATTGTCCCGTATTTGGCAACTAAAAAAGCTGTCCCGTAATGAACTGAGACATGACGCACTTGACTTTGTCTCCACTCCGCCGCTCCGGCAACCCCAGTGTCCACGCTGAGAACTCTGTCCTCCGCAGTTCTTGGCATTTCGGCTCGCATTCCCAGAGGTGGGCAATGCGCATTCATTGGATCAGGACTAGGTTGACAAGATGGCAGGTTGGCAAGGAGGTGGAACTGCATCAATTTTTAAAAACAATTTAATGTCAAAGGAAGTTTCTTTTAACAGTTACTCATCATTTGAGTACCACGCTTTTGTTTTTAGCAGTCCACCAATTATTTGCATTAATGTATACAGACCCCCGCATTACTCAACTGCTTTTATCAGTGAGCTCTCCGACCTTTTATCAATCACACTGACAACTTATGATAGAATTTTAATAACTGGCGATTTTAACTTGCACATCGACAACAACTCTGACCCACTGTCAAGAGAGTTTTTACACCTTTTAAACTGCATGAATTTTAACTAGCACGTCACACGGCCTACTCACAACAGGGGACACACCCTGGACCTAGTCATAACCTATGGCTTGTCCACTGGTGTGTCCTCTGTTGTTGATCTGGCCGTGTCCGACCATTATTGTGTGTATTTTAACATTGCCAGTTTTAACCAACAGGAAGCCCCGGTGAGAACAGTGAGGAAACGCTGCCTTACCTCTGAGGTGGATGCAAATTTTATTGAGGTTTTAAAATGCACTCCTGCTGAAATTTTACCTGCACCCTGTGATTTTATTGTTGAAAATTTTAATAGCAAACTTAAATCCACATTAGACTCTGTGGCTCCACTTTTAACAAAAACTGTTAAACCAAAGCAGCTTTTATCCCCGTGGAGACATAAACCAGAAATTTTAAAATCAAAAAGACAATGCAGGAGTGCAGAGAGAAGGTGGAGAAAAAGCAAACTCACCGTTCATTATGAAGTTCTTCATGAACAACTAAAATGTCACAATAATACAATCAAACAGGCAAGAATCTCCCATTTTTCAAAACTTATCATAGAAAACAAAAATAATTCAAAGTATCTTTTCTCCACCTTCAACCTTTTAACTAATAATAATCTTAAAAAAAAACCTGAGATGCCGTCTGACGCTCTCTGCGAGAACTTTGCAGGCCACTTCAGAGGTAAAATCGATGGCATCAGGTCCAGTCTTTTAGCGCATCAAAATGTATCTTTTAATACATCTGGACTGTCATTTTTATCCAAGGAAACACTGGAGAGTTTTGCCCTGGTTGATGCAAGGACACTTGGTCGAGTTTTCTCCCAGGTAAACCCAACAACCTGCCTTTTAGATCCAATTCCCACATCACTTTTAAAGACATTTTATGGATTCTTTGAGGAACAGATTTTATACATCGTAAATTGCTCTCTTCAGACGGGTGTCTTCCCTGCTGCCTTTAAAACGGCAGTGGTGAGGCCCCTTCTGAAGAAGAGCAATTTAGACCAAACTATTCTTGACAATTACAGACCTGTATCCAACTTGCCATTTTTAAGTAAGATTTTAGAAAAATTTGTTTTTAACCAATTAAATTATTTTTTAAGTACAAACAACATCTTAGAGAAATATCAGTCTGGATTTAGGATGAACCACAGCACCGAGACAGCCCTTGTAAAGATTTTAAATGATATGAGGTGTAATGCGGACTCAAATAAACTCACAGTCCTGGTGCTACTGGATCTAAGCGCTGCCTTCGATACAGTAGATCACCACATTTTATTAAACAGACTCAGAAACCTGGTGGGCCTCTCTGGTGCTGTTCTTAACTGGTTTTGTTCTTACCTCACAGATCGCTATTTCTTCGTAAGTTTGGATGCGTGTTCCTCCGGAAAACATAAAATTAAGTGTGGGGTTCCCCAAGGGTCAATTTTAGGTCCAGTACTTTTTAATCTTTACATGCTTCCCCTTGGGGATGTCATCAGGAGACACAGCGTCACCTTCCACTCTTATGCTGATGATACACAGCTTTACATTGCTGTGTCTCCTGATGACACAGGGCCTATTGATACCCTTTTAAAATGTATTTTAGATATTAAGTCATGGGTGGCAGCGAACTTCCTACAGCTCAACCAGGACAAAACAGAGGTTTTAGTTATTGGTCCTGAAGGCAAGAGAGAGAAACTTTTACCAAAACTTCATCATTTTAAACCAACACAATCTGTAAAGAACCTGGGCGTCATTTTTGACTCTGAGCTTAGTTTTATTGCGCATATTAAAAACGTCACAAGGACGGGTTTTTATCATCTTAAGAACATAGCTAGAGTCCGCCCGTTTCTCTCCCAGGCAGACACAGAGGTGCTGATGCATGCTTTTATTTCTTGTCGGATAGACTACTGCAATGCCCTGCTCTCTGGTCTACCGAAAAAAACTATCTGTAACTTACAGGTACTTCAGAACTCAGCCGCTCGTGTGCTTACTAGGACCAGGGGGCGGGATCACATTACTCCAGTTTTAAAATCACTGCATTGGCTCCCTGTGCGATTCAGGATCGACTTTAAAGTGCTTTTATTAGTTTTCAAGTGTCTTAACGGTCTTGGACCATCTTATTTATCAGATATGCTTTTATCTTATCAGCCCTCGCGGATCTTGAGGTCCTCTGGAACCGGCCTATTAATTGTTCCAAGTGTTCGGACCAGAACCCATGGAGAGGCTGCGTTCAGCCACTACGGTCCGAAACTTTGGAACAGCCTGCCAGAGGGAATCAGGACTGCAGAGACTGTTGATGTTTTTAAGGGGAGGCTTAAGACTCACCTTTTTAGTTTGGCTTTTAAGTGATTTATTTAATTTGTATTTTACTTGTCTTGCTTTTTAGCTTTAAAGCTTTTAGGATTATTGAATATTTTATCTTATTTTTATCTTTACTATCTTATTTCCTGTATATCTTTTTACTTTTTACAATCTTATAGTTTTTTAATTTAGTTTAGTTTATATTATTTATTTTATTTTTTATTTATTTTCATTATTGTTACTATTATTATTGTTTTAACTTCCTTTTCCTGCATTGTTTTTAGCTCCAGTGTTTCCTTGTAGGGGGCCTGCTCACTGGGAGGGGTCTCATCGTTCTAGGGACCCTCTCGGTATGGATGATCCCCGTGGGTGGCTGTTTCCTACTACAGGTCTCAGTGCCTTGCCATTTCAATTTTTATTGTGCTGATTGACTGACATTTTTTATGTATTTACTTACTTATTTTTAAACTGTTCTCTGGGATGTTTTGTGTGTGTTTGTATGTGCGCGTGTGTGTGTGTGTGTGGGGGTGGTAACCTGTATGTGATTTGGGAGGACATGGGTGGATGGTATTTGCTCTATTTTTCTTTTATCTTCACTAATATTTGATTTTAATTTCTGTTAAGCACCTTGAGTTGCAAGCCTTTGTGTGAAAGGTGCTATATAAATAAAATTTGATTGATTGATTGATTGATTGCTGAATGTTTTAAAAAGCTTCTGGCGCGTGGTGGTGGGGTTTAAAGCGGGTGCACTGGGCTTGGACATTAGCGCAGCTGGAGGAAGAACCCTGGTTGCGGGTGCCCGTTCATCGGCAGGTGGTGCTGTGTGTGCGTGATGGTTGTGCGTTCACCGCTTGGCTGTTAAAGCCTGGAAACTTTCTCTGCCTTTTGGACTCATACGGTGCAGCTGGAAGAAAAAAAAATAAAAAATCATCATTCTGAAGGCGTAGCGGTGCGCCGCCTAATAAAAGCTCTAAAATTATTAATTAATACGTTTCTGATTAATTTTATTTTATGTGCTACATAGATTTCCTTGTGCGCTGAGAATGTGCAAGTAGTGCGCGATTGCGCAAGCAAGCAGCTTAGAGGGAACATTGTTTATGATGCAATAAAGTAAATACACTATGAGTCAGTAAAGTACCCGTTCTCTACTTGTTCTGTAAAATAGTGGTGTGTGTGTGTGTGTGTGTGTGTGTGTGTGTGTGTGTGTGTGTGTGTGTGTGTGTGTGTGTGTGTGCCAGATAAATATCAGCTGTTTCCCACATTGACTGATGTGCTTTTGAAACTTTGATCTTGTCTTCATGGTGTTGACTTTCTAAATGTCTGTGGTGAATACATGGAGATCTTGACAGAAGAGAAATCTACTAACAAGCAGAGACTTTATCTGGATTGTCTTGTTGCTTTATTGCTTCAATTCAACAGTTGATCATTGACTTGACATTGTTATGCAGTATAGACTGATGGTATATTTCATGACTTATTGATTGACTGTTGTCACATTGAGCCAACAAGCAGAATCAAAAGACAAAATTCTCTCACAATATTTACATGCATTCATCTGATTGTTGACAAACGGATCAACAGTCAGAAGGTTGATCAGATGGATGAGTTGTTGAAAGGTCAAAGGTCAGGGCGGAAAGGTCCAGAGTGGAAACAGACCTCAGCTGTGTTTCCACAGTAATAAAGTTGTCATGTGGACTAATGACACATTATTAATCTGCGGGATGAATGGGCTGCAGAGGAAGAGAAACAACGTGGCACAAACATCCAGCAGGTGGACAACAGTCACCAGGAGCACCAACAGGAAGTGGCGCCCAGGCCCCGCCCACCCTGTGATTGACAGCCGGAGACACTGGGTAACAAACGTGAAGACAGAAGAAGAATCAAAGGTGAGAATTCAGCTCAGAGTCTCTCTGACGACTTCAGTCACACTTTCATCAACTCAGCTGAAGAACCTGAAGGAACATAAAGTCCAACATGTAGCGGCTGAGTGAAGGAGGTCTGGACTCTGTGGAGGAGCTCCATGGTTCCAGAGACGCTGTAGAAGGACAGAAGACCTGCTCTGTGGTCCAGGTACACTCGCACTCTGGAGGACCGAGGACCTGAGACACGAGTACTCATGTTGTTGTGACGAAACCAATATTCACCTGGGTAACAATATAAACTCCAGGATTTGTCATTTGCTGTGTCTCAATTCAGGTTCTGCACCCTTGAGGCCGAGTGTCCTCCGTCTGAAGGAAGCGTTCTTAGAGTTCCCAGCCTAGAAGGACGGACCAAACCCCGCCTCCCCGGTAACCACTCGGGACGGTCTAGCCTTCGGCGTATTTCCTCGTTTCGTCACCGCCGTTCCCTCCGGCTGGCCAACCCCGGAAGTGACGTTTCTATAGGATCACGCTAACCATTGGTTTGCCATCTAACGATGCCGTTGAATGTTCAAATAAATAAAATCCTACGTTAAAAACTGGATACTTTATGTGAAACATCAATATTTAGATTTATATGTCGTGTCTTAACCAGTACATGCCGCTAATTTCAGCTGACTTCCCAGGATCCCACGATGCTTTGCAGCAGCACGCAAAGCATCATGGGATACCCAAGTACGCAAAGGATAGTAGCGGTGTATCCTTGGAATCGGCTAAAACGAGTGCGTATTTACGAGTGCGCATTTTGAGCGTCCTAAACACCCTCGGGAATTGGGACAAGCCTTCGCGCAGTGCGATGACGCAACTTCCTTTCAAAATGCGCACTTCAAGGATGCAGAACCTGAATTGAGACACAGCAATTGAATCCAAATCTACTTTCCTCTGACCTTCCTGCTCTGCCAATGTTCCTGTAGGCCACTGCTACACCAACCCCCTAAAATAAACCACAGAAGTCCCTCCCCCTTCTCCACTCAACCTCCCAGTAACATCGTCCAGTCAGACCTTCTCTACTCAGGACCTGCTTCTTGTCAGTGAATCTGTCTGGATGATCACAATAAGACTGAACTTCCTCCATGAATGTCACTTTTCTGTTCTCCTCAGATAATAACAGACGTTTGTGCACTGTGCAGAACTTGCTGTATTTCATCTCTCAGCTTGGTCCAGCTGCTGCCACGTCCTCAAAGTATCTCAGAGGACGGATCTCCAGGCTGGAGGAGTCTGGAGACGGACTGAGTGCTGGCAGTGAGGAGAACCTGTGGAGAAACTGGCTGTGGTCCAGTGTGTGTGAGATCTTCTCCAGCTCAGCGTCTCTCCTCTTCAGCTCCATCATCTCCTGCTCCAGCTTCTTCTCAAGCTCTTTGACTCCACTCACTGCTGCCCCCTGTGTGGATCTGACCTGCTGCTGCACCTCAGAGCGTCTTTTCTCCAGCAGACGGATCATCTGGGTGAGGATCTTCTCGCTGTCCTTCACTGCTTTATCAGCATAGCCGTTGATGGACTCCACCCCCTTCAGGTCTTCCTCTGTGTGCTGGATCTTCTGCCTGGTCTCCTCCAGCTCTCTCTGCCTCCCAGGCCTCTGTACTGCTGCTGACACTGTCTGATGACCTTTATGTTCATCCATACAGCATAAAGCACAGATGATCTTCTGATCAGTGCGGCAGAACATCTTCATCACCTCATCATGACGAGGGCAAATGTTCTCCTGGAGCTGCTGGCTGGGTTCCACCAGCTTGTGTCTCTGTAGGGGAGCAGCATCACGATGAGGCTGGAGGTGAGAGTCACAGTAGGAGGCCCGACAGACCAGACAGGACTTGAGGGCCTTCAGTTTCCTCCCAGTGCAGACATCACAGGCCACATCTCCAGCTCCAGCATAGCAGTGATCAGCAGGAGCATCTTGGAGTCCAGTCCCCCCCGCCCCCCGCAAAGAAACTTGGCACGTTAACTTTGCCGACACGTTAGCGTAGCGCGACAGCGATAGCGTGCTTCCCTCCCCCCGTCAACGTTAGCGCAATTTCCAACCAGCACTGCAGAGAGAAAGGCAATATCCAGGTGGAGTGAAAATACATCCCAGTGCCCACCATCACAGGCATATAGACGTAGATAAGATAAATTTACATAAAATACCAGAATGTTTGTCAATTTTTCATTAAAACATATTTTATTTATTTAGTTAGATAAAAATGTTTCCTCCCAGCACAATATGTATTTGTTCATTTAACTCACATTCCTGCCATCATCTTAACACAATTCAGTGTCACTTTTAAGTTGGAAAAGCATGATAATTAAATTACTTAAATGGCACATTTCAAGTAAAACAGTTGCGATTTAGTCTATTTGTGGTGGTATGTGAGTTATACTTCCCATAAAAAGACTTCCTTTTACATCAAGAATCTTTAAATTTTTCATAGATGACTCCCAAAGAGAGACATATTCTGTCAAGTTCTAACCTGAAGACCACTCTGTCTGGTCCAAAAAGAATTATATTGAATTGAGAGCAGCTGTTCTTATTTTCTCTTTTTTGAGAGAGATTTGCTCAGATTTTCAGTTGACCTGTTGATTTGATTTCTCTGATTAAAATTAAAACAAAGTCTGATATTTGGCAGCTTGTTTAATTCTTATACATAGGTATAAAATACATTTTTTATAATAACATTCACGAGTTTTCGTTGTAAAAGTCATCATTTTCATATACACAAGTTGGACATCTAAAAGTATCGGTATCTGTATTGGTATCGGGATACTAGCCTTGGTATCACCTGGTATCGTATCGAAAGGAAAAATAGTGGTATCGCACATCCCTACTTCCACACACACACACACACACTATACTGTAAATGGCTGCAGTTTCCTTTACAAAAGTGCTACAGACGTCATTCAAACATCCATGTGTTTGTCTCATCAAGACCTATATTTTACATTTGACAGCCACTTAAAAAAAAATGCAGGTCAAAAATATGCATCATTTGCATACACAGGCATATGATGATTAGACCTCTTCTCCCTCTTTGTCAACACACAAATGCCTGCAGTTTCCTTTAGAAAAGTGCTACAGACGTCATTCAAATACCTACGTGTTTGTCTCATCAAGGCCAATATTTTACATTTGACAGCATCCTCCAAAAAAAAAAATGGAGGTGAGAAATCTGCATCATTTGCATAGACTTCCTTCAGCAGATGTCGCCGGGCGTCGGCAGAGGACGGGGGTCAATTGCGGGCGTCGACAGGGGTCAACAAAAACGCTGATTCATGACGAACAAATATTAGCCAGCCAGCTAACATTTATTCGACGCTAGCTAGCTGGCTAGCAGGACAAATAAACAAACTTGGGGGGGGGAGACAACAGCGTTTCACCTCCACCTCTCCAGCCCACATCACAAACAAATAACTTACCTTTCCCCTTTGCAAGTTTTTCTTGATCAGTTTTCTTTTCCTTCCATTTTTCCACACCGCTGGGATAAGTCCATTTTGATGCCATTATGGTGTCTGTTTGTTTTTAATCCTCTCGCTAACGGGAACGAATGGTAACTATCAATCATGCACATCATACCTGTCGGCGTCGCCGGCCCGCTACGTCACAACCTGCGTGACAGTGCGGCAAGCCCCCAGAGTCCAAGATGGCGTCCCATTCCTTTCAATGAAGTTGCTCACCCAGCGCATGGCTCCCAAAAACCTTTTGACTTTCGCATTGATGGGATAATAGAGCATGCGCAGTTGTGTCAGTGTGGAGATCGTCACTGACAGACGTGCGCGCTCACGAACCGTACAAAATTCAGTACAATACTGACGATTGTTGTTTCAAAATTTTATCAATAATAATGATTATTATTATTATTATTATTATTATTATTATTATTATTATTATTATTATTATTATATTAATAAAATAGTATTATTATAATAATATACTATTATTTGTGTATTAAACAAGTGAGCAATGTGCCACTGAATAATAAATGATAATTCTTTGAAGCAACTCTCTATGGACCATAACAGCACTGCCACACATATTTTTTTAATTAATAACCTCTTTGGAAAGCAGACAAAGTAATAAAATGATTGGTCTATTTATTTCATCAGAACTAAAAAAATAAAAAATAAAAACTCAACGATCTTGAAAGTTCCTCCCTTTCTCTTGCACCTGTCGGTGTGTGTAGCTAACACAAATTTGCAAATATTTTGTCGTCCTCATGGAATTAAACAGTATACCATGTTAATTTATCAGCGAGTGCTCTCTCTTTTCATGCAATTCATCACTCTTAACATGTAATGCTGAATCATGAAAGCTATGGAGCAAAAAATAATAATTACATAAACGACGAGTGAAATAAAATGTGTCATTCATTCAGTAAAGATTTCATTCATTCATTCATTCATCTTCTATACCCGCTTATTCCTATTCAGGGTCACGGGGGTCTGCTGGAGCCTATCACAGCTGTCTTAGGGCGAAGGCAGGGTGACACCCTGGACAAGTCGCCAGTTCATCGCAGGGCCACATAGAGACAAACAACCATTCACACTCACATGCACACCTACGGACAATTTAGAACGTTCAATTGACCTCACATGCATGTTTTTGGAGTGTGGGAGGAAGCCGGAGAACCCGGAGAGAACCCACGCAGACACAGGGAGAACATGCAAACTCCACACAGAAAGGTCCCAGGTCCGGGCCCCGGAATCGAACCCACGACCTTCTTGCTGTGAGGCGGCAGCGCTTTTATTTCATTTAACAAAGCATATCATTATTTCATCATGCATTTCATCATGCATTTAATTGTTTTGTGGTCCTGTGTTTTAGTGCTTCATAATTGTATTCTGTTGTCAAATTTGCCCATCAAAGTCAGATTAGTAATCCTGTACATCAGTTTAAGGAAAACCAATTCTAGGTAATGGATTGCAGATCTGGTAGTGACCTGTTACAATGGAAAGAAATGTATACATAATAAGTACGTCTGTGTGCCCGATATTTTAGCTAACACTAAACTTTCTGCACAACTGTCTGCATTGTGTTTAAGTTTAAATTAGTTAAATATGTTTGCATACCCAATTTTAAGTAAAATTACACAAAAAAAATATTGTACATTTATTTTTGGAATGTTTTGCTTTTTACAGCTTTCCTTTTGGGAACAGAAAAAGGTTGCACAAATGGGTGGAAAATGTGAGAAGAAAAAACTGGACACCCAATGACAACTCCAGGCTGTGTGCTCTTCACTTTGAGGAGAAATCTTTCATTTTGCGTGGTGAGAGAAAGTGCCTAACTTCAACAGCTGTCCCAACCATTTTTAGTTTCTTCAAATCAGGTAAGAGCATGTCTACCAAACAAAAGGTAAGTGAGTCACACACACACCCACACACACACACGTGATTTTGATCAAATCTTTGACCACACATATTCTAAAAAATGTAAAGAGGTGTCAGAGATCTTGGAAGAAGACAGTTTTCTCGTGATTCAGGAACCATGTGACAGCCATACTGTGTCTGATGTAGATGTAGAGGTCACAAATGATGTACAGATCACCAATGATGAAGAGGTCACAAATGATGAAGAGGTCAGAGCAACAATGAAGGGATTTTACATTGACTGTTCAGTTAACATGTTCAATGTTAAAATATTCACATGAAAAAAACTTGAAAATCATTACGGCAGACGTAAAAAAAAAATTGTAAGAAAGTGTTGAAAGTTATCTTGAAATCATTTATGAGGATACTCATTATAATATTGATGAAGTGTTATTTCATGTTTTGTTGGCTGTTTCAAGGGTTTATTTAGTTTGTTGTGACACAATCTAAGGTTCAATTTGTAAAGAAATAAAAGTTATTGTGAAAAAAGATAGTGGTCAAAGTGATATTAGTGTTATTTGTGTTTGTGTTTTTTGTAGTCTTGTCTGAATTTGTCCTGTTCGTTTCTGGTCTGTGTTTGTGTTCCCACTCTTGGCCTGCACCTTGTCGTGGTGAGTGGGCTTTTAACTAAGACAGGCCAATTATATATATTGTGTGAAGCCAGCAAAACAGTCATTATTATGAGAATTATAACTGAAGCACACTAAATAATACACCATCAGTCACATTTTGCTTTTCTGTTATTAATCTAATGTGTGTTATGTCAAGCCTCCACAGTGGCGTGCTGCAGTCAGGATGAGACGAACAAGGTGAATGGATGGACGGATTGATGAGCCCAGCGAGCCTCCACCATCCACAGACAAGCCAGTCCCATTTTCCACCCAGAAGGATGTCTCTTCCATCTATCTTTGCCTGCCAGGGAAATGCAACCAAACATAGTAATTACAGATGGTGTTGTCTCTGTTAAAGTGACACAGGAAAAAAAAAAAAAAATATATATATATATATATATATTTTTATATTTATGTTTTGTGATTCATGTTCATGACAATAACAATCGAACAGATTTTCTTCATTCTTCCAATGAGTTTCGCAAACAAACATGGAATTTTCCCTGGATCATACAAATACGTTTGTAGATTATATAAAGAAAATTATAAAACACATTTTTTGCGGTTTTATATTAAAGCAGATAGTCAAACGTAAATGTAGCGTGGTAATGTTGCGAAGACACATTTATTTTTGTTTTTCTTTGTTTCTTTAGAAGCTTTTATTTTGGTTTTCTGTGGAAGCACAACAGACAACACACATGTTAACGTCCGCTACTACGGTTCGCTCCGTATAGGTCTCACGAGCCACTTGAGAGACTTCCTCTCGAGCGTTATCTACTTTTTACATTTCAAAACACAGATCCATACCCGACTTCGACTTGAACTTATTAATCATGTCGTTTCCCACATTCAATCTTACTCATATACATTTAAATATTCACATTTCTACTGAATAAACATCCCATAACGTTAAACGAACACTAACGTAACCGAGCGTCAACCCCGCCTCCTGGTAACCTAGTAACGTTCTAGCCGTTGTTTCCTCTTCGCTAGGTAATCACTCGGAGACGATACATTCAAAACGTAAATTTAACTCACATACCCTCGATCTCAGACTTCAATTACGAAACAGCCACACATACATTTGCTCTTATTTTCAACCATTTCCCCTTCTCACCTGTGGAAGCACAACAGATAACACACACGTTAACGTCCGCTACGACGGTTCGCTCCACATAGGTCTCACGAGCCACTTGAGAGACCTCTCTAGCGTTATTCCCCGGGGCGAACACGACCTCCACTGGTAGAAGTGGGTAACTGCACCCTGCTCACTGATCACTCTCACACACGCCACAAACCACAACAAAAGCAGGAACAGTGCTTTGCCACAATTATGCTACATAAACACGTCCTGGTCCCCTCTGGATCCTCTTTTCCGGTCCTCGCGATCACTCTCTTGGCTGCGGTGGGCATGGTTCTGCCCGCGGTGTCTTCCTTTGTCAGGGCATTCTCTGGCCCAGTGACCCATGCGGCCGCAGATGTGGCACGCCCCCTTTTCGCCTCTGTCTCCGCTAGTCGCCCTTCGTCGGTTGTCGTTGTTCCTGTAGGGCCGTCTCGCCGTGTCACTGAGGTGCTTCATCATGGTGAGGGAGGCACGCTTTATCTTCTTGTCCTCTGCATCGCTGGCCTCCTGCAGAAGCCTCTCAGCGTGCACTGCATGACGTCGGACCTCTGTCAGCCGGGCATCTTCAATCCCCACGCAGCAGCTTCTGTTAACTGCTTTGGCGATCTGGGGGAGCAGCCCTTGTCTGAAAGCAGTGATGAGGCTGGCCGTTTGGTTGACGGCAGTCCTGATGAACGTGGCGACGCTGCGGCGTCGGTGCTGGAGTGCGCAGGGTTGTACGGTGGTAGCGTTGGATGAGGGCAGGCGGGAGGAGGGAAGACAGGCATGTCCAGGAGAGGGTCCCTCGGGCCTGTAAGAGAAGGATACAGACGATTTGGTGCATTTGAATGCTCGTGTGTGAGTGGCTCCTTTTCTCCCTCCTCTGGGGAGTGTGTGTGAGTGTGTGCACCCTCTGCCGTTATCTCTGTCACCCCTGTGCTCCAGCGCCCAGCGCTGTTCACACCTTTCTTTACTTGTTTCCTGTCCCTGACCTCTGCTTCAGGTTTCCAGAATGAAAAACACCTTTCATGATCTTTGATGATTTGAATCTCCCACCTGTTTGGGTTTTTCTTTTTTGTAACCTTTCCCTCGGCTATATTCAGTTTATCCCGGAGGTTTCTCAATTCCTCCATACTCAGTGATCCTCCCTCTGGGAAACCATACTTTTCAACCCAAACATCCAACATATCAAGACAATCTGGACCGTATTTTTTCCGCATGTCGTCCACAATTTGTCCCCCCTGGGGAACTGCAGCAGCCACTTTGCTCTGGTTCTTCCCCATCCCTGTCTAGACTTATTACTTGTAGCTGCACAGGCGTCCCTGTGCCCCCTTTTTTTACTCAGGCGCAAAAAGGTAGAGAAAAAATTCACCCCTTCGGTACTTAGTCACCAAAGGTTTTGCCCGCTCAGCCCTCACCAACCTTCTTGGATATCTGGTGAGCGGGACAGGCCCGCGATATGACCTTGACTGGCGCGATATTATGATTTAGCGTACGTTACGCTCAACGTCATTCCGTGCGGCAGGTAAAAAAAAAGGTGGTGTTGTCCTGGGTGTCCCAATTCCATCGCAAGCCGATCGGAGCCGATTATCACCCGGGTCGTTTGTCGGGTTGGTTGACCCGTTTTGTCGTGCAACAGCTGCAACTGCAAACTGCAGGCTTCAATTTACCGACGCCTTACACATGTGATGGCATGGAGACTGTGCATTGTAGCAACATCAGTCCCCTCAGAGAGAATCTTCTCCAAAACAGGGCAGATATTTACAGAGAGAAGAAACAGGATCAGCCGCACAAAGATGAGGCTCTTGGTTTTTCTCATTGTCAATCTTCACTTAAGGACAAAACTGTTATCTGAATGCTGATTTTTTTTTTCTTTTTGTTTTACACATTTTAATTTATATTTTGTTGTGTGAGTTTCTGTAAGCGTATGTTGTTTGACTTTACATTTGTGTAGTAGTAAAAAACTAAACGTTTAAAATTGGTAATAGTTATTTAGATAGAGGCACCTAGACCCACCTGTGGGTCATAACACCCCCTCTCTTAAGAACTAAACCCTATTAACATACCTACAAACAAAACTAAACAAGAAAAACCTCAGTTCCCCTGAAATAAGAATTCCGCAGCTAGTCCACATGTACACGTGATAACGCATCTGCCAACACAATTTATCAACCCCCCTTCCTGTGGCAAATCTGGAGATTGAAGTCTTACAGGAGCAGAGACCACCGCATGTACGGCTGGTTTGATTGCGCATCCAATCCAGGACCACGAGGGCATCATAGTCTGTAAAAACCTGACCCCAAATTAACATCAAGATGGGCACTGTCAGAAGGAGAGCCAAAGCTTCTTTCTTAACTTCCCAGAATTGACTCTGTGTGCGTGCTGCTTACTTGTGGCATGTCCCTCTACTTCTATGTCATGGTGCAAAACTGACGTACGGCGGGGGTGGTCAGAAAACAATAGTGGGTGGCTCTCAATTAATTTAACAATATCATGACGGGCTAATGCAGGCAAATGGGACAAAAACAAGCTTAAGTTATTCATAATTTCAGAGTTTCCCTGGCGCGCCGAAGGAACACCGATTTTTTTTTTTTTTTTTTTTTTTTTTCATGAGCCCTCCCTCCGCCAATGGGCACGGAGGGGGCGGAGGCTCAGGCGACACATTTTTCCGAGCGACGTAACGCCCGGTTCACACTGGACGCGGAAGCGCCACAAAGCGCGGCAAAGTGCCGAGCGCTTCCATTCGGCGCCCATGTTAAGCAATGTAGTAGTTCACACCAGACGCGAACAGGCGCGCGGCTCCCCTCGCGGATCGCGCCATGCATTTAACGTCAGTTCACTGGACGTGGAAGCGAAGCGCCGCCGAGCGCTTCCATTCGGCGCCCACGTTAATCAATGTGGTGGTTGCGCGGCTTGCGGCATGCATTTGTTGTTTCGGCGTCTGCTCTATTTCGTGCGCGAGCCGCGAGCGGTCCTCGTCAATAGTACAGGAAGTCGCTCAATAAAAACGAGAAAATCCGGTGAATTTTCAAAATAAACTAATTTCAAAATAAAAACCCAATGACAAATTCGATCATATATCATATTTGTATGTTATATTTGTCAGTACATTGTATCAGAGTGCGAGAGAGATTAAACACACACACACACACACACACACACAGAGGAAGACTTGATCAAAATACGTCTGTTTGATCCTAGAGATGCCGGTCAATGATCATTAAGAAAGAGGTTTTGTCTTGAGATGGACACCTGAGTGCGTGTTTCTATTTATTTACACACACACACACACAAAAGTGAGCTATGGAGCGGGCTGGCTACGGGGCGAGGGGGGGCAATGACGAAAATTATTTATTTATTATTTTTTTTTTTTAAAGAAAAAAAAAAGAAGTGAAAAAGTGGGAGTGAAAAAAAGAGTGCAGCTGAGCAGAAGCGCTTGTCGACCGTCGCGGAGCTGTTCGCGTCTGGTGTGAACCATTTGGAGCCTCGCTCGCGAAATTCGTTGTCGCGGCGCTTCCGCTTCCATTGAAATGAATGGCACGAGCCGCGCGCCTGTTCGCGTCTGGTCTGAACCACTACATTCAGTGCGTTTACATGGCACTAGAGAAAATTGAACTATTGCCTTAGTCCGATTATGATCGGAGAACTCACGTGCATGTAAACACCTTACTCCGATTATGATTGGATTGGATTATGATTGGAGTTTGAGAACTCCGATTGGAATCGAAGTGTTGTTGTAGCCCTCCAAATGCAAAAAACGTTCTTGTCTGCCTTTTAAAATAACCAGGAGCACAAGAAATAGGGTACACCTTATCTGCAAAGCAAGTAACACGTACATTATGAACTATCATTCCATATCATAATAGATTTAATATGTCAACCGAAAGCAGCTGACCGGCTGAAAAGACTCACTCCACCCCCTAGTGTTGGGAGGAGGACCCGTCAATAATTTGAATTTCTCAGCTGCATGTATACGGGGACCAAGGTGAGAACTCCGATTGGACGAGAAAACCGAATGATTGCTTAGTCCGATTAAGCTCTGCATGTAAACGCACTGATTGATTAACATGGGCGCTGAATGGAAGCGCTCGGCGATTCGCAGCGCTTCACTTCGCGGCGCTTCCGCGTCCTGTGTGAACCGGGCGTAACTTTTCAACATTTTGACGTGGCAGACACAGGACGATCGTTTTCTATCAGGAGTGTGCACTACATAATCTGTATCGGAAAGTTTGCGCTCCACGACATACGGACCAGAAAAACCAGCCTGCAAACCGGAAACGGGTAACGGCAACAATACCAACACACAACGCCTGTCTCAAAAACTCGAGCCACAGCTTTCTTGTCAAACTGCCGCTTCATTTTAGACTGGCTGGCGACAAGAGTTTGGTGAGCAGTTTCACAAGCACGATGCAAGCGTTCACGGAAAAAAAATGACGTAATCTAACACATTATTCTCTACTCGTTTAACATCGGAAAGCCACTTACCCCTTAACAGACGCAAGGGTCCTCTCACCGAACACTAAATCAGCTGGGCTGAACCTGAGGGACTCACACACATACAATCGAAAACTGAAGATACACTTTATGCTGCGGAACCATCACTGTGCTCCTTTTAACCCCCCCCCACACACACACACACACACACACACACTAAAATATACGAATTGCAGTAGGTTGGTTTTGTTGCTCTTGGTTGTCCGTTAGTTTTTTGAGAGTTAGTAGTAGATAGATCCCTAGATAGTAAGTTTGATAGATGGATAGAAATAGATAAGTTAGTTAAAGTTACACACACACACACGCACACACATATATATATATATATATATATATATATATATATATATATATATATATATATATATACATATATATATACATATATATATTAACCTCTTTCAATGAACTCCAAAACATACATGGTCAAAATCCATATTATTATTATGTTGTTGTTTTTTTTAAATGCTCATACAAAACAAGAAAAAAGTGTCACATCCACTTGTAGTGCATTACTTTTGCCAGCAAGCTTCTCTTGTTACGACTGACCACATTGACCCATATTTTCCATATACTCACCTGAACCAGGTACCCTGCAAGGGCAACGACCTTCCCGAGGTGATCTGTGGAGTGACGAGCAACCAGCACGTGACCTCTACGACGAGCTTCCTCCCACGGAAGTGCCATAGGAGGACACGGATTAAATAGTATGGCTTGTCCACCAGAAGGCTGTATTATGGTGTACATAATATAAAACTTCGGCCCAGTTCTGCTTGTATTGCAATGGTTGGTGTTCCTGAAGTTTCATTTTTCGTCCCTTTTTATTTTTTACATCCATGTTTATGATGGAATAGTATTGTGAATCGCTAGCTCGCATTGCATGCTGGGAAACAGCGTCACTCAAGGAAGTTTTGGCTTCGCTGACACGGTCCTGAAGGGAAGTGGGTTTTAGTGCACTGGAACGGGATGAATGTGTTCAATCAAGCAGTACAAACCTGATTAATTGTCTTAATACTTCACTTCGAATGGCCATATTGTTTAGGATTAGAATTAGATGACAACTTCTTCACAATATTTGCAACTATTCAATTTGACCAGCAGGTGTCAGTAGAAGACGAAATTTCATGTTGACTATTTCCTAATGGAAGTGCTCTCTTTCCGTTGGATTTTTCTCATAATTATTTGAAGTGTAGGCCTGTAGTTGATGAGGAATCACGGTGTGCTAACGCTACTCAAACAGCTTCGATGAAAAAAGGGAGTGTGATTTGGGTTTGTGGTACATTATGACAATCTTGGACTTGCAAGACTGAGGCGACGGTTCAATTCCCATCAACGTGTATTATATATGTGTTATTTAGCTCATCTATTCTACATTTTAAATAGATCACATTTGACATCTGACCCACTGAACACTTACTATTGAACATATTTTTAAACTATGGGCTATTTAGTCTTGTTTTAGGATATAATATAATTCATTGCACAAACTGTCAGGCTAAGTATAGAGCTATAGTCTACTACAATCAGTCGTGCCAAAAAAGAGACATTGTCTTTATTTTTCATTTTTATTTTATTGTGTCAGCATTGAACCGTACAACCATGTAGTGTTGTCCAACAAGAATGCATGGCGAATCAAATCCCAAACAACCTATGAAACAATGAACACGTTTCTATTGCACTTCATTTTATTGAGCACTAGATGACCTCCTCGAGCACTGTGTCATTGAAGCCTCGAGTAATGAACCATTTTTTGAAACAAGTGTCGAAGCTTCAACAAAGCCTCCATCGGCCATCACTACCTACGGCTGCGTGCTCTAACACCATTTCAGAAGTGACTAACAGCAGACTTGGGAGCGGAGGAGGGATGACAGTCAGGCTGGCTCGACTGCTCCTCCTTCTCAGCCGTGGCGCGTCCAATCAGCAGCCGACATCCAGGACCGCACCTGCAAGCCGTCATCCACTCTCTCTCTCTCACACACACAAAATAAATTGTGTTCAATCATGTTAAACTTGGTTGGGGCACAGCCATGGCTCTTTATATTTTATTTTTATTTTATTTTGTATTTTATTTTGAAGTTAGCGCTTTGCATTCTGGGCGATCCTCAGTACAGAGGAAGCCCATGAAGCAGGTGAGACGGTCTCCTCCCTGCTGAGACAGAAATTAATGCAATAAGTTGAGCTATGCTTCATCTAACTGTGTTTCAGTGTTTAAATGTGTGCTGGTGTCTTTCATTTAATTATTTTATTTTATTTTATTTTATTTTATTTTATTTTATTTTTTATTTTTTAGCAAAGTTCGTTTTTATTTTTATTGCTATTAAAAACGATTAGCACGCTACCATGTCCATTAGCAGCACACAGCTCTCATATGGAGCACGTTGTCTCTGCAGGAGGTGACCAAGTTTCACGGAGCAAGTTATGGTTGTGTCCCATTCTGTTTCAGGTATGTGTGTGTAACTGGAAGAATGTTACAGTGTATAAAAATGGAGCTTTAGGGAGCGAATTATTGAAATTGCGAATGGCATTTTTTGGTATTTTGTAGAAAAATTTATTTTATTTTTAATATTATTTGTATTGTAGAAACAACAACTATACGATCACTACTTCAGTACAGAGGAAGCCCATGAAGCAGGAGGTGACCAAGTTTCACGGAGCAAGTTATGGTTGTGTGCCATTCTGTTTCAGAGAATAAACTGCTGCTCCACACCTGACTTCTGCAAGTCTTCATTATACAGCAAGCAGGACAGAATAGGAGAGGTCACATTGGTGCCGTGACTCGAGACTCTTTTGTTGTGCTACCGATGCTGCAGAGCGACCCGGGGACTGTTCTGCTGCTGCTGTTCATCTGCGGTCACTGAAGTCGGTCAGATGTGTTGCTTTTGTGCAGTGTTAGACATCAGATAGAGGGTTTATGTACTTTTATTTGATTTTTTTTTTTTTTTTTTTTTTTTTTCAGTTTCCAGTCTAGGCCTTTTGTGGTTTCATCCTTTTGTTTTGTGGTATTGTGTTTTGTTAACTTTTTGGAAAGATGAGTAATCCTCAGGGTAATGTTTTTGTAACTCCTTTTGGTGCTGGCAGAGGGAGGGGTTTTATGCATCCTTCAAGTTTACTGTTTGAGAGTCCTGTTCAGGGGGGTGATGTAGTGTTGGGTAATCAGTGTACACCTGGGCGCCCCTTGCTCAGTACTGGTGTTATCCCTCCCCCCAACTCGGATGCAAACCCTCATGCCCTTGCTAGCCAGGGCACGCATTCCCCTGTCCTGGACAGGCACAGCATGTGTTCCCCTGCACCTACCCCTGATGTTATTGCTGCTAGTATTGTAGGTCAGATGGGTGATGCATTGATTCAACAGGTCAGCCAGCGGGTGGCACAGGACATTATCTCTCACAGTGCATCTGTCACTACCCCTTTACTCAGTGCTGCCCCTTCACCTGCCCATGCTGATATGCTAGCCAGTTCCCCTTTACATAGTGCTACCCCTCGACCTAGCCATGCCAATGTGTCTGCCACAAATGCTTTTGACGTGTCCCATTTGCAATATGTCCCTCATCGAAAGCTGAAGGAGCCCCCTGCTTCAGAGGAGACAACTCAGACTCTGTTTCCGTCCAGGAGTGGGAGGAGCTCATGAGGAGTTTCATTAAGAGGGGGAATCTGCAACCTGAGGAACAAGCGGAGGAGATCCTTGTTCATCTTGGTGGCAAAGCAAAGGATGTTGTCAGGTTTTGGACCAGGAACAGTGGTATTAACATCACCTGTAACCCCGATGCCATTTATGGTCTCTTGCGGAAGCACTTTGATTCTGTTCCGTGTTCACCACTCCCATTAGCAGACTTTTACACCACTCTTCCTGGGAAGGGTGAGGATGCCTTTGACTACTGGCTTAGACTGAACCGCGCTGTTGACTTGGCCATTGAACGTCTGAAGGAGCAAGGAAAGTCACTGAATGACTCAGTGATCCCAACAGCTGCACATCTGGATCATCAACAGGGAGAAATGACTCTGAATATGACATTTACACCATGGAAGAAATCAAATATTGATTCTTTATTCAGGCTGGAGAACTGCTGGTTGACAAAGCTCAGCTGTGATTGGCTGCTCTCAGCTCTGAAGTCCAACCCCTCCCACCTCAGAGAGCTGAACCTGAGTTGGAACCACCTTAAGGATTCAACAGTGAAGGAGCTGAGTGGTTTTCTGCAGAGTCCAGACTGTAAACTGGAGACTCTGAGGTCAGTTCACCCTCTTCACTCTCCAACTTCTATCACTCTTGTTGTTGTCGTCATGATTTTCACTTCACTGCTGTTGGAAATTCAATTTGCAGTCACTGGTTTGTGTTTGAAATGAGTGGAACTGGGTTTGAAGCAGGGGTGTCCATTAGGTCAATCGTGTGGAGTCCTCGTCACTTCCAGCAGGTAGAATGGTTCAGGCAGGAACTCAGTGATCTTGGTCATAATGTACGATGTGCTGGATTTTGTTTTTATATGTGCTGGATTTTACAGTCAAAGGTAAATGAGACGAATCGGCTTCTGCACCGCTCAGATCAAATAAAGGAGACATAAAGCAGATTTCATTTTAAATCTGAAACTATAATAATTGTTAAAATCAATGTATTGATACTGCATTGTACTGCATTCTGTATGAGAGCAGACAGGGACAGCAAAAAGAGTTTAGCTGTTGTTTTCTTTAAATACACGCCAAACTACCGTGCTTGTCACGTGAGCCTGCAATCCTGGCGTAAACTGACGGAGACGCCTCACTCACAAAATACGCTTCAAAGTCACGCACAGCAGAAGCACCGGAGATCCTGGGAGATGCTGCTAGCAAAACATCTGCGTTCCACACACACACACACACACACACACACACACACACACACACACACACACACACACACATCGATTGTATAGTAGGTAGATCTTTTTGACTTGGTCATTTTAAAAGTAGCTCGCATGTTGAAAAAGTGTGAGCACCCCTGGTTTAAAGGTACAGAGTGTAAAATCCTGCCATCTGGTGGTCAGATTTCAGATTGCAGCGCTCATTCACTCACCCTCTCTCCTTTGTTGAGTGTCAGATTCTAAAGTCGACATTTGACTTTGATTCTAAACTCTCCATCATTATAAACTCTCCATCATTTCTTCTCTATTCAGGCTGGAGGGCTGCAGGTTGTCAGAGCTCAGCTGTGATTGGCTGCTCTCAGCTCTGAAGTCCAACGACTCCCACCTCAGACACCTGGACCTGGGTCAGAACCAACTGCAGGATTCATCAGTGAAGGAGCTGAGTGGTTTTCTGCAGAGTCCAGACTGTAAACTGGAGACTCTGAGGTCAGTTCACCCTCTTCACTCTACAACTTCTATCACTCTTGTTATTGTTGTCATGATTTTCACTTCACTGCTGTTAGAAATTCAGTTCGCAGTCACTGGTTTGTGTTTGAAATGAGTGAAACTGGGTTTGAAACAGGGGTGCCCATTAGGTCGGAGAGAGAGAGAGAGAGAGAGAGAGAGAGAGAGAGAGAGAGAGAGAGAGAGAGAGAGAGAGAGAGAGAGAGAGAGAGAGAGAGAGAGAGAGCTTTAAGAGTGTAGTCCTCGTCACTTACAGCAGGTAGAATGGTTCAGGCAGGAAGTCAATGATTAGAAAACACGGTGGTTGTGGTTGATCTTGGGGTGAATTCCAATTCCTCCCTTAACCCTCAATCTCAACCCTCAATCTCAAAAATGCGCGCTCTCTGCTAGGTGCAAATGCTGTCCCGATTCTAAGAACGTCCAGTTGAGGGAGGAGATTAAGGGCTGTATCGCCCTCAATTTGAGATTCTCCAGGACCACCCTTGGCAGTGAGGGCTACCCAGAAGGCATTGCGTATTTTCGCCAAGACATCTTCGAAAAAGATGGCGACGAAAAAGCGAGCTACAAATGGAAGTATTTTCTTAGTTAATAAAGATATAAATATTACGAAACCATTTTATTGTCTTAGTTTAAGAGTTTTTTATGGATTATTGACATCGTTGTTGCGTAATATTTTTATTTTTTTTACTTTACGATGTTTGTCAGCCGGACCGGCGGTCCCGGCTTCACGTTACTTGTGTACCTCGTTGTGTAGCGACGGAGGACTTCTTCTTTTTCATCGTCTTTTTCTTCTTCTCCTTCTTCTTCGTCGTTGTCATCTTCTTGACAGACTGGACTTAGCTTTGGCGTAAGGCAGCCCCCCACAGTCTGAAGACGTAACTGCACTTAAGGGGTGTCCCATTTCTAAGCCCTTACACTTATTTTTGAGGGCCAAGATTGAGGGCCAAAGATTGAGGGTTAAGGGCGAGGGTTGAGATTGAGGAGTTAAGGGAGGAATTGGAATTGGCCCTTGGTCATAATGTCCGATGTGCTGAATTTTGTTTTGACGCCTCGCTCGGAAAATACGCTTCAAAGTCACGCACAGCAGAAGCACCGGAGATCCTGGGAGATGCTGCTAGCAAAACATGTGCGTTACACACACACACACACACACACACACACACACACACACACGCACACACACACACACACTCACACACACACACACCGATTGTATAGTAGGTAGATCTTTTTGACTTGGTCATTTTAAAAGTAGCTTGCATGTTGAAAAAGTGTGAGCACCCCTGGTTTAAAGGTACAGAGTGTAAAATCCTGCCATCTGGTGGTCAGATTTCAGCGCTCATTCACTCACCCTCTCTCCTTTGTTGAGTGTCAGATTCTAAAGTCGACTTTTGACTTTGATTCTCAGAGTGATGACACCCTGGAAAAACTCTCCATCATTATAAACTCTCCTTCATTTCTTCTTTATTCAGGTTGTGGAGGTGCAGTTTGTCAAAGCTCAGCTGTGATTGGCTGCTCTCAGCTCTGAAGTCCAACCCCTCCCACCTCAGACACTTGGACCTGAGTTGGAACCACCTTCAGGATTCAACAGTGAAGGAGCTGAGTGGTTTTCTGCAGGGTCCAGACTGTAAACTGGAGACTCTGAGGTCAGTTCACCCTCTTCACTCTACAACTTCTATAACTCTTGTTGTTGTTGTCATGATTTTCACTTCACTGCTGTTGGAAATTCAATTTGCAGTCACTGCTTTGTGTTTGAAGCATATGAAATTGGGTGGAAAGGTACAGTGTGTAAAATCCTACCATCTAGTGGTCAGATGTCAGATTGCTTTAGTGTCAGATTCTGAAGTCAACATTTCACTTTGATTTTCAGAGTGATGACACCCTGGAAAAACTCTCCATCATTTCTTCTCTATTCAGGTTGTGGAGATGTAGTTTGTGAGAGCTCAGCTGTGATTGGCTGCTCTCAGCTCTGAAGTCCACCCCTCCCAACTCAGACACCTGGAGCTGAGTTGGAACTGCCTTCTGGATTCAACAGTGAAGGTGCTGAGTGGTTTTCTGCAGAGTCCAGACTGTAAACTGGAGGCTCTGAGGTCAGTTCACCCTCTTCACCTTACAACTGCTGCAGTTATTGTTGTCATGACTTTGAATTGAGTTTGTTGGAGTTCACTTTGATTCCATTAGAAATGTGTAAAACTGGTTTTAAATTACACACACACACACACACACACACACATGTATGCGCACATACGCACTCACGCACGCACACACACACACACACACACGCGCGCGTGCGCGCGCACACCCAACTGTGAATGACACTCTCCATCATTTATTCCGTATTCAGGTTGGAGAGGTGCAGGTTGTCAAAGATCAGCTGTGATTGGCTGCTCTCAGCTCTGAAGTCCAACCCCTCCCACCTCAGAGAGCTGGACCTGGCTGAGAACTATCTTCAGGATTCATCAGTTAAGGAGCTGAGTGGTTTTCTGCAGAGTCCAGACTGTAAACTGGAGACTCTGAGGTCAGTTCACCCTCTTCACTCTACAACTTCTATCACTCTTGTTGTTGTCGTCATGATTTTCACTTTACTGCTGTTGGAAATTCAATTTGCAGACACTGGTTTGTGACAGTAATGAATGAAACTGTGCTTGAAGGTACAGTGGGTAAAATCCTCCCATCTAGTGGTCAGATTGCAGATTGCAGATTCTGAAGTCGACATTTCACTTTGATTTTCAGAGTGATGACACCCAGGAAAAACTCTCTATCATTATAAACTCCATCATTTATTCTCTGTTCAGGTTGTGGGGCTGCAATTTGTCAGAGCTCAGCTGTGATTGGCTGCTCTCAGCTCTGAAGTCCAACCCCTCCCACCTCAGAGAGCTGGACCTGAATATGAACCCCCTGAAGGAGTCATCAGTGAAGGAGCCACTGATGGATCTTGTCTACAGCAGTGACCATCAACTGGAGAGTGTGAGGTTAGTACTGGTTTGGAACCAGTGGATGATTGTTCCAGCACCAAAGCCAGTTGATCCCACAGCAGAGGTCCAGTGTTCCCAGTCACAGTGTGAGAGGAGGATGGTGTCGTCCAGCTGCTCCTCATTCATCCAACATCTGCTGCCAAACTGCTTCTTCTCTCAGTTCACCACCCAATTATTGATCAGTTCATCTTCATCAGGCCTCAGTATCAGTCCAACACTCCATGGTCACATGACCTTCTGATGTTCCACACTTGACATGTGACTGAGAGTCTGCTTCTTCTCACCAGTCACTCCATCATCTCCATCAACAGTCAACGTCTCTGTGATGATGCGTTCAAGGACCGTGAGTCCTGACTCCTGCTGTCTCTTCTTATCTTTGCAGGTGGTGGTGAGGATGAGGAGAGTGAAGAGGAGAGCTCCATCTAGTGGTGGCTGACAGAACTACAACCAGTGGAGCCAAACAGCAAGCTGCACGCACCAACACTGTGTGGGCGTGTCACGACCTTTGACCCCAGTGCAGCCTGGTGGCTGGCGGACTGCTTCTCCCTACAAGCTGCTGTGGTTACTGGGAGAGACGTCCCAGAAGCCACTGGTGGAGTTGAATCCTCAGTGGAAGAAGCAGGACTTGGAGCAGCTGCTCAGTGAAGGCAGCAGCAACACAACCACTGCTTCTGCTCTCATCATCCACGGCTGGAACATCTCAGCATGAAGGTTCCACACATCAACAACACACTGCTCTGCTCTCACTTCAGACTTCTATAACATCTTCATTTTGGAGGTGAAAAATACTTTTCAAGAGACTTTATTTCTGCTTCATGATCTTAAATAAGGAAATCATGTGGAAAAGATAAAGTGATTCACAACACCTGTGATGGGAACTCAAATCATAATTGAATCATAAGTAAGACAAAAGAAGTTTCCCTCAAAATAATTCATGGTTTTGATGCTTGCCAGATGTTTGTGTGGAGATTTCAGAAGGACGTCAATGAATCAGAAGGAAACCAGATCATTTATTTTATGTGATTATGTTATATCATCCTAACTTTGTTACGAGCTCAAACATTATATTTCAATGATTCAATATTCTCACAATAAAAGCCATCACAACCTCTGACCTGTGTAACCTTGACCTCAACTGACGTTTCATTTCTGCTGCTTTAACACTTTGATTATATATCTCCTGAAGTCCTGCCATGGGGATTCTCCATATCTGAATAACTTGTGTACTCAAACCTTCTGTAGGCCATACCCACTTCTCCACTAGGTCTCAACATAAACCACATGAATCAATGAAAATAAATCTCACTTTTACAAACAAATCCAATTCAGTTCAAATATAATTTAAATAAAATAAATGATACATTATAATTAATCACCAACAGATAAATCAATGCTGGATATGAGGTGGTTTGCCCTCTCTGGGTCGGTGGGGAGGCCCTGCCTCAGGGGGAGGAGTTCCAGCATCTCGGGGTCTTGTTTGGGACGCCTCCCTGGGGAGGTGTTCCAGGCATGTCCCACCAGGAGGAGACCCTGCTGGAGGGACCAGGTCTCTGGGCTGGACTGGGAAGCCTTGGGGTCCCACTGGAGGAGCTGGAGGAGGTGACTGGGTCCAGGGAAGTCTGGGGGTCTCTGCTGAGGCTGCTGCCCCCGAGACCTGACTCCAGATACGGCAGTAGAAGATGGATGGATGGATGGATGGATGGATGCCAGGTGATAGAACATTTCATAAAAACAGACTCTGCATTATAACTTCTATTACACTCTAAATAACTCACTCCAATATAACTGCACTCGTCCTTCTCTCACATTACATTGGATCACAATGACCAAACAACACAACAAAGACAATGATCCAACTGTACTGCCACGTCCAGACTCAGTGTAGGTCTGTAGGCCTCTTGGACCTTCATGTGAACCACTGCGTGTTGACTGGAGGTGAAACATGGCTGACTGCTGTCCTCCTACCTGGACAATGCAATCTCACTTTCAATCTCACAGCCACTAAAAAACCTGATTGTGATTGAGAGGTCCTCAGCAGCCAATCACTGTTGGGAGTCCAGCCTTCAAACACTCCTCCTGAATCCACAGTCACATCTGTGAGCATCTGGAACTTTGGCCCCGATCCTCCACACCACACAACTTGGGATGACAGCGCCACCTACCTGGATCCTTTCAGCAGCCAGTCCATGTTCTGACCCGTTTCCACTGTGGCCTGTTGGCTCATCTGGACCGGAGTCTGGATCATCAGTGTCCAGGTTCATGGAATCTGTCAGAGTGCCGCCGTCCTGTCATGTAATGATAGAGAATCACTCTATTTATACTAATGTGCAGAACCACTAGAGTGTCATTTCTTCACTGCTGTCAGCAACAAGCATTTGGTGTCACACTGGTGTACAACACTTATGGGCTAATTAATAAGAAATTACATATTTAGGAATCACCCGCAATGCCCAGATTGTTGCTGCTTATCTGCTGATATGAGCCGTCAACTGTTGCAATATAGAACCACGGGCAGGAAATTACAATTAGTGTAGAGCGTATTATAATTTAAAAGTTTACTAACGGTAGTTCTTTAAAGAATTTAGCAGGGATGGAACAGCCTAACGTGACGACGTCACTTGTAAAACGGAAGGAGCTCAACCTGCTGTCACGGTGAAAACTCTGTGTTACGTCCCGTCTAGGGGGACCGAGACGCAACGTGTGGGACACCTTCCCCCACTCCCAAGCCTCATTAATTTCTCACGGCAGTTGGCGGTTTTCAACAAAAACATTTATGAATCAGTAAATGAAAGAAACAAAACAACTTAACCGGTGGGCAGCAAAGGCTTCAGGGTGGGCCCAGGCCAAAATAATAAACCAAACTCCAACTAGCTCGCCTTAAGAACTAACTAAAGAAAGAAAGAGAACCCAAATACAGAAAGGCTAACCTCCCTACATACTTAATAAACAGGAGAAAAGAGGGGACAAAGAAAATGGCAGCCCACCCCTACGGCTGCGTGCTCTCACACCATTTCAGAAGTGACTAACTGCAGACTTGGGAGCGGAGGAGGGATGACCGTCAGGCTGGCTCGACTGCTCCTCCTTCTCAGCCGTGGCGCGTCCAATCAGCAGCCGACATCCAGGACCGCACCTGCAAGGCGTCATCCACTCTCACACACACACACACACAGACACAAACATAGAGGCACCTAGACCCACCCGTGGGTCATAACACCCCCTCCCTTAAGAACCAAACCCTATTAACATACCGACAAACAAAACTAAACAAGAAAACCCTCAGTTCCCCCGAAATAAGAATTTCGCAGCTAGTCCACATGATAATGCATCTGCCAACACAATATCAAGATCCCTAGATAGTAAGTTTGATAGATGGATAGAAATAGATAAGTTAGTTAAAGTTAGACACACTACATATATATATATATATATATATATATATATATATAACTCCAAAACATACATGGTCATAATCCATATTATTATTATGTTGTTGTTTTTTTTAAAAATGCTCATATAAAACAAGAAAAGTGGAGGTTAAGTGATCTGAATTGGGTTCAGTGAGCATCACATCCACTTGTAGCGCATTATGTCCAGCAGCAAGCTTCTGTTACGACTGTTCACCTTTCCATTCACTCGCGAACTCAACCGCAACGATTGGTGGAGCGACGGAGCATCCAGCACGTGACCTCTACGATGAGCTTCCTCCCACGGAAGTACCATAGGAGGACACGGATTAAATAGTATGGCTTGTCCACCAGAAGGCTGTATTATGGTGTACATAATATAAAACTTCGGCCCAGTTCTGCTTGTATTGCATTGTATTGGTTGGTGTTCCTGAAGTTTCATTTTTCGTCCCTTTTTATTTTTTACATCCATGTTTGTGATGAAATAGTATTGAGAATCGCTAGCTCGCATTGCATGCTGGGAAACAGCGTCACTCAAGGAAGTTTTCGCTTCGCTGACACGGTCCTAAAGGGAAGTGGGTTTTAGTGCACTGGAACGGGATGAATGTGTTCAATCAAGCAGTACAAACCTGATTAATTGTCTTAATACTTCACTTCGAATGGCCATATTGTTTAGGATTAGAATTAGATGACAACTTCTTCACAATATTTGCAACTATTCAATTTGACCAGCAGGTGTCAGTAGAAGACGAAATTTCATGTTGACTATTTCCTAATGGAAGTGCTTTCTTTACGTTGGATTTTTCTCTTAATTATTTGAAGTGTAGGCCTGTATCTGCACACAATTTGCAATTCGTCCCAGCGCCCTGAGCTGTAAATTTGGACGGTGTAAAAGGAAAATGGCCAGCTGCAGCAGAAAAGTGGACCCATATATATATATGTGTGTGTGTATATATATATATATAAATATATATATAAATATATATATATATATATATGTATATCTGCAATTCATATTTTAACGGTTTATACAGACCCCTCAGGCTCCATTCAAAATGGGGGTTATTGTAGGAGAGTTGCAGTCAACTGAGATTTGGAGAGAGTTTGGATTACTAGATTTTGGATAGTGTTTATAGTTTGGAGTGTTTGAGACTAGATAGCGTTTAGTTTGGAGATAGTTTTGAGAGCTTAGGGAGAGAGTGAGGAGAGGAGAGGTGATAGGATGGAGCCCCCTGTCCTGTACATCAATGTCCATGTTACACAAGCATCTATGCCAGGGGTGCCCATTACGTCCATCGCGATCTACTGGTCAATTGCGAAGGGAGTTTGGGTCATCGCATGAGAGAGAGGGAGAGAGGGAGTGAGTGTGTGTGTGTGTGTGTGTGTGTGTGTGTGTGTGTGTGTGTGTGTGTGTGTGTGTGTGAGAGAGAGAGAGAGAGAGAGAGAGAGAGAGAGAGAGAGAGAGAGAGAGAGAGAGAGAGATCCGCGTCAATTACAGCAGGTAGAATCGTTCAGGCAGGATTAGAAAACACGGTGGATCTGGTTGATTTTGGTCATAATGTACGATGTGCTGGATTTTGTTCTTATATGTGCTGTGCTTTACAGTGAAACGTAAATGTGACGTATCGGCTTCGGCACTATTCAGATCAAATAAAGACCAGACAGGGACAGGAAAAAGAGTTTCGCTGTTGTTTTACACGCAAAACTACCGGGGTTGTCGCGTGAGCTTGCAATCCTGGCGTGAACTGATGGAGACGCCTCGCTCGGAAAATGCGCTTCAAAGTGCGCACGCACTGCAGACGCTGCTGGCAAAACGTCTGCATCACACACACACACACACACACACACACACACACACACACACACACACACACACACACACGCACACACACACACACACACACACACACCAATTATCCCTAACCTATGCGCTGGAAAACACAAAACTATACAGCAAAACATCTTAACGTAAACACACTTTTATTGATAAAATCAAACATAGGCAGATATAACCTAAACAATTTTAAACCATGAGTTTTCTGTGCAATGATGAGCATAAATGCACATGGGAACATGTTGACCCATTTAATCCTTTCTTTCTTTATCATTGGACTACAAATATATTTCTGAATGACTTTTCCTGTTTTATAGTAGGTGGATCTTTTTGACTTGCTCATTTTAAAAGTAGCTTGCATGTTGAAAAAGTGTGAGCACCCCTGATCTATGCCCTTTTCCAAGTCCCACAATCACTTTCACTGTCATCTGCCTGATTACACCCATGCCATTTTCAGAAAAAAATTGCACAAACAGAATACATTCAAAAAATGTATCATACACATAGTTATCAAGTCAAGTTATTTATTTATTGTCATTGTTGAACAAAGTTAACAACAAAATTTGTTTGGAGCATCCCCATAACCACTGGCATCAGTACCCATAAAAATAATCATAAATAAGTGAGAAAAAAAACCAAAAATATATATATAATTTATGTACAGAAATTATTTGGTCATTCATTTTTTGCAATTCATAGTCATTCCCAACAGACATAACAAACACAAAAATTCAATGCATCACACGTGGTTCAGACACAGCTTGCCTGTGATTGTACATTTGGCCAGTAGGTGGTTTAGTGTGCACATGAAGCTTCGAGAAATGAACCGTTTCTCGAACCATTTGGCTCAAGCGGTTCAATGCCCCATGAGGTTTCACCTCACCATCACTAGTCATGACACACAGCTTGCTGTTTGGCTCCACTTGTTGTAGTTCTGTCAGCCACCACTAGATGGAGCGCTCCTCTTCACTCTCCTCCTCATCCTCCCTCACCTCCACCTGTAGAGAGAAGAAGAGACAGCAGGAGTCAGGACTCAGGGTCCTTGAACGCATCATCACAGAGACGCTGACTGTTGATGGAGATGGTGGAGTGACTGGTGAGAAGAAGCAGACTCTCAGTCACATGTCTAGTGTGGAACATGTGAAGGTCATGTGACCATGGAGTGTTGGACTGATACTGAGGCCTGATGAAGATGAACTGATCAATAATTGAGTGGTGAACTGAGAGAAGAAGCAGTTTGGCAGCAGATGTTGGATGAATGAGGAGCAGCTGGACGTCACCATCCTCCTCTCACACTGTGACTGGGAACACAGGACCTCTGCTGTGGGATCAACTGGCTTTGGTGCTGGAACCATCATCCACTGGTTCCTAACCAGTACTAACCTCACACTCTTCAGTTGATAGTCTCTGCTGTAGACAAGATCCATCAGTGGCTCCTTCACTGATGACTCCTTCAGGGGGTTCATATTCAGGTCCAGGTGTCTGAGGTGGGAGGGGTTGGACTTCAGAGCTGAGAGCAGCCAATCACAGCTTAGCTGGGACAAATTGCAGCCCCACAACCTGAACAGAGAATAAATGATGGAGAGTTTATAATGATAGAGAGTTTTTCCTGGGTGTCATCACTCTGAAAATCAAAGTGAAATGTCCACTTCAGGATCTGCAATCTGAAAGCTGACCACTAGATGGGAGGATTTTACACACTGTACCTTTAAACCCAGTTTCATTCATTTCAAACACAAACCAGTGACTGCAAATTGAATTTCCAACAGCAGTCAAGTGAAAATCATGACAACAACAACAAGAGTGATAGAAGTTGTAGAGTGAAGAGGGTGAACTGACCTCAGAGTCTCCAGTTTACAGTCTGGACTCTGCAGAAAACCACTCAGCTCCTTCACTGATGAATCCAGAAGATAGTTCTCAGCCAGGTCCAGGTGTCTGAGGTGGGAGGGGTTGGACTTCGGAGCTGAGAGCAGCCAATCACAGCTGAGCTTTGACAACCTGCAATACTCCAACCTGAATAGAGCATAAATGATGGAGAGTTTATAATGATGGAGAGTTTTTCCAGGGTGTCATCACTCTGAAAATCAAAGTGAAATGTCGACTTCAGAATCTGCAACAACACTTATATCAGTAGACTCATCAAGTTGCAAGGCAAATTTCTTACTGATAGGGATCTTCTCCAAAACCACACTTTCGATGTCTGCAGACATCTCATTAATACGTCTGGAGATTGTGTTATCTGAGAGAGGGACTTTGGCTATTTCTTTAGCCGCTTCGGGTCCGAGCGTCTCATTTACAATGGCTTTGCAGGCGGGAAGTATTAATTGCTCTGCCACAGTGTGGGACTTTTTTGATTTAGCCACAAGTTCAGCGTAGTGTTGCCACCCGTCCCGTTTTTCCCAGAATTGTTCTCTTTTTTCACCACCTGTCCCGGGAAAAATAAAATCTCTCCCGGGACACAATTTGTCCCGTTTTTAAGGGAAAATGACAAAACCTCATTTGATTTCTGCCTGTGGTCTACTCCCGTAAAATACGCGATTGTCCCGTACTTGGCAACTAAAAAACCTGTCCCGTAATGAACTGATACAGGACGCACTTCACTTTGTGTCCCGTATATTTCGGTGACCCCCCCAGTCGACAGACTTGAGACCCCCCCCCCCCCCCCCCCCCCCCAGAGGTCCCGGATTTGTAACTCTGGTAGGTGGCAACCCTAGTTCAGCGACGTGGTAGCTAGCTTTAAGGGCTCTCTCGTTTACTTTTGCGGTTTTTCTCATGAAAGTTGCCTGTTTCTCCGTGTGTTCACGCAGGCGAACAAAATACTCCACATTTTTCTTTTGAACTGAGGGCTGTTTCGTTTGGAGATGGCGTTTAAGCTTACTTGGGACATAGCACTGTTGGAGAGCTTTTCACCACATACCAAGCACAACGAAGTCGGTGCCGTTGCATCTCCGGTAAAAGTAAATCCAAATGAAAGATAGCTTTCTTTGTATTGCCTCACGCCAGAAACTTTGCTCGACGTCACCGTCTTTGCCTCCACTCATACTAGGGCCTTCATCTGGGTCCGGATTTTGTCCAGGGTCCAGTTCAGAGTCAGCATTTTTCCTCTTCAAAAACTTATCCATCACTTTCAACCGTCGTCCCGCTATCCACAATCCACACACCTGTCGCTGCATCCATGCGTCACTAATTCGCTTGTCTCCAAGCGCAAGGCAATTAGCTACCTGCTGCTGCCACCTACTGGTATGGAAGAGTACTACATGATTACTCTGCCAGGCGCTAGACTGCACAGGCACACAAATGGGATAATTTCCCACGGCACACCTGACAATATCTCGCGACACACAAACACTGGTTTACAGGAACGGGTGCTCATCAGAAAACGCTGGCAGTGTGTTTCCCGTGTCTTACTTCCGGTATAAAGTTCGCTTCAAAATTACAACAGAAATACTACCGAAAGATGCCAGTAGGTGGCAACGACGCTCTATAAATGCTTCTCTTAATGCAACAAATAAATGAAATGACTTTCATACTTACACCAACTGCTCTTAACCTATTTATTAAACAATTTAGACTTAAAGGCTTCTTTGTTGTTTCACCTTAACAGAACACTAATAATAATAATAATAATAATAATAATAATAATAATAATAATAATAATAATAAGAAGAAGAAGAAGAAGAAGAAGAAGAAGAAGAAGAAGAAGAAATTGCCATTTACAAAACGTGCACATTTCTTTTAAACTTAAGTGTAGTTGTTTTCCATATCTATTGACGCAAATGACGTTAACCTTGCAATGAACGCAGCAACACTTGTACCTAATAACACTAATGATACAACAAATACACGTCAAAATGGTTGCAGTGAAAATGGACGCTTTTAATCATATATCAGTATATAATATATAATATAATATATACTATATCATATATTATACGATTGTATAAAGCGCTTTGAGACGCCTTTGGTTGTGATTTAGCGCTGTACAAATAAAAGATTATTATTATTATTATTATTATTATTATTATTATTATTATTATTATTATTATTATTATATATGTTTTGGCTCTTGCCAAGTAAAATTTCAGGAATTATTCTTTGTTTGTTTAGAATGTCGGACATGTATTCAGCGCTTTGTGATGAAGAGCTGGATGCCGTCATTGCAGAAATCCAACTCAGTCACCCAAACACAGGGTACAGAATGATGAGAGCATTCCTTCATGCCAGGGGATTACGAGTGCAAAGTAAGTTTGATATGAAGTTGATCCCCACATGAATGTATTCAGTAATCTGTATTGTGCATCAGTTTAACCGAAACAAACAAATATAATTAGCTTTATTTGTATAACGCTTTCCGTACAAAATGTAGCTAAAAGTGCTTACATGGATGATTAAAAAAAGAATGGCGGTATATTTAAAAAAAGAAAGGGGGGGTATTTAATAAATGAAATCACACCTTTTGTCAGCATTATCTGTGTTAACACGGATTTGTGCCTTTAATATTTTATGTAGTTTGTCTTTCTTTTTTTTTTGCTGTTGTTGTAGTTCAAAGAGTACGTGATTCCTTAAGAAGAGTGGACCCAATTGGGACTGAAGTGCGAGCCTTGGCCAATCGCACACTAAGACGGAGGCAGTATTCTGTTCCTGCACCAAATGCAATGTGGCACATAGATGGAAACCACAAATTAATACGGTATTTTTCAAAACTGTTTTTAAATACTTGAACAAATGAAACATTGAGATTTTCTACCCACTCCAAATCTTTTCACCTTTGTACCATACCTTTTTTGTGTCAAATAAGCTGTGCATGAACCTTTTTCAATTAGCTATCTGATGCCTTATATATTTTAGATTTCTCTTTCCATCTTCTCTCCCTTTTTTACCAAAAGCTGGAGATTTGTCATTCACGGTGGAATAGATGGCTTTAGCCGTTTAATTGTTTATCTGTCTGCTGCAATAAACAACCGAGCATCCACAGGGGCGGTCCTAGAATTTTTTTCTTGGGGGGGCAAGCTCGGGGCACAGACGGGTGGCACACCGGAATGACATTTGTTTAGTTTTTTTAAATGCCCTATGCCTTAGGTAATAATAAATGGTAGGCGGAGGTATGAATAATAGAACTATTTTATTTACCCAAATAATGCACAAAACAGTGTATCATCCAGCATTTAGTAATCTTATCTGACTGAGTAAAATGCTTTTTGTTTGTTTGAGTGGGTTGATCTGTGCTCTGGGAGAGTATACTGGTGTATCTAGTACTAGTAACCTAGTATTAGTTTCAGCAAGATAAACAAGTGTTTCATAGGTATCTATGTATCTTTGTTAACTTATAGAGATGGAAACCAACAACTGAGTTTAGTTATGAATGTTTTTTTTTTTAAATTCATAACAGGTACAAAGTGCATACACATGAAAAATCCCTTTGTGAGAATTATATTCAAGTTACCAAAGTTTGACTTATATTACAAGTACACAGTTTATATGTATTATTTACAAACAGGATGATGACAGCTGAATACGCTTGTTTTGGTGTTGACTACCTGCAGAATGCTGAATTGCAGATGATGGGCCCTCAACCTCATCATTGGGAAAAGTTCCTGGGAAAAGTTGTATAAATTACTCATAATGTCAATACAAGTATAACATCAACTCAACTTTTAATACTTATTCAAATGTTATCGATTTTAAAGACACCCTGCTTCCTTTCTTGACATTGTGGACATATCCTATTCACTTCATTTAAGCGTCTTATGTTATAGGCCACTTGTCTATCCATTAGCTCATAAAACAACAACCACACTTCCATTCAGCACCAATAAAGAGCATTAAAATAGACATAAAGTAATAAAACAGAATGTAATTAGATTAAATTAATATTGCCCATTCCACAGTCCAGAACAAAGCAGAGGTGGTGTGCGACTTTGAGTGTGACTGATTCAGGATGCAGTGACTGTAGTGATGGTGAGGTGAAGCCTCATGAGGCATTGAACCACTTGAGCCAACTGGTTCGAGAAACGGTTCATTTCTCGAAGTTTCATGTGCACACGAAACCACCTACTGGCCAAATGTCCAATCACAGGCAAGCTGTGTCTGAACCACGTGTGATGCATTGAATTTTTGTGTCTGTTATGTCTGTTGGGAATGACTATGAATTGCAAAAAGTGAATGACCAAATAATTTCTGTACATAAATTATATATATATTTTTGGTTTTTTTTCTCACTTATTTATGATTATTTTATCTGTACTGATGCCAGTGGTTATGGGGATGCTCCAAACAAATTTTGTTGTTAACTTTGTTCAACAATGACAATAAATAAATAACTTGACTTGATAACTATGTGTATGATACATTTTTTGAATGTATTCTGTTTGAGCAATTTTCTTCTGAAAATGGCATGGGTGTAATCAGGCAGATGACAGTGAAAGTGATTGTGGGACTTGGAAAAGGGCATAGATCAGGGGTGCTCACACTTTTTCAACATGCAAGCTACTTTTAAAATGAGCAAGTCAAAAAGATCCACCTCCTATAAAACAGGAAAACATATTCATTCAGAAATATATTTGTAGTCCAATGATAAATAAAGAAAGAGGATTAAATGGGTCAACATGTTCCCATGTGCATTTATGCTCATCATTGCACAGAAAACTCATGGTTTAAAATTGTTTAGGTTATATCTGCCTATGTTTGATTTTATCAATAAAAGTGTGTTTACGTTAAGATGTTTTGCTGTATATTTTTGTGTTTTCCAGCGCATAGGTTAGGGATAATTGGTGTGTGTGTGTGTGTGTGTGTGTGTGTGTGTGTGTGTGTGTGTGTGTGTGTGTGTGTGTGTGTGTGTGTGTGTGTGTGTGTGTGTGTGATGCAGACGTTTTGCCAGCAGCATCTCCCAGCATCTTCGGCGCGTCTGCAGTGCGTGCGCACTTTGAAGCACATTTTCCGAGCGAGGCGTCTCCATCAGTTTACGCCAGGATTGCAAGCTCACGCGACAACCCCGGTAGTTTTGCGTGTAAAACAACAGCGAAACTCTTTTTTCTGTCCCTGTCTGGTCTTTATTTGATCTGAATAGTGCCGAAGCCGATACGTCACATTTAGCCTGGACACCCTTGTCCAGGGTGTCCCCTGCCTTCGCCCTAAGACAGCTGGGAGAGGCTCCAGCAGACTCCCGTGACCCTGAGTTCGGGACTAAGCGGGTATGGAAAATGAATGAATGAATGAATGTAAAGCACAGCACATATAAGAACAAAATCCAGCACATCGTACATTATGACCAAAATCAACCAGATCCACCGTGTTTTCTAATCCTGCCTGAACGATTCTACCTGCTGTAATTGACGCGGATCTCTCTCTCTCTCTCTCACACTCACTCCCTCTCTCCCTCTCTCTCTCTCCATGCGATAGACCCAAACTCCCTTTGCAATTGACTAGTAGATCGCGATGGACGTAATGGGCACCCCTGGCATAGATGCTTGTGTAACATGGACATTGATGTACAGGACAGGGGGCTCCATCCTATCACCTCTCCTCTCCTTACTCTCTCCCTAAGCTCTCAAAACTATCTCCAAACTAAACGCTATCTAGTCTCAAACACTCCAAACTATAAACACTATCCAAAATCTAGTAATCCAAACTCTCTCCAAATCTCAGTTGACTGCAACTCTCCTACAATAACCCCCATTTTGAATGGAGCCTGAGGGGTCTATATAAACCGTTAAAATATGAATATAAATATATATATATATATATATATATATATATATATATATACATACATATATATATATATACATATATATATATATTTATGGGTCCACTTTTCTGCTGCAGCTGGCCATTTTCATTTTACACCGTCCAAATTTACAGCTCAGGGCGCTGGGACGAATTTCAAATTGTGTGCAGATACAGGCCTACACTTCAAATAATTATGAGAAAAATCCAACGTAAAGAGAGCACTTCCATTAGGAAATAGTCAACATGAAATTTCGTCTTCTACTGACACCTGCTGGTCAAATTGAATAGTTGCAAATATTGTGAAGAAGTTGTCATCTAATTCTAATCCTAAACAATATGGCCATTCGAAGTGAAGTATTAAGACAATTAATCAGGTTTGTACTGCTTGATTAAACACATTCATCCCGTTCCAGTGCACTAAAACCCACTTCCCTTCAGGACCGTGTCAGCGAAGCCAAAACTTCCTTGAGTGACGCTGTTTCCCAGCATGCAATGCGAGCTAGCGATTCACAATACTATTTCATCACAAACATGGATGTAAAAAATAAAAAGGGACGAAAAATGAAACTTCAGGAACACCAACCAATGCAATGCAATACAAGCAGAACTGGGCCGAAGTTTCATATTATGTACACCATACATGTACAAGCCATACTATTTAATCCGTGTCTTCCTACGGTACTTCCGTGGGAGGAAGCTCATCGTAGAGGTCACGCGCTGGATGCTCCGTCGCGCCACCAATCGTTGCGGTTGAGTTCTCGAGTGAATGGAAAAGTGAACAGTCGTAACAGAAGCTTGCTGCTGGACATAATGCGCTACAAGTGGATGTGATGCTCACTGAACCCAATTCAGACAACTCACCCTCCACTTTTTTTGTTTTGTATGAGCATTTAAAAAACAACAACAACATAATAATAATATGGATTATGACCATGTATGTTTTGGAGTTATATATATATATACATATATGTATATATATATGTATAGATATACATATATATATGTATATATATATATATAGTGTGTGTAACTTTAACTAACTTATCTATTTCTATCCATCTATCAAACTTACTATCTAGGGATCTTGATATTGTGTTGGCAGATGCATTATCACGTGTACATGTGGACTAGCTGCGAAATTCTTATTTCGGGGGAACTGAGGGTTTTCTTGTTTAGTTTTGTTTGTCAGTATGTTAATAGGGTTTGGTTCTTAAGGGAGGGGGTGTTATGACCCACGGGTGGGTCTAGGTGCCTCTATGTTTGTGTCTGTGTGTGTGTGTGAGAGTGGATGATGCCTTGCAGGTGCGGTCCTGGATGTCGGCTGCTGATTGGACGCGCCATGGCTGAGAAGGAGGAGCAGTCGAGCCAGCCTGACGGTCATCCCTCCTCCGCTCCCAAGTCTGCAGTTAGTCACTTCTGAAATGGTGTTAGAGCACGCAGCCGTAGGGGTGGGCTGCCATTTTCTTTGTCCCCTCTTTTCTCCTGTTTATTAAGTATGTAGGGAGGTTAGCCTTTCTGTATTTGGCTTCTCTTTCTTTCTTTAGTTAGTTCTTAAGGCGAGGTAGTTGGAGTTTGGTTTATTATTTTGGCCTGGGCCCACCCTGAAGCCTTTGCTGCCCACCGGTTAAGTTGTTTTGTTTATTTCATTTACTGATTCATAAATGTTTTTGTTGAAAACCGCCAACTGCTGTGAGAAATTAATGAGGCTTGGGAGTGGGGGAAGGTGTCCCACACGTTGCGTCTCGGTCCTCCTAGACGGGACGTAACACGGAGTTTTCACCGTGACAGCAGGTTGAGCTCCTTCCGTTTTACAAGTGACGTCGTCACGTTAGGCTGTTCCATCCCTGCTAAATTCTTTAAAGAGCTACCGTTAGTAAACTTTTAAATTATAATACGCTCTACACTAATTGTAATTTCCTGCCCGTGGTTCTATATTGCAACAGTTGACGGCTCATATCAGCAGATAAGCAGCAACAATCTGGGCATTGCGGGTGATTCATAAATATGTAATTTCTTATTAATTAGCCCATAAGTGTTGTACACCAGTGTGACACCAAATGCTTGTTGCTGACAGCAGTGAAGAAATGACACTCTAGTGGTTCTGCACATTAGTATAAATAGAGTGATTCTCTATCATTACATGACAGGACGGCGGCACTCTGACAGATTCCATGAACCTGGACACTGATGATCCAGACTCCGGTCCAGATGACACAACAGGCCACAGTGGAAACGGGTCAGAGCATGGACTGGCTGCTGAAAGGATCCAGGTAGGTGGCGCTGTCATCCCAAGGTGTGTGGTGTGGAGGATCAGGGCCAAAGTTCCAGATGCTCACAGATGTGACTGTGGATTCAGGAGGAGTGTTTGAAGGCTGGACTCCCAACAGTGATTGGCTGCTGAGGACCTCTCAATCACAATCAGGTTTTTTAGTGGCTGTGAGATTGAAAGTGAGATTGCATTGTCCAGGTAGGAGGACAGCAGTCAGCCATGTTTCACCTCCAGTCAACACGCAGTGGTTCACATGAAGGTCCAAGAGGCCTACAGACCTACACTGAGTCTGGAAGTGGCAGTACAGTTGGATCATTGTCTTTGTTGTGTTGTTTGGTCATTGTGATCCAATGTAATGTGAGAGAAGGACGAGTGCAGCTATATTGGAGTGGGTTATTTAGAGTGGAATAGAAGTTATAATGCAGAGTCTGTTTTTATGAAATGTTCTATCACCTGGCAACCATCCATCCATCCATCCATCCATCCATCCATCTTCTACTGCCGTATCTGGAGTCAGGTCTCGGGGGCAGCAGCCTCAGCAGAGACCCCCAGACTTCCCTGGACCCAGTCACCTCCTCCAGCTCCTCCAGTGGGACCCCAAGGCTTCCCAGTCCAGCCCAGAGACCTGGTCCCTCCAGCAGGGTCTCCTCCTGGTGGGACATGCCTGGAACACCTCCCCAGGGAGGCGTCCCAAACAAGACCCCGAGATGCTGGAACTCCTCCCCCTGAGGCAGGGCCTCCCCACCGACCCAGAGAGGGCAAACCACCTCATATATTGCATTGATTTATCTGTTGGTGATTAATTATAATGTATCATTTATTTTATTTAAATTATATTTGAACTGAATTGGATTTGTTTGTAAAAGTGAGATTTATTTTCATTGATTCATGTGGTTTATGTTGAGACCTAGTGGAGAAGTGGGTATGGCCTACAGAAGGTTTGAGTACACAAGTTATTCAGATACGGAGAATCCCCATGGCAGGACTTCAGGAGATATATAATCAAAGTGTTAAAGCAGCAGAAATGAAACGTCAGTTGAGGTCAAGGTTACACAGGTTGTGATGGCTTTTATTGTGAGAATATTGAATCATTGAAATATAATGTTTGAGCTAGTAACAAAGTTAGGATGGTATAACATAATCACATAAAATAAATGATCTGGTTTCCTTCTGATTCATTGATGTCCTTCTGAAATCTCCACACAAACATCTGGCAAGCATCAAAACCATGAATTATTTTGAGGGAAACTTCTTTTGTCTTAATTATGATTCAATAATGATTTGAGTTCCCATCACAGGTGTTGTGAATCACTTTATCTTTTCCACATGATTTCCTTATTTAAGATCATGAAGCAGAAATAAAGTCTCTTGAAAAGTATTTTTCACCTCCAAAATGAAGATGTTATACAACTCTGAAGTGAGAGCAGAGCAGTGTGTTGTTGATGTGTGGAACCTTCATGCTGAGATGTTCCAGCCGTGGATGATGAGAGCAGAAGCAGTGGTTGTGTTGCTGCTGCCTTCACTGAGCAGCTGCTCCAAGTCCTGCTTCTTCCACTGAGGATTCAGCTCCACCAGTGGCTTCTGGGACGTCTCTCCCAGTAACCACAGCAGCTTGTAGGGAGAAGCAGTCCGCCAGCCACCAGGCTGCACTGGGGTCAAAGGTCGTGACACACCCACACAGTGTTGGTGCATGCAGCTTGCTGTTTGGCTCCACTGGTTGTAGTTCTGTCAGCCACCAGTAGATGGAGCTCTCCTCTTCACTCTCCTCATCCTCACCACCACCTGCAAAGATAAGAAGAGACAGCAGGAGTCAGGACTCACGGTCCTTGAACGCATCATCACAGAGACGTTGACTGTTGATGGAGATGATGGAGTGACTGGTGAGAAGAAGCAGACTCTCAGTCACATGTCAAGTGTGGAACATCAGAAGGTCATGTGACCATGGAGTGTTGGACTGATACTGAGGCCTGATGAAGATGAACTGATCAATAATTGGGTGGTGAACTGAGAGAAGAAGCAGTTTGGCAGCAGATGTTGGATGAATGAGGAGCAGCTGGACGTCACCATCCTCCTCTCACACTCTGACTGGGAACACTGGACCTCTGCTGTGGGATCAACTGGCTTTGGTGCTGGAACCATCATCCACTGCTTCCAAACCAGTACTAACCTCACACTCTTCAGTTGATGGTCACTGCTGTAGACAAGATCCATCAGTGGCTCCTTCACTGATGACTCCTTCAGGGGGTTCATATTCAGGTCCAGCTCTCTGAGGTGGGAGGGGTTGGACTTCAGAGCTGAGAGCAGCCAATCACAGCTGAGCTCTGACAAATTGCAGCCCCACAACCTGAACAGAGAATAAATGATGGAGTTTATAATGATAGAGAGTTTTTCCTGGGTGTCATCACTCTGAAAATCAAAGTGAAATGTCCACTTCAGCATCTGCAATCTGCAATCTGACCACTAGATGGGAGGATTTTACCCACTGTACCTTCAAGCCCAGTTTCATTCATTACTATCACAAACCAGTGTCTGCAAATTGAATTTCCAACAGCAGTAAAGTGAAAATCATGACGACAACAACAAGAGTTATAGAAGTTGTAGAGTGAAGAGGGTGAACTGACCTCAGAGTCTCCAGTTTACAGTCTGGACTCTGCAGAAAACCACTCAGCTCCTTAGCTGATGAATCCTGAAGATAGTTCTCAGCCATGTCCAGCTCTCTGAGGTGGGAGGGGTTGGACTTCAGAGCTGAGAGCAGCCAATCACAGCTGATCTTTGACAACCTGCACCTCTCCAACCTGGATACGGAATAAATGATGGAGAGTGTCATTCACAGTTGGGTGTGCGCGCGCGCGTGTGTGTGTGCGTGCGTATGTGCGCATACGTGTGTGTGTGTGTGTGTGTGTGTGTGTAATTTAAAACCAGTTTTACACATTTCTAATGGAATCAAAGTGAATTCCAACAAACTCAATTCAAAGTCATGACAACAATAACTGCAGCAGTTGTAGAGTGAAGAGGGTGAACTGACCTCAGAGCCTCCAGTTTACAGTCTGGACTCTGCAGAAAACCACTCAGCACCTTCACTGTTGAATCCAGAAGGCAGTTCCAACTCAGCTCCAGGTGTCTGAGTTGGGAGGGGTTGGACTTCAGAGCTGAGAGCAGCCAATCACAGCTGAGCTTTGTCAACCAGCAGTTCTCCAGCCTGAATAAAGAATCAATATTTGATTTCTTCCATGGTGTAAATGTCATATTCAGAGTCATTTCTCCCTGTTGATGATCCAGATGTGCAGCTGTTGGGATCACTGAGTCATTCAGTGACTTTCCTTGCTCCTTCAGACGTTCAATGGCCAAGTCAACAGCGCGGTTCAGTCTAAGCCAGTCGTCAAAGGCATCCTCACCCTTCCCAGGAAGAGTGGTGTAAAAGTCTGCTAATGGGAGTGGTGAACACGGAACAGAATCAAAGTGCTTCCGCAAGAGACCATAAATGGCATCGGGGTTACAGGTGATGTTAATACCACTGTTCCTGGTCCCAAACCTGACAACATCCTTTGCTTTGCCACCAAGATGAACAAGGATCTCCTCCGCTTGTTCCTCAGGTTGCAGATTCCCCCTCTTAATGAAACTCCTCATGAGCTCCTCCCACTCCTGGACGGAAACAGAGTCTGAGTTGTCTCCTCTGAAGCAGGGGGGCTCCTTCAGCTTTCGATGAGGGACATATTGCAAATGGGACACGTCAAAAGCATTTGTGGCAGACACATTTGCATGGCTAGGTCGAGGGGTAGCACTATGTAAAGGGGAACTGGCTAGCATATCAGCATGGGCAGGTGAAGGGGCAGCACTGAGTAAAGGGGTAGTGACAGATGCACTGAGGTGAGAGATAATGTCCTGTGCCACCCGCTGGCTGACCTGTTGAATCAATGCATCACCCATCTGACCTACAATACTAGCAGCAATAACATCAGGGGTAGGTGCAGGGGAACACATGCTGTGCCTGTCCGGGACAGGGGAATGCGTGCCCTGGCTAGCAAGGGCATGAGGGTTTGCATCTGAGTTGGGGGGAGGGATAACACCAGTACTGAGCAAGGGGCGCCCAGGTGTACACTGATTACCCAACACTACACCCCCCCCCCCCTGAACAGGACTCTCAAACAGTAAACTTGAAGGATGCATAAAACCCCTCCCTCTGCCAGCACCAAAAGGAGTTACAAAAACATTACCCTGAGGATTACTCATCTTTCCAAAAAGTTAACAAAACACAATACCACAAAACAAAAGGATGAAACCACAAAAGGCCTAGACTGGAAACTGAAAAAAAAAAAAAAAAAAATCAAATCAAATAAAAGTACATAAACCCTCTATCTGATGTCTAACACTGCACAAAAGCAACACATCTGACCGACTTCAGTGACCGCAGATGAACAGCAGCAGCAGAACAGTCCCCGGGTCGCTCTGCAGCATCGGTAGCACAACAAAAGAGTCTCGAGTCACGGCACCAATGTGACCTCTCCTATTCTGTCCTGCTTGCTGTATAATGAAGACTTGCAGAAGTCAGGTGTGGAGCAGCAGTTTATTCTCTGAAACAGAATGGGACACAACCATAACTTGCTCCGTGAAACTTGGTCACCTCCTGCTTCATGGGCTTCCTCTGTACTGAAGTAGTGATCGTATAGTTGTTGTTTCTACAATACAAATAATATTAAAAATAAAATACATTTTTCTACAAAATACAAAAAAATGACATTCGCAATTTCAATAATTCGCTCCCTAAAGCTCAATTTTTATACACTGTAACATTCTTCCAGTTACACACACATACCTGAAACAGAATGGGACACAACCATAACTTGCTCCGTGAAACTTGGTCACCTCCTGCAGAGACAACGTGCTCCGTATGAGAGCTGTGTCCTGCTAATGGACATGCTAGCATGCTAATCGTTTTTAATAGCAATAAGAAAAAACGAACTTTGCTAAAAAACAAACAAACAAACAAACAAACAAACAAACAAACAAAAATAAATGAAAGACACCAGCACACATTTAAACACTGAAACACAGTTACATGAAGCATAGCTCAACTTATTGCATTAATTTCTGTCTCAGCAGGGAGGAGACCGTCTCACCTGCTTCATGGGCTTCCTCTGTACTGAGGATCGCCCAGAATGCAAAGCGATAACTTCAAAATAAAATACAAAATAAAATAAAAATAAAATATAAAGAGCCATGGCTGTGCCCCAACCAAGTTTAACATGATTGAACACAATTTATTTTGTGTGTGTGTGAGAGAGAGAGTGGATGTGACACATTTTTTTTGTTTTGTATGAGCATTTAAAAAAAACAACAACATAATAATAATATGGATTTTGACCATGTATGTTTTGGAGTTCATTGAAAGAGGTTAATATATATATGTATATATATATATATATGTGCGTGTGTGTGTGTGTGTAACTTTAACTAACTTATCTATTTCTATCCATCTATCAAACTTACTATCTAGGGATCTATCTACTACTAACTCTCAAAAAACTAACGGACAACCAAGAGCAACAAAACCAACCTACTGCAATTCGTATATTTTAGTGTGTGTGTGTGTGTGTGTGCACAGTGATGGTTCCGCAGCATAAAGTGTATCTTCAGTCGTCGATTGTATGTGTGGGAGTCCCTCAGGTTCAGCCCAGCTGATTTAGTGTTCGGTGAGAGGACCCTCGCGTCTGTTAAGGGGTAAGTGGCTTTCCGATGTTAAATGAGTAGAGAATAATGTGTTAGATTACGTAATTTTTTTCCGTGAACGCTTGCATCGTGCTTGTAAGTTAAAATTCTTCTAACTTACAAAAAATGTGAACGAAAAGGTAGAAATATAAATACGAAGGAATACGTATTTGTTCAGGGGTGCGCAAAGCCGGAGCCCTGCATTTGCTGCGCTACCCTTTTTAAAAAGGTCTCCGTTGCGCGTTATTTTAATATGTCCATCTCTTTTAGAAGAGAAAGCATCGCCCCGGTCTCATCCTCTCTCCAAATGTCAACATTCTTATTCGCGTTTGCCAGGTTGTTTCGTGCCGTCTGTTTTGTTAGACGACGTAGTTGTGCGGTCATGAGTCGCGAGAGCGAGGCGTGGCGCATGCGCACTCGCATTGTCCAGTTAATAGTCCGATTAAGGCGTATACATGGCAGAGAAATTCGAATTCCAATGGCATTATCTGGGTGTCTCAATCGGAGTTCTCCGATTCCAATCGGAGTTCTCAAACTCCAATCATAATCGGAGTAAGGTGTTTACATGCACGTGAGTTCTCCGATCATAATCGGACTAAGGCAATAATTCGATTTTCTCTAGTGCCATGTAAAGGCACTGAATGTAGTGGTTCAGACCAGACGCGAACAGGCGCGCGGCTCGTGCCATTCATTTCAATGGAAGCGGAAGCGCCGCGCCAACGAATTTCGCGAGCGAGGCTCCAACTGGTTCACACCAGACGCGAACAGCTCCGCGACGGTCGACAAGCGCTTCTGCTCAGCTGCACTCTTTTTTTCACTCCCACTTTTTCACTTCTTTTTTTTTTCTTTAAAAAAAATAAAATAAAAAAAATCATTTTCGCCATCGCCCCCCCTCGCCCCGTAGCCAGCCCGCTCCATAGCTCACTTCTGTGCGTGTGTGTGTAAATAAATAGAAACACGCACTCAGGTGTCCATCTCAAGACAAGACCTCTTTCATAATGATCATTAACCGGCATCTCTAGGATCAAACAGACGTATTTTGATCAAGTCTTCCTCTGTGTGTGTGTGTGTGTGTGTGTTTAATCTCTCTCGCACTCTGATACAATGTACTGACAAATATAACATACAAATATGATATATGATCGAATTTGTCATTCGGTTTTTATTTTGAAATTAGTTTATTTTGAAAATTCACCGGATTTTCTCGTTTTTATTGAGCGACTTCCTGTACTTTTGACGAGGACCGCTCGCGGCTCGCGCACGAAATAGAGCAGACGCCGAAACAACAAATGCATGCCGCGAGCCGCGCAACCACCACATTGATTAACATGGGCGCCGAATGGAAGCGCTCGGCGGCGCTTCGCTTCCACGTCCAGTGAACTGACGTTAAATGCATGGCGCGATCCGCGAGGGGAGCCGCGCGCCTGTTCGCGTCTGGTGTGAACTACTACATTGATTAACGTGGGCGCCGAATGGAAGCGCTCGGCACTTTGCGGCGCTTTGTGGCGCTTCCGCGTCCAGTGTGAACCGGGCGTTACGTCGCTAGGAAAAATGTGTCGCCTGAGCCTCCGCCCCCTCCGTGCCCATTGGCGGAGGGAGGGCTCATGAAAAAAAAAAAAAAAAAAAAAAATCGGTGTTCCTTCGGCGCGCCTGGGAAACTCTGAAATTATGAATAACTTAAGCTCGTTTTTGTCCCATTTGCCTGCATCAGCCCGTCATGATATTGTTAAATTAATTGAGAGCCACCCACTATTGTTTTCTGACCACCCCCGCCGTACGTCAGTTTTGCACCATGACATAGAAGTAGAGGGACATGCCACAACTAAGCAGCACGCACACAGAGTCATTATTAGGAAGTTGAGAAAGAAGCTTTGGCTCTCCTTCTGACAGTGCCCATCTTGATGTTAATTTGGGGTCAGGTTTTTACAGACTATAATGCCCTCGTAGATGGGGTGGTCTCTGCCCCTGCAAGACTTCAATCTCCAGATTTGCCACAGGAAGAGGGGTTGATAATGTGTTGGCAGATGCATTATGATGTGGACTAGCTGCGAAATTCTTATTTCGGGGGAACTGAGCTGTTTTTCTTGTTTAGTTTTGTTTGTTGGTATGTTAATAGGGTTTAGTTCTTAAGGGAGGGTGTGATATGACCCACAGGTGGGTCTAGATGCCTCTATGTTTGTGTGTGTGTGAGAGTGGATGACGCCTTGCAGGTGCGGTCCTGGATGTCGGCTGCTGACGCGCCACGGCTGAGAAGGAGGAGCAGTCGAGCCAGCCTGACGTCATCCCTCCTCCGCTCCCAACTCTGCAGTTAGTCACTTCTGAAATGGTGTTAGAGCACGCAGCCATAGGGGTGGGCTGCCATTTTCTTTGTCCCCTCTTTTCTCCTGTTTAATAAGTATGTAGGGAGGTTAGCCTTTCTGTATTTGGGTTCTCTTTCTTTCTTTAGTTAGTTCTTAAGGCGAGCTAGTTGGAGTTTGGTTTATTATTTTGGCCTGGGCCCACCCTGAAGCCTTTGCTGCCCACCGGTTAAGTTGTTTTGTTTATTTCATTTACTGATTAATAAAATGTTTTTTGTTGAAACTGCCAACTGCAGTGAAAAATTAATGAGGCTTGGGAGTGGGGGAAGGTGTCCCACATGTTGCGTCTCGGTCCCCCCTTCGCCATGACAGCAGGTTGAGCTCCTACCGTGTTGCAGGTGACGTCGTCACGTTAGCCTGTTCCATCCCTGCTAAATTCTTTAAAGAACTACCGTTTTAAATTATAATACGCTCTACACTAATTGTAATTTCCTGCCCATGGTTCTATATTGCAACAGTTGACGGCTCATATCAGCAGATAAGCAGCAACAATCTGGGCATTGCGGGTGATTCATAAATATGTAATTTCTTATTAATTAGCCCATAAGTGTTGTACACCAGTGTGACACCAAATGCTTGTTGCTGACAGCAGTGAAGAAATGACACTCTAGTGGTTCTGCACATTAGTATAAATAGAGTGATTCTCTATCATTACATGACAGGACGGCGGCACTCTGACAGATTCCATGAACCTGGACACTGCCACCGCCATTCCTGAAGAGCAGAGAGCTAAAGAGGTAAAAACACTTAACCTTGACAGAGACCAGCTCCCTATGGAGAGGGCCCTTGGAGCTCAGTGGGATGTACAGCAAGATACATTCACATTCAGTGGTGCAGTGGTTAGCGCTGCCGCCTCACAGCAAGAAGGTCGTGGGTTCGATTCCGGGGCCTGGACATGGGACCTTTCTGTGTGGAGTTTGCATGTTCTCCCTGTGTCTGTGTGGGTTCTCTCCGGGTTCTCCGGCTTCCTCCCACACTCCAAAAACATGCACGTGAGGTCAATTGAACGTTCTAAATTGTCCGTAGGTGTGCATGTGAGTGTGAATGGTTGTTTGTCTCTATGTGGCCCTGCGATGAACTGGTGACTTGTCCAGGGTGTCACCCTGCCTTCGCCCTAAGACAGCTGGGATAGGCTCCAGCAGACCCCTGTGACCCTGAATAGGAATAAGCGGGTATAGAAGATGAATCAATGAAATCTTTATTGAATGAATGACACATTTTATTTCACTCGTGGTTTATGTAATTATTATTTTTTGCTCCATAGCTTTCATGATTCAGCATTACATGTTAAGCGTGATGAATTGCGTGAAAAGAGAGGGCACTCGCTGATAAATTAACATGGTGTGCTGTTTAATTCCACGAGGACGACAAAATATTTGCAAATTTGTGTTAGCTACACACATCGACAGGTGCAAGAGAAAGGGAGGAACTTTCAAGATCGTTGAGTTTTTATTTTTTATTTTTTTAGTTCTGATGAAATAAATAGACCAATCATTTCATTACTTTGTCTGCTTTCCAAAGAGGTTATTAATTAAAAAATATGTGTGGCAGTGCTGTTATGGTCCATAGAGAGTTGCTTCAAAGAATTATCATTTATTATTCAGTGGCACATTGCTCACTTGTTTAATACACAAATAATAGTATATTATTATAATAATACTATTTTATTAATATAATAATAATAATAAAAAGAATAATAATAATAATAATAATAATAATAATAATAATAATAATTATTATTATTATTTCTAAAATTTCCAAACAACAATCGTCAGTTGTTCCGTCAAAAAATACATTAATTTCCATGTTGAATTTTGTACGGTTCGTGAGCGCGCACGTCTGTCAGTGACGGTCTCCACACTGACACAACTGCGCATGCTCTATTATCCCATCAATGCGGAAGTCAAAAAGTTTTTGGGAGCCATGCGCTGGGTGAGCAACTTCATAGAAAGGAATGGGACGCCATCTGGGGGCTTGCCGCACTGTCACGCAGGTTGTGACGTTGCGGGTCGGCGACGCCGACAGGTATGACGTGAATGATTGACAGCTACCATTCGTTCCCGTTAGCGAGAGGATTAAAAACAAACAGACACCATAATGGCATCAAAAAGGAGTTATCCCAGCGGTGCGGAGAAACGGAAGGAAAAGAAAACTGATCAAGAAAAACTTGCAAAAGGGAAAGGTAAGTTATTTGTTTGTGATGTGGGCTGGAGAGGTGGAGGTGAAACGCTGTTGTCCCCCCCCCCCAAGTTTGTTTATTTGTCCTGCTAGCCAGCTAGCTAGCTAGCCAGCGTCGGATAAATGTTAGCTGGCTGGCTAATATTTGTTCGTCATGAATCAGCGTTTTTGTTTGTTTTATGAAAGTTGACCATATCCTGTCAAGTTGGCCTATCCTGCCATGGGAATGAGTGATTGACTCCACACCCGTTTATTCACATTCTAACAGGGAGGGAGGGAGGGAGGGCATGTTGTAGTTGTTGTTGTAGCCAGTCCCCTTTTATTGTTCAGTGGAAGTTGTCTCTCACATATTTGACTCTTAATGTTATTTTAGCCTTAACTTAGGATGAATTTACTAAGCTTAGTTTGTATTTTGTAGGCCCTTCATTAGAAATGGGCTACTGTTTTATAATTCAAAGAAATATTTTATGGAAATACTTTATTTGGCATGGTGTTGACTATTTTAGACTATTGTGGTAGTGGGTCATTTATCTTAGTTTTATTACTTTAACTAGTACAGTGTGTAAAGTAATGCCAAAAACTCTTAAAAGTGACAGTTTTGTAATTGGGTAAAAGCTTTAAAGGGACACTGCAATCATAATGTTTAATTTAAAAACAAATACATTTTTAATTTTCCTATATTACTGCAACATCACTGTAATAATAAAATATAAAAATATAAAATATAAAAATGTGCTTCTGATCTGTTTTGCTTGATGATCTAGGGAGCAATTCTAAAATATGTTGGCGCTCCAGACATTGAGCCAGAGGGATCTCCCGAACATCCTGACCAGGAAGCTCCAGGACCAACACGTTCGTGCACTTGTTGGTTTGTTGGATTTTCTTATTTAAAGTAAGCATTTTTTTTTTTTTATGAATACTCAATCTGTTGTATTTATTGAAATATAGACGATTCTTTTCCTAGTATTATAGTGTTTGTTTGTTTTTAAATCACTTTAAATTGCCTGAGTTGCTCAACTGAAGATGTTTAATTTTACCTGTCGCCTGTTTTGCTCACGAGGTGTAATAGATTGTGGAATCTTAGTAGACCTTAGTAGACGCACGCTGCTGAGAGTGGCAGCGATCAGCTACGATGACCGTGGTGCTTGTCAATAAGGCAAATGCGCCATCTAGTGGGACGCAACATGTTTACTCGTGTTGGAGCAATGCCAAGTACTACTAACAAAACAAAAGATGCACAGGGTAAAAAAAATAATCAGAAACTCAAGCCCAACAAAGATAACAGATGGGCATAACTGTACTTAGTAATGATTACTAGTACTACCAAAGTTTCTATATTTTACTTTTCAACTCCAACTTGAACAATTCATCCCCTTTTTTCAGCAGCCATTAAGACAAAAGGATGACACTTATGCATTGCATCAAACTGTGATGCACAAAATCAATTAAATTAAATCAAAACAATAAATAAAGTGTGCATTAAACAGGGGGCAGTGCAATACAGTACAGGACTCAACTGATATAGTGCAGTTAGGCAGTATAGCCTATAACAGCTGTTCAGCATCCATAGTAATCCACAGTCAGTGCCATAATCATCCAGTCAGTGTCTTATTCATCCATAGTCAGTATAATATATATGATATCGTGCAGACCCTCGTCCTCCACCACATTAATTGGCCTGCAAGCCGTAGCCACACCCATTTAGCCCCCGCTGTTGAAAGTTGGCGTGTGGTGGACGCGGCCAGTGGTCTCCGTGCCACACCATCCAACGTGGTTTGCTTTACCTCAGAAGGGGGCGGAGGGCTCTCCGCGTCAGCTGTATGCTTCGCAGACAAGTGAAACGTAAGACTGCTCGTACTCCGGTGGAAACTAAATACAGCTTTACAGTAAATGCATATCACTTTTGTCCTGTCAAGACTGCCATCTGGCAGGGTTTTGAAGTGGAACTTTCCATTTACAATTGACGCCTTATCCATGTTAGTCCTTCCTAGTGCTCATCTACGCTCAGTGTCTTTTTCTTTTTTTTGTTGTGCTTACAAGCCGGCTGCAAGCGTGTGACTGTGTGCTGTGAGTCAATTAATTTCCCGTTTCCACAATCTACGGAGCGGCCAAAGGTTCAAAAAGCACTTTAATTAATTAATTAATTAATTAATTAATTAATTAATTAATTAACTTACTAACTATGTGGCAGGTGGGGTTGCCCCCACCTTCGCGTCATCAATCACACCTGCGCCGGAGTGCAATCTTTGCGTCCCTCAGTGCGTTTACATGGTACTAGAGAAATTTGAATTATTGCCTTCGGCGCGAAACAACCTGGCAAACGCGAATAAGAATGTTGACATTTGGAGAGAGGATGAGACCGGGGCGATGCTTTCTCTTCTAAAAGAGATGGACATATTCAAATAACACACAACAGAGACCTTTTTTAAAAGGGTAGCGCAGCAAATGCAGGGCTCCGGCTTTGCGCAGCCCTGAACAAATACGTATTCCTTCGTATTTATATTTCTACCTTTTCGTTCACATTTTTTGTAAGTTAGAAGAATTTCAACTTTGTAAATAAAAGCACAGCAAAGAGATGTTTTTCTGATTTGTTTTTATTTTGATAATTTCGCTGTTATTCTGCTGGAAACGGCGTGCAGCGGCACAAGCTTCCTCCACGGTCGGCACTTTAATGAGCGTTTGTATAACTGAAGACACCGTTCCTTTGCAAAACCTGTACACAAACTCTCCCACCAGTCTGCTCCGAACCCGCATCCAACAAGAACGAGAGTTTCGGGTCAGTGGCGACGGCACAAAGCGTAGCATCAAAGACATTGTGTTGTTGTAGCCCTCCAACAGCAAACAACGTTCTTGTCTCATGGTTATCTTTTAAGATAACCATGAGCACAAGAAATAGGGTATAGCTTATCTGCAAAGTAAGTAACACGTACATTATGAACTATCATTCTATATCATAATGATGTAATATGTCAACCGAAAGCAGCTGACCAGCTGAAAAGGCTCACTCCACCCCCTACTGTTTCGAGGAGGACACGTTCCCGTCAGTAATTCAAATTTCTCAGCTGCATGTATAGGGGGACAAGGTGAGAACTCTGATTGGACGAGAAAACCGAATTATTGCTTAGTCCGATTAAGCTCTGCATGTAAACGCACTGATACACCTGCGCCAGAGTGCAGAGTGAAAGCAGCTCTTTTAAAAACAAGCGCAGGCTGGAGTCAGCACTCTGTCCTCTGGCGTGTCCACGCTGAGAACTCTGTCCTTCGCAGTTCTTAGCATTTCGGCTAGCAATCCCAGAGCGGGCTGGGCCATAAGCACAGCCGGAGGAGGAACCCTGGCGGGTGCCCGTTCATCGGGAGGTGGCGCTGTGTGTGCGTGATCGTTGTGCATTCACTGCTTGGCTGTTAAAGCCGACGCCGCCCCCCCCCCCCCCCCCTCCTGCTCTGGCGCTCGGCGGGGAGGCTGCCTTGCAGTTGAACACTGGTGCGCCGAGACGGGTACTGGAAGGACGCTGGTCTCAACCCCCTGCCTGGGTGCAGTCGCTCCGTCCTCCTCTGTTTTCTCCATACCCCTCTGTTACTGTTGCGGCGGCGATGTCCTCGCAATCAATTGCCGCACCAGTCTAGCCGGGTAACAGCGGTGTCACCACCACAACGCGGACACTTTTCCTTTGATTTTGGTTTATTTGGTTTAGACAATTCAGTTTGTCTGTTTCTTTTGTTAGCGTAACCACTTTCTTTGGTTGGTTTTCTTTTCTTTGTTTTGTTGTGAAATTTTGGTGAAACTTTGGGTTTTCTATTGAGTAGCGATTTTGTTATAGTTTGATTTCCTTTTTTAGTTCATTAATATCTTGTTCCCCAGTGATCGTTACCTTTTTGTTTTGGGTTTTGGTCCTGTGTGTGTGTGTGTGTGTGTGTGTGTGTGTGTGTGTGTGTGTGTGTGTGTGTGTGTGTGTGTGTGTGTGTGTGTGTGTGTGTGTGCGTGCGCGCGCGAAGAATAAATAAAAGTTTTCCTTTCGTTCTAACTGTTTAACGCTTGCCTGGGTGTCTCAAGGTATTAGTATGTTAATTTTGTTCTCTTTTCTTTAGGACAGGAGTTGGCGTAGCGTGAATTTTGGTTTGTAGTGATTCCCTTAGCTTTGTTTATTCCCTTTTTTGAGTTTTCTTTGGTTTCTTTGGCCCTGTTCCCCTTATTTTCTTATGTTGAACAGTCTTTTTGGTATGGTTCTTATTTCTTTGACACTCAGGCAGCTAAACCTGGTCTATTTTAAATTGTTGTCAAATAAAGCTGTTTCATTGGAAGTCCGTCTCGTCCTCTTAAATTTCAAAGCGTAACGAACCTGTGTAGCCCGTGGAATTTTATTATAGTTTATTTCCTGGGGTGCAACTCCCCAGGTGGCGTTGTCAGGCAACCGCCCCCCCCAATTTTCCTTTATACCCACCTTTATACCCACCATCTGAATTGTCTCCACCTCCACCAGACCCTCCCCCTCGCTACATCTAGTCTTTTTTTGATAGGCTGCCCTCGCTATTAACCTCCCTCTCATCACAGCTTTAATTGTGTCCCACAGTATGGTAGTGTCTACTGGACTATCTATGTTCTCCTCCATAGAGCATTTAATCTCTTTCTTAACCTCCTCCAGTGTTTTTGGATTATTTAGCATACCCACATTTAATCTCCAAAGTGTGTTTTTCTTCCTCTTATTTAGACAAATAATAAGGTAATTAATACTGTGTCAGTACAAGTCAGTCGTTCCTATTTTACATTCCTCTATTCTGTATCTGTCTGTAATGTTAATAAAAAAAATAGTCCTCTGTAACGGGTGGAGGTCCCTCCAAACATCAAACATCCCGAGTTCGGCTAGAGAGACGTTGACAAGTTTCGACAGGCGGGTCTGACTTCTGTTGCCATTAGTTGTGTCGAGTTTAGCTTTTAAATCATGTTGAAATCCCCTGCACATATTAGGATTCCTTCACTTTCCACAGCTATGATCTCAAACAGTGATTTCAAAAAGCACTTGTCCAACCTTGGACCAAAGTAACTGAGTTATCATCCAATTTCCCTTTGACTATTACATATCTCCCTTCTTTGTCATTTATTTTTTTAACAACTTCAAAACTGATAGAATTAGAGATTAATATTGTGACACCTCTCTTTGGGCCTTTCCTGAACAAGCTAAAAAAAACATTTCTATATCCAAATCTTTTCAGTGTGTCGTGCTCTTGTTGAGAGAGATGTGTTTCCTGTAGATCAGGCATGGCCAAACTACGGCGTGTCTCTGTCCGGCCTGCGTGAAGGCAGTCAAAAATCTAACCTAACTTAGAAATGACACTTGAACCTGCAATGAGTATTTTAGTCGTTCTAAATGAGTCCAGCGTTAGAAAAAAAGGAGCGACCCGGACTTCCCACAGTCTCTTTTCTATTAACATGGGAATTCAATTTGAAAAAAAAAAACAGTGTTGTACTCCTTTCTCTTTTGGACCATCTCTGTCGCGTAATCGTGATGGAATGACGGTACTTTCTTCCCCAGTTCTATTTTCTTTGTCCATAGCTCTCTCAGGACCCTCTCTTTGGTAGTAAATTCCGGAAAGTTAACAATGATGGGTCTCGGTTGGGCACCGTCCGCTGGCTTCTGTGCAAATGAGCGGTGTGCTCTCTGAATTTGGAAATTAAAATCTGCTGGCAGGTGCAGTTCACTTTTCAGCAGGTCTTCCACAAACTTGGCCACAGATTCTCCCTCCTCTCCTTCAGTGACTCCATAGATACGTAGGTTGTTTCTCCTCGGCCTGGACTCCAGGTCAGTTAACTTGTCCTGAAGAGCTTTTTGTTCTCTCAGTGATATGACCAGAGCGTCATTAGCTTCCTGTGCCCAACGTTCTAGCTTTTCAATCCGCGACTCAGCCTCGTTGATCTTGCCGGTCTGGAGCTCCTGTTCGGTGACGACTTTCGCAAGTTGTTGATTTATTTCGTGTTTGAAGTCGTCCAAGTCTTTTTCCACGTCGTTCCTCAGTGTTTCTCCAAACGTGCGAAGGACTTCTTTTGATTCCATTTTTAAATCCCGTATCTCCTTGCTAATAATTTCTATGTCCGAGCCCTTTTTCGCGTCGTTAGTCACGAGGAGTTTGTTTCGCCATCTCCCTCTGTTTCAGAGCAAGCTGGTAGTTCCGCCATATTGTCTGTTACCGTGTTTCTGTTTTGGTTGAATCGAGTTTTCCTTCCCATTCCAACGTTCCCCTGATCACTTTGTAGTTAATATGATATCTGACAATAGTTATTCAAGTTTTCGGGGAGTTTTTACCCTGGATGGTCGAGAGCCCTGGTGTCGCGCAGTCTACCGCTTTATGGCCAAACCAGAAGTCCCTTCCCTCTAGCCTTTTCAAGGGGGAGGTGGCTAGACTCGGCTCTTGTGGGACGAGAAGCAGAAGGCCTGTCCGATCGGGGGGGAAGATGAGATGACATTTTTGTGGGTCAACACAAGCTCATCTGCGAGGACAGCAGCCTTGGACAATGACGACACTTTCTGTTCATTCAAGAACATTACCACCTTCTCTGGCAAAGAGTCTTTAAAATCTTCTAAAAGAACGAGCTCACGGAGTGACTCAAAGTCATTTTTGACATCATTAGCTGCACACCATTTATCAAAGAGGTTGCTTTTCTCCCATGCAAACTCGACAAAGGTTTGACCACTGGATTTTCTATGGTTCCTAAATTTTTGCCGGTAGGGCTCAGGAACAAGCTCATAAGCAGGAAAAATTGCTTCCTTTACAACATCATATTGCAGGCTGTCTTCTAAGAAAAGAGCAGACACCAACTCCTGTGCTTTTCCCACCCGCTTGCATTGGAGAAGGACAGGCCACATGTCTCTTGGCCAGTTGAGTGGCGAAGCTATTCGCTCCAAGGCACTGAAGTATGAATCAACTTCTGCCTCACGAAATGCTGGCACCAGAAAAATGTTTTTACTGGGGCTGGGCAACGATTAAAAATTTTAATCGCAATTAATCGCATGATTTACCTGATCAGTCACGATTAATCACGTCGTATACGCAAAAGCCAATAATGAATTTAAAAGAAGTCTTTCATACACTTTAATTCAAATGTTCTGCCATATAAACGAAAGCACCATAACATTTATCGTGCAAACACTTAACATCAGCACTTTACACAGAAACATTTTTAATGTAAATCTAAAGTTAAAAAAAAATGCAAATACAAAATTAAAGCTTATTGCCAATGCCAGGGCATTACTGTTATCCTGTCCCTTATGAAAAATAAAAAAAAATCTACCTCCAAAATCCTGAGCCACAATAATAACAGGCAATTTCTGAGGTAACAGCAGAAACATTTTTCTTTTATCAGGGAGCAGCATAACCAGTCTGCGTTCCCTTGCAAATGTCCCAGTTAGAAAGGGTGAGGCACAAAAACGTTCACTTTTGGGTTTTTCTTCACAGGGGACTAGAATGTAAAGTCCACATTTATACTGGAGTTCCTTTGGAGAATCTCACTCAACTCAGTGCAGTTTGTCAGTTCCTGGAACTTGACGGCCAGTTATTGTAAATGTACTGCCATATGAATTAAAGTGCCATAACATTTACTGTGCAAACACACTTTTAACATCAGCATTTTTGAACAATTAGCAGCTAAGAAAAAAAAAAAAGTGTAAATTTAAACTCAACTTAAACAATGTTATCAAAGCAATACAAAATTAAAGCTGTAAGCAGCGTTTGCGGGACTGAGCCCACCTGGCCACTGCCTGCCGTGACGTCCGCCACCTGGCCACAAGCCCCCGACACCCGCCGACGCTTCCCAACGCCTGGCGATTCCGCCCGAAACCCGCCGATGCCCCATTACTGACGCCGACGCCTGCTGATGACACATCAAGCACTGACTTGACATTACTGACTTGACATTTAGAAACATTTGATTTCTAAATGTGATTGATTACTGTATCATTTTGGAGATAATAAGCCTTAAAGTTGGCTTTTTGTTTTGTTTTGCGACAGCTCCAATATTCCATTTTTACTGTACAATAACATCAAATTGCTCCATAAGCTCTGTCAATGGTTGGTACAGTTGACCTCAGGACAACCTTGAATATATCTTCTCTTAATATTCATGAATATTCTCACTTAATGTACCAGCTCCTTCCTGTAGACATGATATGTACAGTTAGTTATTCTTTGTTTGACGCAAGTGTTATATTAAGTTCCTCCTATCTGTACCGGTACTTCTTGTTAATTTGAAATAAACACTAACAGCATAATGTCAAAACAAAAACCGAACAAGTCAAAGATCATAAAACAAGGAGGCTTTGTACTAAAATATGGATAAAATATAAACAGGGAGTTGTCTAATGTCGTCAAGGAAGCCAACATTACGTTACCTGTTGATCAGCATGTTGACTCAGAAAATCCTCAGGCTCCTGCTGCGACATTTCATTTGGGGCGACGGTTGTGACTTCCCTGCTGGTCCCGTGAGAAACTCAAATCGGTTCTTCACGTTTGTTGCGTGGCATGGGTTAGGACATTGAGAGGCATTATAGTGTGGTTGTGTGCACCAAATCGGACTCGGCTTCTAGCTCGATAGCCGTGCATAATTTACGCAAACGCAATGCTCTGTTTACGTGAACTCACGGAGTCCGACTCCTTGCACGTGCTCATCTCGACTCGATGGATTTATGAGCTTGATGACAAGTGTGTATTTTGTATTGGATTGATGTACTGCAATTCTAGTCATGTGAACAAGCAATTAGTATTCCTAGTTATATGTGGCATGACGAAATACTGTACTACCAAGTTTGTATTGCAGTATCTTCAGTTTATGGGGTAGAGGGTGCTCAAATTGGATTGATTGAAGATGTAGTTTAGGTACAATTTGCTTGTTTTTATCAATATTTAAGTTGATTGCAGTTCAAGGTGGCACAATCCTATCAGATGTTGTCATTTTGTCACGAAGAACACTGGTATTTGTTGATTATTACCATAAGTACCACCATGTTGCAGGCATTGTGGTTACAAGTTTCACTCCAATTTTGATTGTTGTCTGTATGACTAGCAATCCGTTGAGCTGTCTAGGGTTATCATTCAGATAAGGTGTCACAACTTTTAATTGCATGGGAACTTTGGGATCCATGGCAGATGGGCATTGTAAAAAAACGGATCTTGAGTCGGAAGGCTAGCTTGTCCTAATTGTGACCTTAATATGATGATTTTTTTTTCCCAGATTGAGGAGAAATTAAATGGACATCCAAACCGGGGCCAATAATGGATGAGCTGGATGATGTCACAGTATCAATTTTAAATGGTATGTCATGTGTAGGTATGAAAAAATTTCCATGACTTTGATTGGTCCGCTAAGTAATTAAAATAACTGTATGCTGACACTGATTTCAAAAAGAAGTATTTTACAAATTTGAGACAAAATGTCTAAACTGAATTGCATTTACAATTAATTCTGATAACAGAAATTGGCACAAAACAAACTTGGTTTGACTTGTCAAGTTGAATTAAATTCATTAGTGAAAAAATGTATGAGTTGTTAAGTCTAAAAGGTTTGTTAATGATTGGACTGTCTTTATAGCTGCCAACATCGATGAAGTCTTGCTCCACACCCTCAGTCGTGATGATTTGAGAGACCTTTTTCCTGGACCAGAACACTTTCTCAGGAGGAAACGGATTTGGGCCCTTATTAGTGTAGATGTGATTGGTTACCTACTTTGCTCTGAAAACATCGAGCATAACACTTTTTTTTTCTTTTTTCCTAATTGTGTCTATTGTTTCTCTCTTGTTCATAATGTTTTGGATCTGGTTTCCTCTCGGCTGAGAATTCCACCGTACCAGACAAGGCTGCCCCGAATGAAGCCAGGAACTGTGTCTTCACCAGGAGGAACATCGCCAATCTGTCCTCAGACATCCACTCCTTTGGTGAAAAGCAGCCCAAAGAGGACCCTACAGCTTCCTGCTCCTCCACAATATGTTGTCTATACTAGACATGGGCAAACCCCGGCCCGCGGGCCACATCCGGCCCGCTGCGTGTCTCTGTCCGGCCCGCGTGAAGCCAGTCATAACCCCCCAACACCGCACCCCCCAACGAAACTTTGTTGGCACGTAACTTTGCCGAGTTAGTGTAGCGCGATAGCGATAGCGTGCTTCCCCCCCGTCAACGAGGTGTAGGTACAGAATTAGTCCGGGTGCAGAATCGTTCCGGGCAGAAGTGACTGCCGATACGGCAACTCCATTGGGACATACCTCTACATCGCGTTCGAACGTGATATATGGATAGATCGCGGTACGTTTATAGAGTTGCCGTATGTGACGTTGTTGGCATTCGCCCACTGGACAGAGGCGACTGCCAATTACGCTATTAGGACAAACTACATCGGTTGATTAAGGTTATCTTTTTTTTTTCTGTCAATCCCTGCCGTATTTACAGTACTTTGTATTATATTGTATACACGAAATTCTCTCTCCCTCTCTCTCTCTCTCTCTCTCTCTCTCTCTCTCTCTCTCTCTCTCTCTCTCTCTCTCTCTCTTCACAAGCTCGTAAGCACTACTTCCAGATGGCCCGCACTGCCAGTGAGGGGAAATGTGTCATGTTCAAAGAGCTGAGACGCAGGCTGGTGAGAAACACTGTCACCAGCATGATTTCTATCTTGAGAGCCAGTCAGCAAGGAGAGGGGGTCCGGTACCCTTCTAAGCATGAAGTCACTGCAATGTCTCAAAGACTAGTGGAGTATTATCACATGCTGAAGGATTAAGACAAAACAATGAAACATGTAAGTGATTATATTATTTTGCGCACTTAGATTTTGAAGCGTGTGGTTATTTTTGGCTGATACTTTTTTTATCTGTGCATGTTCACTTTCCATCTTTATTTGTTCTTTCAATGAGTGAAATTTTATTTACCACAGGCGAGCACTTACAAGAATCTTCACAAGAGATTCACCAGAGAGGGGCCACAAGAAGAAAAGGCATCGCATTGACTTCTCAGCAAGTGACCAAGAAGAAGATCATGATGCAGACTCAATTGGTGGATCAACAATTATTTTGTGTCACACACCAGGGCGCAGTTCTGATAATGGCCACACTTCACATAAGTAGAAACATGTCCATTTTAATAATAATGATAATGTATGAAAGCTAGGCAATGTTTTGATAGTTTTGGATATCATGATATATCACAGGCATTTTTACATTTGAATTGTCATTTGATATATTTTGATGCTCCAAACAATTTCATCCATTTGACTGATTTACTGATTTGTCTCCTCCATTTCATCAGCCAAAGATGGTCTGACAGCACAGGCCAGACATTATCAGACCCTGCAGGAGCTGTACAAGAAACCAAAACCCAACCAAGATGCTGTCTCCCAAATTCTTGACCTGCAGTTTCAAGCAAGAAGATCCTTCATTGATAGTGATGTTCTGAAAGAACAGGACAAGGCCAACAAAGATCCTGGATGCATATCCATGTGTCATGGATCTTTATCGTGTAAGTGATTAACTTGTTTTGGTTTATGATGAAAAGCAAGCATTTTTGCAGATTTTAACACTGACTTGCATTATAGGCGATGAATGAGCTGTGGCGCATTCTGGATAAGGGCAACAGAAAATTCATTGATGAACTAAAAAAAGAGATGGGAAGACTTCTGCACCAATGTGTAATTTTATGGTGTTTGGAAAAAAAATGAAGTGATGAAGCCACGCATAACGCTGGATGTAGGTGAGTGTCATTCAATTTCATTCAGGTGAAAGTTTGTTCGCATTTTCTCACATTCAACACTTCATAGTTCCATGCATGGATGTGGCGTTTCCTTCTTCTTTTTCTTTAGCCAACAGAAGATCCCACAATGTACTCGCAGAAGAGGTCTTTCTGTACTCCTGTGTTGCTGTTTGATGGGACCCGCTGTCTCATCTGGCTTGGAGCCACTCCCGCCACCACGCTTGCCAAGGAAGACTTGAGTGACGGTCTGCTTCATCTGATGGATTACTACTATGCCCTGCACCTCACATATCCAAAAGTGTGTGGCAACCCTTCTCTCTGTCATTCAGACAGAAGTGCTACAGGATACTATCCATGAGTGAGACACCACAGCCTCATACAAAAAAGACCATGGCAGAATGGAAAGATTTTATTGGGGAGTAGAGCTGTGTACTAGGCATAGGTAGTGATACACTCCCCTGGTAGTTGTAACTTGAGGGTGGGTGGGAGTCTGTTGGAACAAACATGTTATCAGTGGTGATAGGAACACAACACTATATGCTGTCCCCATGCTGTTTTTGTTTTTTTTGTGTCAGGGAATCTGAATCAATATTCAATAATGATGACGGTGAATATTGTAACAACACAACATTACTTGCGTTCTAGAAATGATTGCTTGAGATTGTTTTAAGATGCAATGCCTTAGTGACGTTTTTATTACAAGGCAGTGAAGGCACTGTCAGCAATTTAAGTGAATAAATAGTTGTTGACAATATTAATTCTGTTTGCTGAATTATCTTTTTTGGGGGGGGGAATGGGCGTAGGGGGGGTGGATGCTTTGTCTCATTTTGAGAAAAAAAAGCTAATATTGTGAACACTTAAATTAAGAAGAATTGCACTGTTAGTAGGTCTGGTTTTAAGATATTTTCATTCAAATTAAGAAAGAAGCAAACGTGAAAAAAGAATTGAGAAGCTAGTATCAAGTTTATTTGACTTAGTACAGTCCTTGGAATGAGTGCTTTACTGTTTATTTCAAGAGTTTTTCCATTCTTCAAATGCCTAGATATATCGTCTTATTTTAAGAAATCTTACCAAGTCTAAATATCTTACTGCATTGGCAGATAATTTGACTTGTTTCTAGCCTGTTCTTTCTCAATTTAAGTGTTTATTTCTTAGATATATTTTGCAGTGTGTGGACACCGAGGGGAGCTCTAGAATTGGCTCATTCAACCGACCAACGAGCCAATCAGCAGCGGCGTCACAGGCCCTTCTTTGTTCTCTCTCTCACTTTGACTTCTGCACTGGACAGCCAGGTTTGTGGAGGGAAGGTTGGAACAAAGTAAGGACGGGGTACCCCATACATTCATGTACGTAGAGTCACTAAGTCTTAAACTCACCGGGTTTGTATCGCTTATCGATAACCCTAATGCCATACAAGTCTATGAGGGTCAAAGGTCAACTTTGTCATAGGGACATGGGGCCACTTTCAGGTTCATCAGGATCCTCCTGGACACACCCACACCAAATTTGGGGCTTCAAGCCCATGAGGAACCCCGAAACCCTCACTCTAATTCCAGCCTTATCGCTAACCCTAATGCCATACAAGTCTATGAGGGTCAATGGTCAACTTTGTCCTAGAGACATGGAGCCACTTGCTTTTTCATCAGGAGCCCCCAAGAAGCGCACACCCCAAATTTGGGGCTTCTAGTTCTTGAGGAACCCCAAAACCCTAACCCTAATTTCAGCTAACCCTAGTTTCAGCCTTATCGTTAACCCTAATTCAATGCAAGTCTATGGAGGTCAAAGGTCAAATTTGTCCTTGAGACATGGGGCCACTTTCAGGTTCATCAGGATCCTCCTGGACACACCCATGCCAAATTTGGGGCTTCTAGCCCATGAGGAACCCCGAAACCCTCACTCTAATTCCAGCCTTATCGCTAAACCCTAATGCAGTGCAAGTCTATGAAGGTCAAAGCTCAACTTTGTCCAAGAGACATCAAGTGTTTTTTTCATGAATCATTCATCAATGTTAAGAGTTTGCTTTTTAGGAGAATTCACAATAAAAATACATTGACACTATCAAAGATGGACTCAAGCACTATTATTGAACTATACTGTATTTTTGAGTGATGTGAAGCTTTTGACAAGCGCTGCGCAAAGGAGGCCCATTTGTTTTTGTTTTTTTTCAGGGGGCCCAAAATTCCTGGCGGCACCCCTGAGCGTTCATCTCCAGCACTAAGGCAGTGGAGCTGCCGGCCACGAGAGAAGAATTAACCAGTCCATTGAAACCATTTGTTTGGTCTAGTGAGTGGCAACAGTCCTTTGAGGATCTTAAGTGCCTTCTCAGCTGTAACCCTGTCGTGTCTGCTCCAAATTTTTCCTCATTGGCTAGAAGCCCCAAATCGAGCGTGGGCACTTCTTGGGGGCTCCTGATGAAAAAGCAAGTGTCCCCATGTCTCTAGGACAAAGTTGAAAATTCACCCCATAGACTTGCATTGAATTAGGGTTAACAATAAGGCTGAAACTAGGGTTAGGGTTAGGGTTAGGGTTAGCTGAAATTAGGGTTAGGGTTTTGGGGTTCCTCAAGTACTAGAAGCCCCAAATTTGGCGTGGGCGCTTCTTGGGGGCTCCTGATGAAAAAGCAAGTGGCCCCATGTCTCTAGGACAAAGTTGAAAATTCACCCCATAGACTTGCATTGAATTAGGGTTAACAATAAGGCTGAAACTAGGGTTAGGGTTAGGCTTAGCTGAAATTAGGGTTAGGGTTTCGGGGTTCCTCAAGTACTAGAAGCCCCAAATTTGGCGTGGGCGCTTCTTGGGGGCTCCTGATGAAAAAGCAAGTGGCCCCATATCTGTAGGACAAAGTTGAAATTTCACCCCATAGACTTGTATGGCATTAGGGTTAGGGTCCAAGAGTACACATACACATTTTCTTTTGCTTTTTTGATTTAAGCTCATCGTCTCCAGCTGCAAAGGTACAGAAACCTTTCTGTGTTTTGATGTCGTGTGTGAGAAAACATCACTTTTTTCTGTAAACTTGTGTTATCATTGTCCTTCATTGAAAATGACACAATCTTTCATTTCATTGTTCAGATGCCGAACACCAAGGCATTCCGTCGCTCTCTGGCCATGAAACGACGCCTGGAGCAAAAACGGGATTGGACACCTTTTCCACCTCGGAAGGACTTTGAACGTCGTGAGTACTTCCACGTTCATGATTTCATGTTCTGCCTGTGTTGTTATGTTGTATTCCAAATAAATCTTACAAAAACATATTTAGATTTTTCTTTTTTGTCAATTTACACAGGGCGCGGTACTGGTCAGCGACCTGGGTGCGAAGATGGCCCGTTTTGCTCCTGACTGACAAAACAGTGCAAGTTCGTTCTTAAGGCCCAGCAACCAGACAAGAAGGTATGGGTCGTGATTTTGTCAAGCCACGAGTTTCTTTCTGTTTTTGTTCTGGTGGTGGGAGACTCACATCTCTGTCCACTTGTGGATGGTTTTGTGTTCTCGCCCCGGGCAACAACCTTGAACACGGGCTTGTAACAGACTCCGCCCAGGATTTTGCTGCGCTACTGGCAACTGTGTTGGACCGCTGGCCCAAGGTTTGTTTATCTGCTGTGACAAACAAATTTGAACACATGAATGTCATCGCCACTTTGTTTTATCAATATCAAGTAATTCCATGATCCATAGTTCAATAACAAGAATATTCATGAATTTATTTTGCATTTTTATGTTTGTTTGGTTTTTTTTTTTATATATACAACTATTTTGTAGGTGTTTGTGCTTGACTTTCCACCTCGCCTGACTGTCAAGCCAGAACTACAAACAGCGCTACGTCAAGTATATCATCGTGTTGCTGCACGCATGGGTGTGTAAAATACATATTTTTGTTGTATTTTTTTCTCTTCAGTGACACTGTGCTAACAGATATTTCGTAGAATTGTGTGATTACGTAATTGATTATGTGACACTTCTTCCAGGTTTAACATTTGTGTATATGGCCGATCACCTCCCCCTTCGTCAGCTGTACATGGTGGTGTTATGATGGTGTAAGTTTTGCCTTCTTCAGCCTTACTTGCTCTACATTTGATATGACAAATATGTGTTAACATGTTGTTTTCTGTTTACGTGCACCTCAGGACTGATTTTGGTGGAGCGTCTGCATGCTGCAGTGCTCCATCAGCTCGCACCCCCTTCACCTAGATCAGGGGTGTTGTGCCACAACCAATCATCGCCCAGGGTGTCTCCCAGAGTGGTTGTGACAGGTCCTGTCCACATGCCAGTGTATGGACCTGCTCCTGAATGGACTCTTGTTGGACAGGAGGTTGAGGTAACCTGTTCATCCCTCTTTTTTCCCCCCCCCAATCGTGTATTTGTCAAACTGTGCAACTTTTTATTTTAAAAATGAACACTTATCCTAAGTTGACTCTGATTTCCTCTCCTCTTTTTTTTATAGACAGTACCAACAGCTGTTGAGACTGCATTTCACACAGACATCCCGTCCAATCCCGTGTGGTTCAGTGAGGCTGTGCTGCTGGACCACATGGAGACCGTCGTGGAGTCATCTGGCAGGGTTTCCCCAGCTGCCACGGTAACATTCACACAATTATTCATACACTTATCAACTAGGGGTGGGTGAAAAAAAAAATCAATATTGCAATATATTGTTGTGCTTTCTGTCGCAATAAATAATCGATACACTGACGGCAAATATCAATATTTTTTTCCAAACACCACCTGTCCACCTGTCCCGGGAAAGATAAAATCTCTCCCAGGACACAATTTGTCCCGTTTTTTAGGGAAAATGACAAAACCTCATTTAATTTCCGTCTGTGGTCTAGATAGGGTTGCCAACCCTCCCGTAAAATACGCGATTGTCCCATATTTGGCAACTAAAAAGCCTGTCCCGTAATGAACTGATGGGGGACGCACTTCACTTTTTCCCGTATATTTTGGGGACGCGGTTATTTATTTCTTTATTTTGTCTGCATCATTTTTTTTTTATTGATTTTCAGAATCGGGGCAGTGAAAGGATTTTTTTCCCTCTTTCATCTTCCCGTCGGTTTGTATATCCCAAATCCCCAAGTTGCGATAAGACAAGTTGCTACTGACTTTACATTACCAGAAAGCACTGTCCTTGTTTACATGAAAGTTATTAATGTTCATGCACTTTAATATGTTTGCTTGTGCAGTGCACGTTTGTTTGTACATTATACAAAGTTTTGGAATAAATGCAAGATCACAGGCATTTTCCTTTTTATGGGTATTTGACGATGATGTGACGACCCTGTCTCTATATAACTTGTTGTGGCTCCCAGCTGTTTTCCCATTTCTAGGTAGTGGTGGATGTGGGAGTGGCATCTTCCGATTAGGACACCTGTGCCGATGCCCCCCGCAGGATAAAAGGCCGACTGCGTGTGCCGCTCGGTCTCTTCCCCATTCTCCATCCAGCAGCCATGGGCGTCTGGCCGACTCTCAGCTTCTTCTGTTCTGTTTTGCACCTGACAACACCCCACATCCTATTATTCACTCATCCACACTTACATTAATAAACCTTTTGATTAATTGCAATCCGCAGTGTCCCTTCCGTTATTGTCATAACTCTTGAGCCGGGTTATGACAATATCGTCTGCAAAATTTCGAAGATATCGTGTGTCGTGATGTTGTCATTATCGTGGGCCAAATATCGTCACAGTATCGAATCGTGGGTTAGCCGTATCGCCCCACCCCTATTATCAACACAAGATCACATATGTACAGTACATGTACAGTTTAATTAGTGTGTTACTTTGTTTATGAATTAATTTCTTTATGTTCTTCCAGATGTCCAGCCTGAGACGTCGATCAGCACACGTTGCCTCAAAAACCAAAACAAACAAGTGAGATGTTGGTATTTGGGATATGTGTATTTCATTGTGTGCATCTTTGTGATAGGACAATAAATGCAGTTCTTTAAACGTTACTTTGTGTCCTTGTATTTGCAGGTGTGGGCAACACGTTCAACTGTCCACATGACTGAGTCTGCCTCCAGCAATGTCACAGCAGTGCAGCAGGTTTGTACTTATTCATTTCCACTTCATCACCTGTGTGTGTTTTCTAGGCTTTACACCGATCTTATCGGTTGTATCGGATCGGCCGATATTTGGCATTTTTTGAAACGTTCGTGATCGGGCGTCATGTCATGAATCACCGATCAATGACGTCATGGTCGTGTTGAAACTTTTTTAATCTGTCTCATTTCCTCCAAAGTAGTTTCACAGCATTGACATGTTTATTTGTTTGTATCCGAGACATAATGATTCATGATTCAAATGCCTTCATTTTCGTCTTCGTGCCTCTTCCTGTTTTGAGTACTGTTGCTATGTGACGGACAATAAAGTTTCTTTGAATCTTCACGACAGCAACATCCATGGGCGACACAAACAAACGTGTCGGGAGTGTGGAAGTTTTTCAAAGTGAGAGAAACAGACATAGCACAAGCTATCTGCAATATATGCAACGCTACAGTACCTAGCGGGGCAACTTTGGCAAAAAATTTCAACACCACAAATTTAATCAGGCACTTGGAAAAGATACACACGGAGGAGCATGTCGAGTTCAAGAAACGCAGCGCGGAGAAAGAAAAAGAAAAGCAAACTCTGAAACGGATGCTAAAGCAAACAACTTTAGACGGTGCTCGTGAGAAGGCAAGGGGTGTACAGAAACAAGTATTTATTGCCCCTAACGTGATCGGATCGGTGATCGGTGATCGGTTTATTTAAACTCACTGATCGGTGATCGGCACAGAAATCGTGATCGTGTAAAGCCTAGTGTTTTCCTTTCTATGTTTATTGGCATAAAATCACATCTTTCTTATTTTAATCAGGTGGAGGCGACGCCACAGATGACCAGAGCTGTGCCCGTGGTTCCTGTGGCTCCCGTGGTTGCCAGCACCAAGCCAGAGGAGGCCAGCACCGTCCAGGAGGCAACACAGAAGATCAACTAAGCTAAGGAGGCTTTTCTTTCTTCTTCTGTTGCCTCTGACTGCTCCGCTCGTTCTACGCCTCGCACATGTGATTTGTGATCCATCATCAGTTAGTACTAGTGAAGATGCAGTGGCAGATTATGGCACTGGTATTAGATTAGCCAAGGTTCTGCATGGTTCTTTTCATCAAGGCGAAACCGGTCACGGTTTAAAATTCCAGCACCAGCTGGCAACAGTGAGTCACTTCAGAAGAGCAAAACTCCTCACTTTGACATGGATAATTCTGACGTAGAGTTTGTCAGTGCTGTGACCAATGAAGAGTGTAACTTCTCTCCCCTTGATGTTGATGTTTGTTTAGACCTTTGCAAAAACTTGAAGATTCATTTGGACCGTGCGAGTTTTCCAATTTCTGATTGCAATGGCCCATTAGGTTCGGCGTGTACAAATGAGAATGTAGAGGCTGATGGAAACTGCTTCTTCAGAGCCATCAGTCAAGCTGTGACTGGTTTATAGACACAGAAGTGGAAATTCAGGTTGCAGCAGATTGTTTACGATTAGATGTGTACACTTTTATCGATGGTCATGGGTTGAAGTACAGCTCTTGCAAGAAACAATTCTCACATTGTATATATTTATGGATGTATTTGTTTTATATGGAAGCAGTTACCATAATCCAAATTAAAATAAGAATATAATAACAGAAATGCTTTTTCATTTTAAGAACGAAGCTGTATTATTTGACTCATAATTAAAATGGTTAATAAGTCATTCAATCTGCATTTTCATTTTCTTCTTCAAGACTGCTCATTCTTGTACTTAATTCAAATGAAGGGAAACACATTTGAGATTTAATTTTCAAAACATGCACCAGCAAAGAGTTACCAAAATTCAATATGAAATGTAAAATTCAAAAATGAAAAAGCAATAGCAGAATGCTTTTTCATTTTAAGAACAAAGCTGCATTATTTGACTCATAATTAAAATCATTAATAAATATTCCTATATGCATTTTCATTTTCTTATTCGTGTCGCACCTTTTATGACACAATCAAAAAGAAAACTGAGAGCATTGCTTTTTAATTTTCGTGGTCCTGCCCTGCACAAGAGTTACCACAACTCGAAAACGAAATCGCAATCTCAAAGTAAACGCACGGCGCAGGAAAGTGACGTCAGCAGCTCTCCACCTCCGCTGTGGGTATGGCGGTATGACGCCAAGTGTCATTTGCCTCCTGTTATGTGTAAATTCTAATGTTTGTGAATTTAATAAATGTATATATATACTGTATATTTAAAAAAAACAAAACAAAACAAAAAAAAGGTATAGCAGTATGACACCACTTTGCCATCGTTACTTTTCACGTCATTGAAGTTGCCGGTAATCGAGATTTAAATCGCCGAAAAACGTGGACCACTGACGGATCTCGTTGGTCGGAAAGATTTGAGCATGGCGCACATTGACACAATTGTTCAAACCCTGCTGGATTTAGCTTCCCAGGTGGAGTTGAATAGTGTATCTGAATCTGATGCTCGGGACCGAGTTGAGCAGGTATTCTGCCGTCCCAGATACGGACGCAAACAAGGTTGCCCGAGCCAACCTGTTGTCAGTTATGGAACACCTTGATGCACCAGCACAACATCAAAGCTAAAGCTATTTGTTACATGGGTGGAGTAACAGCTGTTCGGCGTCGGCCACCAGTCCATCCGTCGCAGGATGCGATGCAACAGATCATTGCTTCCGTTCGGCGTCGGCCACCAGTCCATCCGACGAAGGATGCAAAGCAACAGATCAATCCGTCGACTGGTGGCAGATGCTGGTGCGAGATCTGTCAGTGGTCCACGTTTTTCGCCGATTTAAATCTCGATTACCGGCAACTTCAATGATGTGAAAGAAGTAACGATGGCAAAGTGGTGTCATACCGCCATACCTTTTTTTTCTTTTCTTTTCTTTTTAAATTAAAAAAAAAAAAAAAATGTATATATGTATATATGTATATATATATATATATATATATATATATATATATATATATATATATATATATATATATAAATATATACATATATATATATATATCTTTATTAAATTCACAAACATTACAATTTACACATGACAGGAGGCAAATGACACTTGGCGTCATACCGCCATACCCACAGCGGAGGTGGAGAGCTGCTGACGTCACTTTCCTGCGCCGCGCGCTTACTTTGAGATTGCGATTTCGTTTTCGAGTTGTGGTAACTCTTGTGCAGGGCAGGACCACGAAAATTAAAAAGCAATGCCCTCAGTTTTCTTTTTGATTGTGTCATAAAAGGTGCGACAAATGCATATAGCAATATTTATTAATGATTTTAATTATGAGTCAAATAATGCAGTTTCATTCTTAAAATGAAAAAGCATTCTGCTATTGCTTTTTCATTTTTGAATTTTACATTTCATATTGAATTTTGGTAACTCTTTGCTGATGCATGTTTTGAAAATTAAATCTCAAATGTGTTTTCCTTCATTTGAATTAAGTACAAGAATGAGCAGTCATGAATAAGAAAATGAAAATGCAGTTTGGATTATTTATTAACGATTTTTTTTATGAGTCAAATAATGCAGCCACATTCTTAAAATGAAAAAGCATTTCTGCTGTTGCTTTTTCATTTGGATTATGGTAACTGTCTGCTTCCACACTCCAGTGGTTCTGCACATTAGTATAAATAGAGTGATTCTCTATCATGACATCACAGGACGGCGGCACACTGACTCATTCCATGAACCTGGACACTGATGATCCAGACTTTGGACCAGATGAGCCAACAGGCCACAGTGGAAACGGGTCAGAACATGGGACTGGCTGCTGAAAGTATACAGGTAGGTGGCGCTGTCATCCCAAGTTGTGTGGTGTGGAGGATCAGGGCCAAAGTTCCAGATGCTCACAGATGTGACTGTGGATTCAGGAGGAGTGTTTGAAGGCTGGACTCCCAACAGTGATTGGCTGCTGAGGACCTCTCAATCACAATCAGGTTTTTTAGTGGCTGTGAGATTGAAAGTGAGATTGCATTGTCCAGGTAGGAGGACAGCAGTCAGTCATGTTTCACCTCCAGTCAACACGCAGTGGTTCACATGAAGGTCCAAGAGGCCTACAGACCTACACAGAGTCTGGATGTGGCAGCACAGTGGCATCATTGTCTTTGTTGTGTTGTTTGGTCATTGTGATCCAATGTAATGTGAGAGAAGGACGAGTGCAGTTCTATTGGAGTGAGTTGCTTACAAATACAGATCGCACGATTTCTATCCCAATTGTTAAGTGGGAAAGAGACCTGTCTCTCCAGCCTCACTCTAATTTCTGGAGAACAATCTGCCTGAACACCTGTTCACTGATAAAACAACCTATTCTACAATTAGTTCATTTTAAAGTACTCCACAGGATCCACTACACTGGACAGCGGATGTTTCAGATGGGCATGACCGCCTCTCAGACCTGCTCACACTGCACAGTTAATGTCCCAGATAATTACCTACACGCTGTATGGCATTACCCACCAGTAAATAAATTCTGGCACGTAGTATGCAATGATCTATCAGCACAGGTTGGTTACAACATCACAGCCACTCCTTCTTTCTGTCTCTTAGGGGACCTCAGTGATATCACATCAGATAAGGCAGAATCTCGCATGCTGATCACCTCCTTATCTATCGCTAAGAAAACAATTTTTCCCACTCTGGATGGGCCCTGTGCAGTCCAGTGCCCCTGGGGTGTGAGACCGGCTGGGTATGGGGACCTCGCCACTTGCGGCGATGCGCCATACTGGGTCCGTAGGGGGAGGGCATCTGGGTGCCCGGGCCTGCCTTGGGTACCGATCCTCCCGGTGGGTGAAGGGGCTAGGTCCTGTCATGGGGATGAGTCCGGTCTCGCTTGCCCTGGGGGGCCCCCGTCCGGAGGACGGGCTCTGCTGTCTGTTCGCCCCGGGTGGTGTCCCTTCTCCTTGGGGTATCTGCCTCCCTGTCATCTTGCCCTGGCTCCTCGTGGGGCGGGTGCCCTCCGGTCCGGGGGCCTGCTGCTCCGGGCCTCTTCCTGGCCGGCATTGCGGCGGGTGTGCCGTGTCCGGGCCCCGCCGCCCTGGGCTCGTCGCTGGCGTGGGGCGGTTGCGGCCTCGGAGGCCGCACTATTTGGCAGCCTACTTCCAGTGACGTACTTAAACACACCCACTCCCACATTCAGGTACACACACCACCACATCCACACACACACACACACACACACACACACACACACACACACGCACACACACACACACACACACAGGAGCAGCAGCTCGAATTGGCTGAGAGCTAAATATCTTCTTATCTTACTGGGTGTAAATGAATCTGTCCATTTTTTAAATGTCGAAATTTAACATTTGGTTTCTATTTTTTCAGATATTATTTCTGTCAAATTCATTTGAATCAACAGAAGAAGAAAATCAGTGAGTAGTTCAAACTTTGTGCGTCTTTGTGTTCAGTTTTTCTGCTGTAGTTGTGCTTTTCTTTTCATTCCAGATGAATTCCACTCAATTTCCTTTTTAAACCTTGTAGGTGTTGAGTGAGCTGCAGCGCCCCCTGGCTACAAGTTTCATACTGTGACTCTGCCGACCAAGGTAAAAAACCAACAAACTCTGACACTTTGCTGAGGACCTCCTGGAGGAGCTGAAGGTGCAGAACCTTCTCAGGCCTCTCTGAGGAGGAACTTGCTGCTGTCTGTCCTCTGCTGCCCCCTGCTGGTCACACAGGCCTCTTACACCTCCGTTTGTCTGTTCAGCACATATTTAATTTTTTAATGGCTCTATAAACGTCACTGATGAGACGATTTTATGATTCCTGCAGTTAAATTTTTTTAATTCCAAATCTGCAAAAACCTTCTGATCAATGAAGACAGAGTTGATTAAAATGATTTCAAAATTGACCCGTTTGAGAAAAGCTGCACTGTGGCATTGTTTGCATGTTGTTTTAGCTCTCAGTGGCTTCATTTCGCATTTTTCTTAAAAGCTTCGTTTAGTGGTCCATTGTGGTCAATGGGACACTGAACATCCGATTTGTGTGCCCGAGTTTTAAGAGGATCAGGTGCGGACATTTTAGCATTTAAATTATTATGGCTTATTAGCATAGGTACGTAGTACCTCACCTGTCCGTTCTTTTTACAGTGCTTCCTGAACACCTCACCGGCACACTACAGCCGCCTGCGAGCACAAAGCTGCGCAGAGCCTCCTCGTTGTTCTCCTCACCTGGAGGACGCTTGGTGATCAAGACCTGTGGCCCAAAACTCGGTCCTATAAGATAAGTGCAGGAACACTGCCGCTTCGCCCGCACTTGATTGTGCTAGTCGCCCCGTACAGACGGTGGACGGTGCATGTTCCTTCCGTCCCGCCTTGGTTTTACTTGTTGTTTTTCCGTTCTCGTTGTGTTTTTCTTCGTTTGCTTACGTCGCCACTGCTGACCCTCAGACAGCAGACGTTACACTATCAAGTCGCCGGTCCAGCTACAGTGGTGTGCGTGCGTGCGTGTATGCGTGTGCGTGGTTGGTGGGAACTTGGTTGGTGTGTGTGTGTGTGTGTGTGTGTGTGTGTGTGTGTGTGTGTGTGTGTGTGTGTGTGATTGCATTGTTTGTTTGTTTTTCTTGCTATTTCAGTACATGTGACAGATTTTAGGGAACTTTTAGTAACCAACTGTTTATCTTTTCTTTTGTAGTCGCTGAGAGCTGCTGGTGGTGGCGGTGTCCCGGGTGGTGGGCCCCTTCGAGTGCTATGACCCGGGATTGTGGTTGTTTTCTTCTTTTTTTTTGCACTTCACTTTCTTTGCAGGTGTGTCACGTGTGAGTGGGGTGTTCCTTGTTTTCTTTGGTTCCTCCCCCGTTTGGCCCCCTCATCGGTAAGCCTCAGTTTCTACACCAAGAATAAGGAGCTCAGTAGCTCCGTTTTAAGTGTTGGTCTGTTTGTTCCTTTTATTTTTAAATGTTGAATAAAAGTTGGTTTGATATTTTAAACATTCTGAACCACGTCTCCTACTCCTTCCTCGTAGAACTTACCTGTGTGCCTAATTATTACTTTTGTGTTTAGTAGAACTCCCTGGGTGAAATTCCCAGGGTGGCGTTGTCGGTTCCTTTTCATTTTGTTAAATTCCCAATATTAAATCTTGCTTTATCAGATAGCCATAACCACTCTCATCGCCACAGGATATTTGAGTCAACTGAGTCAAACTGTCGTGTCTACTTCCCAGTCTCAATAAAAATGTTCACTACTGCTTTGTGCGAGCTTCTTAAATGGAGGTTTGTCGGGGTTTTTCCCTTTTTAGAAGCAAGCCACATATTTTGTGTCTTTCCACCACAAGACATTGGCTTTTGTCACTCTCTTCATCGTATTGGGAAAAAGTGGCATATCGGACATTCCCGCCGCGAGTCGCTCGTCAACATACTGCTGTGAAAGAGGGGTGACGTCACAGAACGCGAGGTGCATTTAGGTGCTGCTGCGTAAAACTAAAAGATTTTCCTGGGCAAATATTCATTTGACAGACGTAAACAAAGTGAAATATGACTTCAATTTAAGTTTGTCTTAGTTTGTTTTTATAAACACACAAAAAAGTTTGAGTTAGTTATCGTTTTTGAAAAAAGTTCTTGACTTCTACTTTAGAGATATTGACGACGAGTTGTTGTATATAAACGGTGTGACTATGTGGTTCGGCAAGCGGTGGTGCTGTCTGTACATAGCTTAGCAAACGGCTAGCGCTAGCACCCCCTTTCAATGCCAGAGTGAAAAGATCCACACGGAGTGTTATGACCCACGGGTGGGTCTAGGTGCCTCTATCTTTGTGTCTGTGTGTCTGTGTGTGTGTGAGAGAGAGAGTGGATGACGCCTTGCAGGTGCGGTCCTAGATGTCGGCTGCTGATTGGACGCGCCACGGCTGAGAAGGAGGAGCAGTCGAGCCAGCCTGACGGTCATCCCTCCTCCGCTCCCAACTCTGCAGTTAGTCACTTCTGAAATTGTGTTAGAGCACGCAGCCGTAGGTAGTGATGGCCGATCGAGGCTTTGTTGAAGCTTCGACACTTGTTTCAAAAAATGGTTCATTACTCGAGGCTTCAATGACACAGTGCTCGAGGAGGTCATCTAGTGCTCAATAAAATGAAGGGCAATGGAAACGTGTTCATTGTTTCATAGGTTGTTTGGGATTTGATTCGCCATGCATTCTTGTTGGACAACACTACATGCTTGTATGGTTAAATGCTGACACAATAAAATAAAAATGAAAAATAAAGACAATGTCTCTTTTTTGGCACGACTGATTGTAGTAGACTATAGCTCTTATACTTAGCCTGACAGTTTGTGCAATGAATTATATTATATCCTAAAACAAGACTAAATAGCCCATAGTTTAAAAATATGTTCAATAGTAAGTGTTCAGTGGGTCAGATGTCAAATGTGATCTATTTAAAATGTAGAATAGATGAGCTAAATAACACATATATAATACACATTGATGGGAATTGAACCATCGCCTCAGTCTTGCAAGTCCAAGATTGTCATAATGTACCACAGACCCAAATCACACTCCCTTTTTTTCATCTAAGCTGTTTGAGTAGCGTTAGCACACCGTGATTCCTCATCAACTACAGGCCTACACTTCAAATAATTATGAGAAAAATCCAATGTAAAGAGAGCACTTCCATTAGGAAATAGTCAACATGAAATTTCGTCCCCTACTGACACCTGCTGGTCAAATTGAATCGTTGCAAATATTGTGAAGAAGTTGTAATCTAATTCTAATCCTAAACAATATGGCCATTCCAAGTGAAGTATTAAGACAATTAATCAGGTTTGTACTGCTTGATTGAACACATTCATCCCGTTCCAGTGCACTAAAACCCACTTCCCTTCAGGACCGTGTCAGCGAAGCCAAAACTTCCTTGAGTGACGCTGTTTCCCAGCATGCAATGCGAGCTAGCGATTCACAATACTATTTCATCACAAACATGGATGTAAAAAATAAAAAGGGAAAAAGGGAAAAATGAAACTTCAGGAACACCAACCATTGCAATACAAGCAGAACTGGGCCGAAGTTTTATATTATGTACACCATAATACAGCCTTCTGGTGGACAAGCCATACTATTTAACGCGTGTCCTCCTATGGCACTTCCGTGGGTGGAAGCTCATCGTAGAGGTCACGTGCTGGTTGTGCGTCACTCCTTGGGGCCCTTGCAGGGGGTCTGCAGGGCATGTGATTCAGGTGAGTATATGGAAAATATGGGTCAATGTCGTTAGTAGTAACATGAGTAGCTTGCTGGCAAAAATAATGCACTACATGTGGATGTCACATTTCTTTTTTGTTTTGTATGAGCATTTAAAAAAAACAACAACATACTAATAATATGGATTTTGACCATGTATGTTTTGGAGTTCAATGAAAGAGGTTATATATATATATATATATATATATATATATATATATATATATATATATATATATATATTCTCAGCTGCTTTCGGTTGACATATTAAATCTATTGTGATATGGAACGATAGTTCATAACGTACGTGTTACTTGCTTTGCAGATAAGGTGTACCCTATTTCTTGTGCTCATGGTTATTTTAAAAGGCAGACAAGAACGTTGTTTGCTGTTGGAGGGCTACAACAACACTTCGATGCTACGCTTTGTGCCGTCGCTACGGACCCCAAACTCTCGTTCTTGTTGGATTCGGGTTCGGAGCAGACTGGTGGGAGAGTTTGTGTACAGGTTTTGCAAAGGAACGGTGTTTTCAGTTATACACACGCTCATTAAAGTGCCGACCGTGGAGGAAGCTTGTGCCGCTGCACGCCGTTTCCAGCAGAATAACAGCGAAATTACCAAAATAAAAACAAATCAGGAAAACATGTCTTTGCTGTGCTTTTATTTACAAAGTTAAAATTCTTCTAACTTATAAAAAATGTGAACGAAAAGGTAGAAATATAAATACGAAGGAATACGTATTTGTTCAGGGGTGCGCAAAGCCGGAGCCCTGCATTTGCTGCGCTACCCTTTTTAAAAAGGTCTCCGTTGCGCGTTATTTTAATATGTCCATCTCTTTTAGAAGAGAAAGCATCGCCCCGGTCTCATCCTCTCTCCAAATGTCAACATTCTTATTCGCGTTTGCCAGGTTGTTTCGCGCCGTCTGTTTTGTTAGACGCGTGGCTCGTGCCATTCATTTCAATGGAAGCGGAAGCGCCACGAAGTGGAGCGCCACGAAGCGGAGCGCCAACGAATTTCGCGAGCGAGGCTCCAACTGGTTCACACCGCGAACAGCTCCGCGACGGTCGACAAGCGCTTCTGCTCAGCTGCAGTCTTTTTTTCACTCCCACTTGAGCTTCTTTTTTTTTTCTTTAAAAAAAATTTGATAAAAAAAATCATTTTCATCATCGCCCCCCCTCGCCCCGTAGCCAGCCTGCTCCGTAGCTTACTTGCTTGTAGCTTACTGTGTGTGTGTGTGTGTGTGTGTGTGTGTGTGTGTGTGTGTTTAATCTCTCTCGCACTCTGATATAATGTACTGACAAATATAACATACAAATATGATATATGATCGAATTTGTCATTCGGTTTTTATTTTGAAATTAGTTTATTTTGAAAATTCACCGGATTTTCTCGTTTTTATTGAGCGACTTCCTGTACTGTAGACGAGGATCGCTCGCGGCTCGCGCACGAAATAGAGCAGACGCCGAAACAACAAATGCATGCCGCGAGCCGCGCGCCTGTTCGCGTCTACGGTGAACCACCACATTGATTAACGTGGGCGCCGAATGGAAGCGCTCGGCGGCGCTTCACTTCCACGTCCAGTGAACTGACGTTAAATGCATGGCGCGATCCGCGAGGGGAGCCGCGCGCCTGTTCGCGTCTGGTGTGAACTACTACATTGATTAACGTGGGCGGCGAATGGAAGCGCTCGGCGGCGCTTCGTGGCGTTTCGTGGCGCTTCCGCGTCCAGTGTGAACCGGGCGTTACGTTGCTCGGAAAAATGTGTCGCCTGAGCCTCCGCCCCCTCCGTGCCCATTGGCGGAGGGAGGGCTCATTGAAAAAAAAAAAAAAAAAAACGGTGTTCCTTCGGCGCACCTGGGAAACTCTGAAATTATGAATAACTTAAGCTCGTTTTTGTCCCATTTGCCTGCATCAGCCCGTCATGATATTGTTAAATTAATTGAGAGCCACCCACTATTGTTTTCTGACCACCCCCGCCGTACGTCAGTTTTGCACCATAACATAGAAGTAGAGGGACATGCCACAACTAAGCAGCACGCACACAGAGTCATTATTGGGAAGTTAAGAAAGAAGCTTTGGCTCTCCTTCTGACAGTGCCCATCTTGATGTTAATTTGGTGTCAGGTTTTTACAGACTATAATGCCCTCGTAGATGCGGTGGTCTCTGCCCCTGCAAGATTTCAATCTCCAGATTTGCCACAGGAAGTGGGGTTGATAATGTGTTGGCAGATGCATTATGATGTGGACTAGCTGCGGAATTCTTATTTCTGGGGAAGTGAGGTTTTTCTTGTTTAGTTTTGTTTGTAGGTAAGTTAATAGGGTTTAGTTCTGAAGGGATGTGGTGATATGACCCACAGGTGGGTCTAGATGCCTCTATGTTTGTGTCTGTGTGTGTGTGTGTGTGTGTGTGTGAGAGAGTGGATGACGCCTTGCAGGTGCGGTCCTGGATGTCGGCTGCTGATTGGACGCACCACGGCTGAGAAGGAGGAGCAGTCGAGCCAGCCTGACGGTCATCCCTCCTCCGACCTCTCAATCACAATCAGGTTTTTTAGTGGCTGTGAGATTGAAAGTGAGTGAACATCATTAAATAAAGAGATCCTGCAGGGTCCCAATTTGACAAGTACACTGCTAGGTTTGCTGCTTCGTTTTCGCCAAGGCCCTGTAGCATTCATGACTGACATTGAGGGAACGTTTCATCAAGTAAGAGTTTCCAACCGGGATGTAAACTTCTTACGCTTCCTCTGGTGGCCAGATGGGGACATTACAAAGGACCTACAAGAGCACAGGATGCTGGTCCACATCTTTGGGGCAGTGTCATCCCCAAGCTGTGCTTCATTCGACGACAATCAGCATGACTTCCCAGCCGAGGTTATAAACACTGTTGGTCAAAATTTCTATGTGGATGATTGTCTAAAGGCCGTCAGCACGGTGGAACAAGCAATACATCTGTACCAGCAGCTAACAGACCTGTGCGGTAGAGGTGGATTTAAGCTCAATAAGTGGGTGAGCAATCATCGCTCGGTGCTGGCCGCCATTCCTGAAGAGCAGAGAGCTAAAGAGGTAAAAACACTTAACCTTGACAGAGACCAGCTCCCTATGGAGAGGGCCCTTGGAGCTCAGTGGGATGTACAGCAAGATACATTCACATTCAGCATCAGAACAAAGCTGGGATGGGATGAGGAAATCCCTCAGGTCATGGTACATCCCATATATAGTTTTTCAAGCGCCAAACTACAACAAAGGAACTCATCTATAACAAAACTACAACCTTGTAAGGGCAAAACCTACTTGTTTTAATTCAGATTAATAAACTAAAGCTTATTCGATTATCATGATGTTGTTTTTTTTAAACGCTCATACAAAACAAAAAAAGTGGAGGGAGAGTAGTCTGAATCGGGTTCTGGAGCATTGCTCCACCTCATCCACCGCACTCATTAGCGTCACATCCACTTGTAGTGCATCATTTCCGCCAGCAAGCTTCTCCTGTTACGACTGCACACGTTGACCCATATTTTCTGTTCACTCGCTCACCCGTATCAGGTGATACCCTGCAAGGGTAACCATTGGCTCTTGTCTTAGACCTTCCCCGAGGTGGTTGGTGGGGTGACCCACCCAGCACGTGACCTCTACGATGAGCTCCCACCCACTGAAGTGCCATAGGAAGACACGGATTAAATAGCTTGTCCACCAGAAGGCTGTATTTTGGTGTACATAATATAAAACTTCAGCCCAGTTTTGCTTGTATTGCAATGGTTGGTGTTCCTGAAGTTTCATTTTTCGTCCCTTTTTATTTTTTACATTCATGTTTGTGATGAAATAGTATTGTGAATCGCTAGCTCGCATTGCATGCTGGGAAACAGCGTCACTCAAGGAAGTTTTGGCTTCGCTGACACGGTGCTGAAGGGAAGTGGGTTTTAGTGCACTGGAACGGGATGAATGTGTTCAATCAAGCAGTACAAACCTGATTAATTGTCTTAATACTTCACTTGGAATGGCCATATTGTTTAGGACTAGAATTAGATGACAATTTCTTCACAATATTTGCAACTATTCAATTTGACCAGCAGGTGTCAGTAGAAGACGAAATTTCATGTTGACTATTTCCTAATGGAAGTGCTCTCTTTACATTGGATTTTTCTCATAATTATTTGAAGTGTAGGCCTGTATCTGCACACAATTTGGAATTCGTCCCAGCGCCCTGAGCTGTAAATTTGGACGGTGTAAAATGAAAATGGCCATCTGCAGCAGAATGAAAGTGAGATTGCATTGTCCAGGTAGGAGGACAGCAGTCAGTCATGTTTCACCTCCAGTCAACACGCAGTGGTTCACATGAAGGTCCAAGAGGCCTACAGACCTACACTGAGTCTGGACGTGGCAGTGCAGTTGGATCATTGTGTTTGTTGTGTTGTTTGGTCATTGTGATCCAATGTAATGTGAGAGAAGGACGAGTGCAGTTATATTGGAGTGAGTTATTTAGAGTGTAATAGAAGTTATAATGCAGAGTCTGTTTTTATGAAATGTTCTATCACCTGGCATCCATCCATCCATCCATCCATCCATCCATCTTCTACTGCCGTATCCGGAGTCAGGTCTCGGGGGCAGCAGCCTCAGCAGAGACCCCCAGACTTCCCTGGACCCAGTCACCTCCTCCAGCTCCTCCAGTGGGACCCCAAGGCCTCCCAGTCCAGCCCAGAGACCTGGTCAGCACCACTCTGACTCCCTGAGTCCCTGCTGCTCAGGTGAGGCTTCAAAGATCTGGCTGCACCTGATTGGACGGTCGTGGAGGATCTCCTTGGTCTTCTTGGTCTTCTTGGTCTCCAGCTGTTTGACCTCATGCTCTCTGTTGACCTCCTCACTCAGTCCCTCAGTGATGTAGAGCTCAGTGTAGATGCTGTTGAGGAGAGTTTGACTTCCTGCTTCTTCACCTTCAGTCACACGTTCACATCTCCTCTCCAGACTGATCTTCTGCTGCTGTAGAAGCTCCTGCAGACCACCAACCTCTGGAGCTGAGAGAAGGTTGGAGAAGAAAACATCAGTGTGACAGTGTGAGCATCATTTTCTGTCCACGACTTGAAGCTGAAAGCATCCAAACTCCATTTTTCAGCTGATGTGGTGAAGCTGCTGTTGTCTGACTGTTTGCTCTAAATGTCCTCCAGTGGATCTTCTCACTGGAGGTCCTGACCACGGTTATAATAGTTAACGAAAACGAACAAAATAACGAAAACTTCAATTGAAAAAAACAATTGTCACGTTCCCAGGGGTTAGGATTTTGGTACCTGCCTCGTTGGGGTTTTGAAGCGAGCAGAGCTGAGACCATAAGGGTGACGTAGCAACGTTCAGGACACTGATTGGCCAAAGGCAGTCTTTCACGAAAGTCCAAAACCGCCATTTTTAAATGCCTTGCGTGTGGATTTTTACATTAACACGTATTAAAATCTGAAAAGCTTATGAAACTGTACCATGGGTGAACAAAGAACTACAGAAGTTCCTGTTCTCTGTGGCCGAAGAAAAAGCCCAATGCAGACAGTTGTGCAGAAAGTTTAGTGTTAGCTAAAATATCGGGCACACAGACGTACTTATTATGTATACATTTCTTTCCATTGTAACAGGTCACTACAAGATCTGCAATCCATTACCTAGAATTGGTTTTCCTTAAACTGATGTACAGGATTACTAATCTGACTTTGATGGGCAAATTTGACAACAGAATACAATTATGAAGCACTAAAACACAGGACCACAAAACAATTAAATGCATGATGAAATAATGATATGCTTTGTTAAATAAAATAAAATGGCATTTTCAACTAAGTAATAAAATAGTCGGTGGTGCAGTGGTTAGTACTGCCGCCTCACAGCAAGAAGGTCGTGGGTTCGATTCCGGGGCCTGGACCTGGGACCTTTCTGTGTGGAGTTTGCATGTTCTCCCTGTGTCTGTGTGGGTTCTCTGCGGGTTCTCCGGCTTCCTCCCACACTCCAAAAACATGCATGTGAGGTCAATTGAACGTTCTAAATTGTCCGTAGGTGTGCATGTGAGTGTGAAGGGTTGTTTGTCTCTATGTGGCCCTGCGATGAACTGGCGACTTGTCCAGGGTGTCACCCTGCCTTCGCCCTAAGACAGCTGGGATAGGCTCCAGCAGACCCCCGTGACCCTGAATAGGAATAAGCGCGTATAGAAGATGAATGAATGAAATCTTTATTGAATGAATGACACATTTTATTTCACTCGTGGTTTATGTAATTATTATTTTTTGCTCCATAGCTTTCATGATTCAGCATTACATGTTAAGCGTGATGAATTGCATGAAAAGAGAGAGCACTCGCTGATAAATTAACATGGTGTGCTGTTTAATTCCATGAGGACGACAAAATATTTGCAAATTTGTGTTAGCTACACACATCGACAGGTGCAAGAGAAAGGGAGGAACTTTCAAGATCGTTGAGTTTTTATTTTTTATTTTTTTAGTTCTGATGAAATAAATAGACCAATCATTTCATTACTTTGTCTGTTTTCCAAAGAGAGTTGCTTCAAAGAATTATCATTTATTATTCAGTGGCACATTGCTCACTTGTTTAATACACAAATAATAGTATATTATTATAATAATACTATTTTATTCATGTAATAATAATAATAATAATAATAATAATAATAATAATAATAATAATAATAATAATAATCATTATTATTATTTCTAAAATTTCCAAACGACAATCGTCAGTTGTTCCGTAAAAAATACATTGATTTCCATGTTGAATTTTGTACGGTCCGTGAGCGCGCATGTCTGTCAGTGACGGTCTCCACACTGACACAACTGCGCATGCTCTATTATCCCATCAATGCGGAAGTCAAAAAGTTTTTGGGAGCCATGCGCTGGGTGAGCAACTTCATTGAAAGGAATGGGAGGCCATCTGGGGGCTTGCCGCACTGTCACGCAGGTTGTGACGTAGCGGGCCGGCGACGCCGACAGGTATGATGTGAATGATTGACAGCTACCATTCGTTCCCGTTAGCGAGAGGATTAAAAACAAACAGACACCATAATGGCATCAAAAAGGAGTTATCCCAGCGGTGCGGAGAAACGGAAGGAAAAGAAAACTGATCAAGAAAAACTTGCAAAAGGGAAAGGTAAGTTATTTGTTTGTGATGTGGGCTGGAGAGGTGGAGGTGAAACGCTGTTGTCCCCCCCCCCAAGTTTGTTTATTTGTCCTGCTAGCCAGCTAGCTAGCTAGCCAGCGTCGGATAAATGTTAGCTGGCTGGCTAATATTTGTTCGTCATGAATCAGCGTTTTTGTTTGTTTTATGAAAGTTGACCATATCCTGCCATGTTGGCCTATCCTGCCATGGGAATGAGTGATTGACTCCACACCCGTTTATTCACATTCTAACAGGGAGGGAGGGAGGGAGGGCATGTTGTAGTTGTTGTTGTAGTCAGTCCCCTGTTATTGTTCAGTTCACATATTTGACTCTTAATGTTATTTTAGCCTTAACTTAAGATGAATTTACAAAGCTTAGTTTGTATTTTGTAGGCCCTTAATTAGAAATGTGCTACTGTTTTATAATTCAAAGAAATATTTTATGGAAATACTTTATTTGGCATGGTGTTGACTATTTTAGACTGTTGTGGCAGTGGGTCATTTATCTTAGTTTTATTACTTTAACTAGTACAGTGTGTAAAGTAATGCCAAAAACTCTTAAAAATGACAGTTTTGTAATTGTGTAAAAGCTTTAAAGGGACACTGCAACCATAATGTTTAATTTAAAAACAAATGCATTTTTAATTTTCCTATATTACTGCAACATCACTGTAATAATAAAATAGGAAAATGCGCTTCTGATCTGTTTTGCTTGATGATCTAATGAGCTTTGTCTCTGCAGGAGCAATTCTAAAATATGTTGGCGCTCCAGACATTGAGCCAGAGGGATCTCCCGAACATCCTGACCAGGAAGCTCCAGGACCAACACGTTCCTCAGAACCTCCTTCTGTCCAGGTGAATAATGTGTGTTATTCTTAGTAGCTAAGCTGATAAGTGTGGGACGAAACTACACTTTAATAACCCAGTCAAACAACGACGTCAGGCTCAATATGCATTTATTCCAACAAACACCAAACAGTTTAAACGAGGCAGTATGACACAAAATGACCACAAAACACCACCAGCAACGAAAGGTATCTATGCGTGTTGTGCGTGTGTGTTGTGTGGGCATGTGGGTGCGTGTGTGACTGGAAACGGACCCTAAACTGAGACCTAAAGTAGCAAAATAAAAGGGAAAGAAAAATTATGACCTATCGGCTGTTGGAACAGCCAACCAGACTGTTTACGGGCTTTAGAATTTAAGACTAAATTTATTATGATGCATACCAGACTTCAGAACAAAAGCGAGTGACGAGGCTTACGTTGGATGAGCGTCGGCCCGCAGGTGATTGGGAGATCGCTGCTTGATGGTCCTCCAAGGTGGTCCTGGGAGATCGTACCGGGCCGTTCGGGTCCGGCAGCGCGCAGGGAGCTCAGATGGACGCACCAAGCTCAGACGCTGGAAGCCCGTTCTGCTGTTGTCTGGGAGATGTCTTCACTGGCAGTTCAGCATCGACGTGCGCTCTTCTTTGCGTAATCCGAGATAAGTGCGGTGATCAAACAAACTACTCGGTTACTTCGATGGCGCGACGTTGAGCCAATTAAAAACAGAAAAAGGAAAAATGACAAAAATCGGTCTCGAGATCGTGGAAGGAAAAATTGAAAAAGGTAAAAATTAAAATGAAAGTAGCGGTCTCGGAGCGAGTCTCAGGGCTGTCAGCTGCCGCTTAAATTGAGCAAAGAGTTGGCTTAATGCCGAGGCAAAAATGATTTAAACAAAAATGAACAATTACGACAAAAACGAACTAAGTACGAGAGGGAAAACAAACGAAAACAAGGCCTTCACAAAACGAGGGATGAGAAATTTCTGAACGGCAGAGTAAAATTCACTAGCTTAAAGTTTCGGGACGGGGGCGGTATCCCGCTCTCCGAGAGCCAATGAAGAGGCCGTTCAGACCCTAAAACTGGTAGGTCCGCCTATACCAGTTGCGTATGATGAGCATGTATGTAGTGTAGGTTTCGTTGCTGATAAATCAATAAACCAATAAAACCCACAATGACTGAAACAAGCACAGGATGAATAAACACAATCACATAGCCCCTTTTTTTTTGAACTGGGACAACCTTAAGAAGAAGGGAAGAACGAAAACGAAATAACTAAGCAGATAGAAACGACATTATCTTTACAAGCATATTGAACCGTCTTAATTATAAAGTACCAAATATATCAACATATGTATAAACCTAATCTAAACACACATACCTGAAAATGAGATTTTAATGAAACAGGGTAACAAAGGCATAAACAAATCTTTATTTTATTTTTGCCGACATAACTATAGACATATGAAACAGATTACCAACGTATATGAGTGTATGTATCTATATTATATATATATATATACATATATATATATATATATATATGCATATGTATATGTGTGTAATGCTAGAGATAGCTAAGACACAAGTGTGCCATAGTTGTAACCCTAATGAGAGTGAAAGTTGTTAGAGTGTAGCATGGGGCATGTAAGAGAAATGTGGGAAGGAAAGAATTAACTGTGTAACGCAGAGGGAGATAAACTGATGAAACGTTTGTCCAAGTCTACATCAACCCCCCAGAGGCACCTCCTATTCCTGCCTCTTGAAGGCACTGTGGCTCCACCTGAAGTTCCATTGTACATCTCCTTCAGGATGGAATCCTGGGTTGGCCAAACCTTGAGCTTGGGAAACCATTCAAAGTCCATTTGTGCTTTAATTTTGACAACAATTGTGAATACGTGAGTTTGAAGTGTCCCTGTGGAGAAGAAAATACCGTTTTTAACATTTTAAAATTTTGCAAATGTGAGTCCTTCATGAACATCTGGTGTTGTTGTTCAAAGCTGAGGAATGTCCTGGAGCAGATAAGAGTCGTAAACTTTGGGGATAGTTCCAAGCAGGACCCCTCGTTCCTGGCGCCAGGTCCCCTTGGACTGACTCCCCCCTGTGATTTGTGGGGAAAGTGTTTTCCTAAAGTGGGTATTTTACGGTCTCTCCTGACCCCAAATGAGATCTGATCATCAGAAGAGTTGCATCACAGCCAATCGGGCACCACCTCTGCGTCCTCCCAACGTGGTTCATCGGAAGGCCGTGCTGCAATAAATTCCTATTGTCCTGTGAAAAGAAGATTAGGCCCAGATGCGGCACTACAGCAACGATTAAAAATTTCAATCGCAATTAATCGCATGATTTACCTGATCAATCACGATTAATCACGTTGTATACGCAAAAGCCAATAATGAATTTAAAAGAAGTCTTTCATACACTTTAATTTAAATGTTCTGCCATATAAATGAAAGCACCATAACATTTATCGTGCAAACACTTAACATCAGCACTTTACACAGAAACATTTTTAATGTAAATCTAAAGTTAAAAAAAATGCAAATACAAAATTAAAGCTTATTGCCAATGCCAGGGCATTACTGTTATCCTGTTCCTTATGAAAAATAAAAAAAATCTACCTCCAAAATCCTGAGCCACAATAATAACGGGCAATTTCTGAGGTAACAGCAGAAACATTTTTCTTTTATCAGGACGACACAAAAACTTGTTTCTCACCGATCTCTCACTAAAGGCAGGAATATTCAATATGCATAACCAGTCTGCGTTCCCTTGCAAATGTCCCAGTTAGAAAGGGTGAGGCACAAAAACGTTCACTTTTGGGTTTTTCTTCACATGGGACTAGAATGTAAAGTCCACATTTATACTGGAGTTCCTTTGGAGAATCTCACTCAACTCAGTGCAGTTTGTCAGTTCCTGGAACTTGACGGCCAGTTATTTTAAATGTACTGCCATATGAATTAAAGTGCCATAACATATACTGTGCAAACACACTTTTAACATCAGCATTTTTGAACAATTAGCAGCTAAGAAAAAAAAAATAGTTTAAATTTAAACTCAACTTAAACAATGTTATCAAAGCAATACAAAATTAAAGCTGTAAGCAGCGTTTGCGGGACTGAGCCCACCTGGCCACTGCCTGCCGTGACGTCCGCCACCTGGCCACGAGCCCCCGACACCCGCCGACGCTTCCCAACGCCTGGCGATTCCGCCCGAAACCCGCCGATGCCCCATTACTGACGCCGACGCCTGCTGATGACACATCAAGCACTGACTTGACATTACTGACTTGACATTTAGAAACATTTGATTTCTAAATGTGATTGATTACTGTATCATTTTGGAGATAATAAGCCTTAAAGTTGGCTTTTTTGTTTTGTTTTGCGACAGCTCCAATATTCCATTTTTACTGTACAATAACATCAAATTGCTCCATAAGCTCTGTCAATGGTTGGTACAGTTGACCTCAGGACAACCTTGAATATATCTTCAATCATTATAAGGCATATTAATGTACCATTTTGGAGATATTAAGCCTCAAAGTTGTTGTTTTCCTTTTTTTTTTAGCTTTTCAAACAGGCAAAAAGGGCCCAGTACTCAATTTTTTACTGTACAGTAACATTGCTTTGCTCCATAATTTCTGTCAGTGGTTGGTACAGTTGACCTGAGGAATACCCTGACTATATCCTCAGTCATTATCAAGCATATGTACAGTATCATTTTGGAGATATTAAGCCTTAAAGTTGGCTTTTTTTTTTTTTTTTTTTTTTTTTCCAACAGCTCCAATATTCCATTTGTACTGTACAATAACATCAAATTGCTCCATAAGCTCTGGCAATGGTTGGTACAGTTGACCTCAGGACAACCTTGAATATATCTTCTCTTAATATTCATGAATATTCTCACTTAATGTACCAGCTCCTTCCTGTAGACATGATATGTACAGTTAGTTATTCTTTGTTTGACGCAAGTGTTATATTAATTTCCTACTATCTGTACCGGTACTTCTTGTTAATTTGAAATAAACACTAACAGCATAATGTCAAAACAAAAACCGAACAAGTCAAACAGGAGCAGATCAGAAAACAAGGAGGCTTTGTACTAAAATATGGATAAAATATAAACAGGGAGTTGTCTAATGTCGTCAAGGAAGCCAACATTACGTTACCTGTTGATCAGCATGTTGACTCAGAAAATCCTCAGGCTCCTGCTGCGACATTTCATTTGGGGCGACGGTTGTGACTTCACTGCTGGTCCCGTGAGAAACTCAAATCGGTCCCTCACGTTTGTGTTGCGTGGCATGGGTTAGGACATTGAGAGGCATTATAGTGTGGTTGTGTGCACCAAATCGGACTCGGCTTCTTGCTCGATAGCCGTGCATAATTTATGCAAACGCAATGCTCTGTTTATGTGAACTCACGGAGTCCGACTCCTTGCACGTGCTCATCTCGACTCGATGGATTTATGAGCTTGATGACAAGTGTCACAAGTGTGTATTTTGTATTGGATTGATGTACTGCAATTCTAGTCATGTGAACAAGCAATTAGCATTCCTAGTTATATGTGGCATGACGAAATACTGTACTACCAAGTTTGTATTGCAGTATCTTCAGTTTATGGGGTAGAGGGTGCTCAAATTGGATTGATTGAAGATGTAGTTTAGGTACAATTTGCTTGTTTTTATCAAAATTTAAGTTGATTGCAGTTCAAGGTGGCACAATCCTATCAGATGTTGTCATTTGGTCATGAAGAACACTGGTATTTGATGATTATTACCATAAGTACCACCATGTTGCAGGCATTGTGGTTACAAGTTTCACTCCAATTTTGATTGTTGTCTGTATGACTAGCAATCCGTTGAGCTGTCTAGGGTTATCATTCAGATAAGGTGTCACAACCTTTAATTGCATGGGAACTTTGGGATCCATGGCAGATGGGCATTGTAAAAAAACGGACCTTGAGTTGGAAGGCTAGCTTGTCCTAATTGTGACCTTAATATGATGATTTTTTTTCCCTGCCAGATTGAGGAGAAATTAAATGGACATCCAAACCGGGGCCAATAATGGATGAGCTGGATGATGTCACAGTATCAATTTTAAATGGTATGTCATGTGTAGGTATGAAAAAATTTCCATTACTGTGATTTGTCCGCTAAGTAATTAAAATAACTGTATGCTGACACTGATTTCAAAAAGAAGTATTTTACAAATTTGAGACAAAATGTCTAAACTGAATTGCATTTACAATTAATTCTGATAACAGAAATTGGCACAAAACAAACTTGGTTTGACTTGTCAAGTTGAATTAAATTCATTAGTTAAAAAAATGTATGAGTTGTTAAGTGTAAAAGGTTTGTTTATGATTGGACTGTCTTTATAGCTGCCAACATCGATGAAGTCTTGCTCCACACCCTCTGTCGTGATGATTTGAGAGACCTTTTTCCTGGACCAGAACACTTTCTCAGGAGGAAATGGATTTGGGCCCTTATTAGTGTAGATGTGATTGGTTACCTACTTTGCTCTGAAAACATCGAGCATAACACTTTTTTTTTTCTTTTTTCCTAATTGGGTCTATTGTTTCTCTCTTGTTCATAATGTTTTGGATCTGGTTTCCTCTCGGCTGAGAATTCCACCGTACCAGACAAGACTGCACCGAATGAAGCCAGGAACTGTGTCTTCATTCTGCATCCATTTGACTGATTTACTGATTTGTCTCCTCCATTTCATCAGCCAAAGATGGTCTGACAGCACAGGCCAGACATTATCAGACCCTGCAGGAGCTGTACAAGAAACCAAAACCCAACCAAGATGCTGTCTCCCAAATTCTTGACCTGCAGTTTCAAGCAAGAAGATCCTTCATTGATAGTGATGTTCTGAAAGAACAGGACAAGGCCAACAAAGATCCTGGATGCATATTCATGTGTCAAGGATCTTTATCGTGTAAGTGATTAACTTGTTTTGGTTTATGATGAAAAGCAAGCATTTTTGCAGATTTTAACATTGACTTGCATTATAGGCGATGAATGAGCTGCGGCGCATTCTGGATAAGGGCAACAGAAAATTCATTGATGAACTAAAAAAAGAGATGGGAAGACTTCTGCACCAATGTGTAATTTTATGGTGTTTGGAAAAAAAATGAAGTGATGAAGCCACGCATAACGCTGGATGTAGGTGAGTGTCATTCAATTTCATTCAGGTGAAAGTTTGTTCGCATTTTCTCACATTCAACACTTCATAGTTCCATGCATGGATGTGGCGTTTCCTTCTTCTTTTTCTTTAGCCAACAGAAGATCCCACAATGTACTCGCAGAAGAGGTCTTTCTGCACTCCTGTGTTGCTGTTTGATGGGACCCGCTGTCTCATCTGGCTTGGAGCCACTCCCGCCACCACGCTTGCCAAGGAAGACTTGAGTGACGGTCTGCTTCATCTGATGGATTACTACTATGCCCTGCACCTCACATATCCAAAAGTGTGTGGCAACCCTTCTCTCTGTCATTCAGACAGAAGTGCTACAGGATACTATCCATGAGTGAGACACCACAGCCTCATACAAAAAAGACCATGGCAGAATGGAAAGATTTTATTGGGGAGTAGAGCTGTGTACTAGGCATAGGTAGTGATACACTCCCCTGGTAGTTGTAACTTGAGGGTGGGTGGGAGTCTGTTGGAACAAACATGTTATCAGGATATATCAACACTATGTGCTGTCCCCATGCTGTTTTTTTTTTTTTTTTTGTGTAACTGAGTGTCAGGGAATCTGAATCAATATTCAATAATGATGACGGTGAATATTGTAACAACACAACATTACTTGCGTTCTAGAAATGATTGCTTGAGGTTGTTTTAAGATGCAATGCCTTAGTGACGTTTTTATTACAAGGCAGTGAAGGCACTGTCAGCAATTTAAGTGAATAAATAGTTGTTGACAATATTAATTCTGTTTGCTGAATTATTTTTTTTTGGGGTGGAATGGGCGTAGGGGGGTGGATGCTTTGTCTCATTTTGAGAAAAAAAAAGCTAATATTGTGAACACTTAAATTAAGAAGAATTGCACTGTTAGTAGGTCTGGTTTTAAGATCTTTTCATTCAAATTAAGAAAGAAGCAAACGTGAAAAAAGAATTGAGAAGCTAGTATCAAGTTTATTTGACTTAGTACAGTCCTTGGAATGAGTGCTTTACTGTTTATTTCAAGAGTTTTTCCATTCTTCAAATGCCTAGATATATCGTCTTATTTTAAGAAATCTTACCAAGTCTAAATATCTTACTGCATTGGCAGATAATTTGACTTGTTTCTAGCCTGTTCTTTCTCAATTTAAGTGTTTGTTTCTTAGATATATTTTGCAGTGTGTGGACACCGAGGGGAGCTCTAGAATTGGCTCATTCAACCGACCAACAAGCCAATCAGCAGCGGTGTCACAGGCCCTCCTCCTTCTTTGTTCTCTCTCTCACTTTGACTTCTGCACTGGACAGCCAGGTTTGTGGAGGGAAGGTTGGAACAAGGTAAGGACGGGGTACCCCATACATTCATGTACGTAGAGTCACTATGTCTTAAACTCACCAGGTTTGTATCGCTTATCGATAACCCTAATGCCATAGTAGTCTATGAGGGTCAAAGGTCAACTTTGTCCTAAGGGACATGGGGCCACTTTCAGGTTCATCAGGATCCTCCTGGACACACCCACGCCAAATTTGGGGCTTCTAGCCCATGAGGAACCCCGAAACCCTCACTCTAATTCCAGCCTTATCGCTAACCCTAATGCCATACAAGTCTATGAGGGTCAAAAGTCAACTTTGTCCTAGAGACATGGGGCCACTTCCTTTTTCATCAGGAGCCCCCAAGAAGCGCACACGCCAAATTTGGGGCTTCTAGTTCTTGAGGAACCCCAAAACCCTCACTCTAATTCCAGCCTTATCGCTAAACCCTCATGCAGTGCAAGTCTATGAAGGTCAAAGCTCAACTTTGTCCGAGAGACATCAAGTGTTTTTTTCATGAATCATTCATCAATGTTAAGAGTTTGCTTAGTGGAGAATTCACAATAAAAATACATTGACACTGTCAAGATGGACTCAAGCACTATTATTGAACTATACTGTATTTTTAGAGTGATGTGAAGCTTTTGACAAGCGCTGCGCAAAGGAGGCCCATTTGTTTTTGTTTTTTTTCAGGGGGCCCAAAATTCCTGGCGGCGCCCCTGAGCGTTCATCTCCAGCACTAAGGCAGTGGAGCTGCCGGCCACGAGAGAAGAATTAACCAGTCCATTGAAACCATTTGTTTGGTCTAGTGAGTGGCAACAGTCCTTTGAGGATCTTAAGTGCCTTCTCAGCTGTAACCCTGTCGTGTCTGCTCCAAATTTTTCCTCATTGGCTAGAAGCCCCAAATCTAGCGTGGGCACTTCTTGGGGGCTCCTGATGAAAAAGCAAGTGTCCCCATGTCTCTAGGACAAAGTTGAAAATTCACCCCATAGACTTGCATTGAATTAGGGTTAACAATAAAGCTGAAACTAGGGTTAGGGTTAGGGTTAGCTGAAATTCGGGTTAGGGTTTCGGGGTTCCTCAAGGACTAGAAGCCCCAAATTTGGCGTGGGCGCTTCTTGGGGGCTCCTGATGAAAAAGCAAGTGGCCCCATGTCTCTAGGACAAAGTTGAAAATTCACCCCATAGACTTGCATTGAATTAGGGTTAACAATAAGGCTGAAACTAGGGTTAGGGTTAGGGTTAGGGTTAGCTGAAATTAGGGTTAGGGTTTCGGGGTTCCTCAAGTACTAGAAGCCCCAAATTTGGCGTGGGTGCTTCTTGGGGGCTCCTGATGAAAAAGCAAGTGGCCCCATATCTGTAGGACAAAGTTGAAATTTCACCCCATAGACTTATATGGCATTAGGGTTAGGGTCCAAGAGTACACATACACATTTTCTTTTGCTTTATTGATTTAAGCTCATCGTCTCCAGCTGCAAAGGTACAGAAACCTTTCTGTAAACTTGTGTTATCATTGTCCTTCATTGAAAATGACACAATCTTTCATTTCATTGTTCAGATGCCGAACACCAAGGCATTCCGTCGCTCTCTGGCCATGAAACGACGCCTGGAGCAAAAACAGGATTGGACACCTTTTCCACCTCGGAAGGACTTTGAACGTCGTGAGTACTTCCACGTTCATGATTTCATGTTCTGCCTGTGTTGTTATGTTGTATTCCAAATAAATCTTACAAAAACATATTTAGATTTTTCTTTTTTGTCAATTTACACAGGGCGCGGTACTGGTCAGCGACCTGGGTGCGAAGATGGCCCGTTTTGCTCCTGACTGACAAAACAGTGCAAGTTCGTTCTTAAGGCCCAGCAACCAGACAAGAAGGTATGGGTCGTGATTTTGTCAAGCCACGAGTTTCTTTATGTTTTTGTTCTGGTGGTGGGAGACTCACATCTCTGTCCACTTGTGGATGGTTTTGTATTCTCTCCCCGGGCAACAACCTTGAACACGGGCTTGTAACAGACTCCGCCCAGGATTTTGCTGCGCTACTGGCAACTGTGTTGGACCGCTGGCCCAAGGTTTGTTTATCTGCTGTGACAAACAAATTTGAACACATGAATGTCATCGCCACTTTGTTTTATCAATATCAAGTAATTCCATGATCCATTGTTCAATAACAAGAATATTCATGAATTTATTTTGCATTTTTATGTTTGTTTGGGTTCTTTTTTTTTATACAACTATTTTGTAGGTGTTTGTGCTTGACTTTCCACCTCGCCTGACTGTCAAGCCAGAACTACAAACAGCGCTACGTCAAGTATATCATCGTGTTGCTGCACGCATGGGTGTGTAAAATACATATTTTTGTTGTATTTTTTTCTCTTCAGTGACACTGTGCTAACAGATATTTCTTAGAATTGTGTGATTACATAATTGATTATGTGACACTTCTTCCAGGTTTAACATTTGTGTATATGGCCGATCACCTCCCCCTTCGTCAGCTGTACATGGTGGTGTTATGATGGTGTAAGGTTTGCCTTCTTCAGCCTTACTTGCTCTTCATTTGATATGACAAATATGTGTTAACATGTTGTTTTCTGTTTAGGTGCACCTCAGGACTGATTTTGGTGGAGCGTCTGCATGCTGCATGCTCCATCAGCTCGCACCCCCTTCACCTAGGCCAGGGGTGTTGTGCCACAACCAATCATCACCCAGGGTGTCTCCCAGAGTGGTTGTGACAGGTCCTGTCTACATGCCAGTGTATGGACCTGTAATGGACTCTTGTTGGACAGGAGGTTGAGGTAACCTGTTCATCCCTCTTTTTTTTTTTCCCCCAATCGTGTATTTGTCAAACTGTGCAACTTTTTATTTTAAAAATGAACACTTATCCTAAGTTGACTCTGATTTCCTCTCCTCTTTTTTTATAGACAGTACCAACAGTTGTTGAGACTGCATTTCACACAGACATCCCGTCCAATCCCGTGTGGTTCAGTGAGGCTGTGCTGCTGGACCACATGGAGACCGTCGTGGAGTCATCTGGCAGGGTTTCCCCAGCTGCCACGGTAACATTCACACAATTATTCATACACTTATCAACTAATATTGTTGTGCTTTCTGTCGCAATAAATAATCGATACACTGACGGCAAATATCAATATTTTATTTCAACACACATTATGGATTTACCCCGTTGTCACCGTCAACTATTAATCTCTCCTGTCCTGTTTGTGGGGGCGCTAATCCCGTAAGAGTCAAGTAGGCGTAAGCAGCGGCCGGTGAATAAGACGAGTTAACAACGGAAGAGCACATGCAAGAACGGCGGAAAATACCAACAACGGAAAACAAATCAAAGACCCACCCGCAAGTTACCACTCTAAAGTGTGGACCCACTTTGGCTTTTACGAGACGGATGACGGGAGGAAACTTCATAAAGAATATGCAATCTGCAACAACTGTTTTGCGAAGGTAAAATACAATGGCAACACTACGAATCTGCAGAGCTGCCTCGTTCGCTATCACCCGTCCCGTTTTTCCCAGAATTGTTCTCTTTTTTCACCACCTGTCCCGGGAAAGATAAAATCTCTCCCAGGACACAATTTGTCCCGTTTTTTATGGAAAATGACAAAACCTCATTTAATTTCCGTCTGTGGTCTAGATGGGGCTGCCAACCCTCCCGTAAAATACGCGATTGTCCCATATTTGGCAACTAAAAAGCCTGTCCCGTAATGAACTGATGGGGGACGCACTTCACTTTGTCCCGTATATTTTGGGGACGCGGTTATTTATTTATTTATTTTGTCTGCATCATTTCTTTTATTGATTTTCAGAATCGGGGCAGTGAAAGGATTTTTTTCCCTCTTTCATCTTCCCGTCAGTTTGTATATCCCAAGTCCCCAAGTTGAGATAAGACAAGTTGCTACTGACTTTACATTACCAGAAAGCACTGTCCTTGTTTACATGAAAGTTATTAATGTTCATGCACTTTAATATGTTTGCTTGTGCAGTGCACGTTTGTTTGTACATTATACAAAGTTTTGGAATAAATGCAAGATCACAGGCATTTTCCTTTTTATGGGTATTCTTTTCTTTTTCAGTCACATATCGTCGGCAAAATTTCGAAGATATCGAAGATATCGTGTGTCGTGATGTTGTCATTATCGTGGGCCAAATATCGTCACAGTATCGAATCGTGGGTTAGCCGTATCGCCCCACCCCTATTATCAACACAAGATCACATATGTACAGTACATGTACAGTTTAATTAGTGTGTTACTTTGTTTATGAATTAATTTCTTTATGTTCTTCCAGATGTCTAGCCTGAGACGTCGATCAGCACGCGTTGCCTCAAAAACCAAAACAAACAAGTGACATGTTGGTATTTGGGATATGTGTATTTCATTGTGTGCATCTTTGTGATAGGACAATAAATGCAGTTCTTTAAACGTTACTTTGTGTCCTTGTATTTGCAGGTGTGGGCAACACGTTCAACTGTCCACATGACTGAGTCTGCCTCCAGCAATGTCACAGCAGTGCAGCAGGTTTGTACTTATTCATTTCCACTTCATCACCTGTGTGTGTTTTCTAGGCTTTACACCGATCTTATCGGCTGTATCGGATCGGCCGATATTTGGCATTTTTTGAAACGTTCATGATCGGGCGTCATGTCATGAATCACCGATCAATGACGTCATGGTCGTGTTGAAACTTTTTTAATCTGTCTCATTTCCTCCAAAGTAGTTTCACAGCATCGACATGTTTATTTGTTTGTATCCGAGTGTTATGTAAATCTATAGATTGGGTTTACATTGTTGTCAGTTCCTTTTGTCTGCTGTGTGTCCGTTTGGGCACTATGTGGCGCAGTAGATCCTGTGTTCCCTTTTTTTTGCTTGTTCCAGGTGCGGAAAGGTGATTGGCTGGTGCCAATATTAAAGGAGGAGGACTTCAACACCTCGGTCTCTTTGTCCTTCTCCCAGCTCCCAACCAGAGGCCATGTGCCGCAGCAGCAGCATTCTGTGTTCAGCCATCAATTCTGTTTTGTAATCTATTTCAGTTCCCTTTGTGTCCACGTAGCCCGTAGGGGAGGGAAGCCATTTGTGTTGTGACCCTTTTCTCCTGTGTTTTGGTTAAGGAGGTTAGTTTGACTGTCATTTATTTGATTGTTTTCTTCATAGGTAAGATCCATAAGAGAGCCATTTAGTTTGTTGTTTTGGCCATGCCCTCCCTGACGCCAGTGAAATGATGGTGACGTTTAATAAAAACCATCCTGTGGACGAAGCACCTTTGTCTAATTTGAGAGCTGGGAGAAGGGGGGGAGCCTTTATGTTGTGTCCTGGTTCCCCCTAGGCCGGGGCATAACACCGAGAGCTAATGATTCATGATTCAAAAACCTTCATTTTCGTCTTCGTGCCTCTTCCTGTTTTGAGCACTGTCGCTATGTGACGGACAATAAAGTTTCTTTGAATCTGCAATATATGCAACGCTACAGTACCTCGCGGGGGAACTATGGCAAAAAATTTCAACACCACAAATTTAATCAGGCACTTGGAAAAGATACACACGGAGGAGCATGTCGAGTTTAAGAAACGCAGCGCGGAGAAAGAAAAAGAAAAGCAAACTCTGAAACGGATGCTAAAGCAAACAACTTTAGACGGTGCTCCTGAGAAGGCAAGGGGTGTACAGAAACAAGTATTTATTGCCCCTAACGTGATCGGATCGGTGATCGGTGATCGGTTTATTTAAACTCACTGATCGGTGATCGGCACAAAAATCGTGATCGTGTAAAGCCTAGTGTTTTCCTTTCTATGTTTATTGGCATAAAATCACATCTTTCTTATTTTAATCAGGTGGAGGCGACGCCACAGATGACCAGAGCTGTGCCCGTGGTTCCTGTGGCTCCCGTGGTTGCCAGCACCAAGCCAGAGGAGGCCAGCACCGTCCAGGAGGCAACACAGAAGATCAACTAAGCTAAGGAGGCTTTTCTTTCTTCTTCTGTTGCCTCTGACTGCTCCGCTCGTTCTACGCCTCGCACATGTGATTTGTGATCCATCGTCAGTTAGTACTAGTGAAGATGCAGTGGCAGATCATGGCACTGGTTTTAGATTAGCCAAGGTTCTGCATGGTTCTTTTCATCAAGGCGAAACCGGTCACGGTTTAAAATTCCAGCACCAGCTGGCAACAGTGAGTCACTTCAGAAGAGCAAAACTCCTCACTTTGACATGGATAATTCTGACGTAGAGTTTGTCACTGCTGTGACCAATGAAGAGTGTAACTTCTCTCCCCTTGATGTTGATGTTTGTTTAGACCTTTGCAAAAACTTGAAGATTCATTTGGACCGTGCGAGTTTTCCAATTTCTGATTGCAATGGCCCATTAGGTTCGGCGTGTACAAATGAGAATGTAGAGGCTGATGGAAACTGCTTCTTCAGAGCCATCAGTCAAGCTGTGACTGGTTTATAGACACAGAAGTGGAAATTCAGGTTGCAGCAGATTGTTTACGATTAGATGTGTACACTTTTATCGATGGTCATGGGTTGAAGTACAGCTCTTGCAAGAAACAATTCTCACATTGTATATATTTATGGATATATTTGTTTTATATGGAAGCAGTTACCATAATCCAAATTAAAATAAGAATATAATAACAGAAATGCTTTTTCATTTTAAGAACGAAGCTGCATTATTTGACTCATAATTAAAATCATTAATAAATATTGCTATATGCATTTTCATTTTCTTATTCGTGTCGCACCTTTTATGACACAATCAAAAAGAAAACTGAGTGCATTGCTTTTTAATTTTCGTGGTCCTGCCCTGCACAAGAGTGACCACAACTCGAAAACGAAATCGCAATCTCAAAGTAAACGCGCGGCGCAGGAAAGTGACGTCAGCAGCTCTCCACCTCCGCTGTGGGTATGGCGGTATGACGCCAAGTGTCATTTCCCTCCTGTTATGTGTAAATTCTAATGTTTGTGAATTTAATAAATGTATATATATACTGTATATTTAAAAAAACAAAACAAAAAAAAGGTATAGCGGTATGACACCACTTTGCCATCGTTACTTTTCACGTCATTGAAGTTGCCGGTAAACAAGATTTAAATCGCCGAAAAACGTGGACCACTGACGGATCTCGTTGGTCGGACAGATTTGAGCATGGCGCACATTGACACAATTGTTCAAACCCTGCTGGATTTAGCTTCCCAGGTGGAGTTGAATAGTGTATCTGAATCTGATGCTCGGGACCGAGTTGAGCAGGTATTCTGCCGTCCCAGATACGGACGCAAACAAGGTTGCCCTAGCCAACCTGTTGTCAGTTATGGAACACCTTGATGCACCAGCACAACATTAAAGCTAAAGCTATTTGTTACATGGGTGGAGTAACAGCTGTTCGGCGTTGGCCACCAGTCCATCCGTCGCAGGATGTGATGCAACGGATCATTGCTTCCGTTCGGCATCGGCCACCAGTCCATCCGACGAAGGATGCGAAGCAACAGATCAATCCGTCGACTGGTGGCAGATGCTGGTGCGAGATCTGTCAGTGGTCCACGTTTTTCGCCGATTTAAATCTCGATTACCGGCAACTTCAATGACGTGAAAGAAGTAACGATGGCAAAGTGGTGTCATACCGCCATACCTTTTTTTTCTTTTCTTTTCTTTTTAAAAAAAAAAAAATATATATATATTTATATATGTATATATATATATATATATATATATATATACATATATATATATATATATATATACATATATATCTTTATTAAATTCACAAACATTAGAATTTACACATAACAGGAGGCAAATGACACTTGGCGTCATACCGCCATACCCACAGGTGGAGAGCTGCTGATGTCACTTTCCTGCGCCGCGCGCTTACTTTGAGATTGCGATTTCGTTTTCGAGTTGTGGTAACTCTTGTGCAGGGCAGGACCACGAAAATTAAAAAACAATGCCCTCAGTTTTCTTTTTGATTGTGTCATAAAAGGTGCGACACGAATAAGAAAATGAAAATGCATATAGCAATATTTATTAATGATTTTAATTATGAGTCAACTAATGCAGTTTTGTTCTTAAAATGAAAAAGCATTCTGCTATTGCTTTTTCATTTTTGAATTTTACATTTCATATTGAATTTTGGTAACTCTTTGCTGGTGCATGTTTTGAAAATTAAATCTCAAATGTGTTTTCCTTTTTCATTTGAATTAAGTACAAGAATGAGCAGTCTTGAAGAAGAAAATGAAAATGCAGATTGAATGACTTATTAACCATTTTAATTATGAGTCAAATAATGCAGCTTTGTTGTTAAAATTTAAAAGCATTTCTGCTATTGCATTTTTATTTGGATTATGGTAACTATCTGCTTCCATAGTTACACTTGTGTTACAGAATAGTAAATGCTTCAGCAGAGTTTTATGAGGGTGTTTTTTTTTTTTGTTGAAAGTGAAAATGTTGTTTTGAAAATGACTGCTTACAGGTCCATCTGTTTACTCTAACCAAGCATTCAGAACGAGTTGTCCAACACCGGTTTAATTTTTCAGGAATTGTTGACTTTAAAGAATCACGTTAATGTTCATTAATTCATGGAAGTGAAGAATAATTAAAGTAAATCTTAAAGTAACCTTGTGCTTCTGTGTTTCTCAATGTTTCAACAACATAGTTAAGTTCTTTCACATGGCTACTTTTATTTAACAGCTCTTTGCACACACGACCTTCAGGTCAAAAAGTAAATTCAGTAAATAGTATCACCATAAGGATTGCGTAATAACAGAAACAAAGCAGTGCAGTAAATAACCAATATCCCTGTGTATTTTTAAAAGGAACACTAGAGATTTAACAATACACAAAATAACAGGAGGTTCACAACAATTTAGTGTCCATTCTCTGGATAGGGTCAGGGGGAGGCGCACTGCAGTGGAATAAGTGTCCATCCTGTGGAGAGGGTCGGGTGGTTTAGAGAGATGCAGTGATGGCCTCTCTTAGGTGCAAATACAAGTTCACAGCCTGATACGGATCTGTTGGTGGAGCAAGATGGGACTCAGCCATAAAGATGATACAGAGTTCATAAATATCTGGATTACATGGTACAGCCAGCCGAAAGACACATTCATTTTTGCACAGTTGAATGTGTTCATCTTCAACAGGGGAGAGAAAATCTGTTGTTCGGTCAAATTCAGGAACAGCATGCGTCACATTAGGCCGACCGCTGGGGACGTTCAGGTTTCTTGATGGCCTGATGTTGTGTGCATTCCACACCTGTGCAGTGTCATCCAACTCATCCTGTTGAAAATGTATACATTTAGGAAGAGCTGTGCCAGCAGAACAGAAATAAAACACTAAATTACAGCATTCACACATGAGCAACCCCACCCTCTCCCTCCCTGTCTCTGTTCATCCCTCCCTCCCACCCCCTTTTTCTCCCCATCTCTTATCCTCTCTGTTTCTACCCTTCTGTTCCATCTCTCTCCCCTTCCATCTCTGTTCCTTTCCCTTTTCTACCCCTTCTCTTTAGCAGTCTTTTTCCTTTCCTCCCGTCTCTATCTGTCTGTCTTCCCAACACCCCCTTTCCCGTTTCTGTCCTCCCTCCCCTCTCTCTCACTCACATACACATGCGCACAAAATGAAAATAAAACATTATTCATGAACTCACCTGTATGGAGGCCCATACAACAAAACTGCAGGAGACTTTTGTCCAGAAACTCGCCATCAAAATGCCCGTTGTCTCTGAGGTCTGATAACAAGGCTAACCAGAACTCCATGCGCTGGCCACGCAGGAAACCCCACCAATATTCAATTCTTTGATTGGCGGTGCTGGCCCCCTCCAAGTAACTATCGAGGGTGTCGTCTGGTTGAACAGGGACGAGGAAACGCTGGAAGCCTCTAACATGGCCATTTTCGGTTCCAAGGTCGCCTCGAACAACTCTAGGGCACCCCCCAAAACGCTGTACCGCTTCTATGTAGCACCCTCCAATTACTTTTGGGTCACTACTTGTTGTGTAAGCATTGAGCCAGATTATTTTTCTTGAAAAGCCATCGATACATCCATTCACACAAATACCATATGGCTTCAGTTCATCATATGAGTCCAGGTGCCAGATGAAGTTGAGAAGTTTGAGAAGTAATTCCTCCGTCTGAGACGCCCCGCTTGCCTTAATGACACTCCTCTTGGATGCAGTTCCTTCAAAACCAAACGCACAGACTCTTTTCTCACACGCAGTCCATTTTCTCTGCATTTAGCATACATCCACCTGTACCCGTGAAGCTGCCCGGGGTAATGTAGCTGGTTGCTAATGGATTCAAACAGGATCGCCAGGTCGGAATAGGCTTTGCGTGGCACGAGTCCCCTTGGAATGTACAGCTGCATCCCACTCTAGACTCATCAAACCCGACAAAGAAAACAAATCCTCAGTCACTAAATATTAAGAAGATGATTAAAAGGATTGGTATGTTTGATGTATGGAGGGATTTTCATCCATCCACTAAACAATTGACTTTTTACTCTCACCCTCATTCAGTTTACTCGAGGATCGATTATTTCTTTATGTTCAGAACAGACAGACACAGGGTTTTAGATTGTAGAATTGCTGTTAGCGACATATCAGATCACTCAGGTGTATATGTGAAAATAAATGTAGGTGTCCCACACAAAAACACTATTTGGAGACTCAACACCTCCCTATTAAATGACACCCGATTTGAAGATTACATTAGGAAAGAAAGGAAGGAATATACAGACCTTAACGGTAGCACAGTGACGTCACAGAGTATTTTATGGGATGCTGGAAAAGCAGTATTGCGTGGGAAGATTATAAGTTGGGCATCACAAAGGAAAAAAGAAAAACTTAAACACCTTAACGACTTGACAAGTAAATTAGACTCACTGGAACGGAAGCATGTAGAGACTAACGACCCCAGCTTATTGGAACAAATAACCGTAGTAAAATCAGAACTAAATAAGAAACTGAAGGACCAGGAGGAACTTACACTTAAGTATATCAAACAAACCCACTATGAAAATGGACCCCGTGCTAAAAAACTCTTAGCCTGGAGACTTAAAAAACAACAGTCTGGAAGATCCATATATAAGGTAAAGGACCCGGTCACCAACCAGATGTGTTATAAGCCAGAAGCAATACATAAGTCTTTTGAATCATACTACAGGAATTTATACACTCAACCCGAATTAGCAGAAGCAGTAACAGTCAATCAATTTTTTGAAATCCCTAGACCTGCCATCTGTTGTCACAGAACAAAATAAGTGCTTAACTACAGAGATTACAAATGCAGAGGTCGACAAGGCAATTTCTAAACTGAAAACAAGCAAAGCAGCCGGGGGAGATGGACTACCAGCAGAATGGTATAAGACTTTTAGGGACTCTCTGACCCCACTGCTATTTATTAAATTGTTTTAACTATGTCTGAAAAGGTGGCGAGACCCCACCATCTTGGAAACAGGCCATATTATCTGTAATACTGAAACCAGGGAAAGCTAGGACAGATTGCAGCTCATACAGACCTATCTCAGTTTTAAACACTGATTATAAAATTTTCACTTCAATTATTGTCAACACACTAGAAAATATTATCCCTAACCTAATTGACACGGACCAGACAGGTTTTGTTAAAAATAGACAAACACAAGACAATGTTAGGCGAGCTATACGTCTGTTACATATAATGAGCAAAGGAAACACAATGTCCTTAGCAATTAGCTTTGACACAGAAAAAGCTTTTGACTCTGTTCTATGGGAATTTTTATACCTGGTCCTGCAACGTTTTGGCTTTAACAATACAGTTATAAAATGTTTAAAATTCACCTGTGGCCCGGATCAGAATAAATGGCAATCTTTCAGGTACAATCCGTTTGGAGAGGGGTTGCTGACAGGGCTGCCCACTGAGCCCCATCTTGTTTGCTCTATTTATAGAGCTACTTGTTCAAAAGATTAGGGAAGACACAGAAATCATGGGAATACTATTCAAGGGGAAAGAATATAAGACATGTTTATATGCAGATGACATCCTGGTGACTTTATCCGACCCGGATACCAGTCTCCCTAAATTAATGCCCTCCTTCGACCAATGTGGTTAATATTCGGGATACAAATTGAACATAGAGAAAACTCAAACTCTTACTTTGAATTACATACCTCAAGAAAACATACGTAAGTCCTTTAAATTTAAATGGAAAACCAGAATTTTGAAATACCTAGGTCTTCATATTCCCAAGACCCCCAAAGATTTATATAGTGTAAACTACGGTAGCATCACAACCAAAATTAAAAATGATCTGGACAGTTGGACTCCCCTAGTACTTGATTTTTACAACCAAATAGATACTTAAAAAATGGTTATTTTACCACAATTGTTATTTCTACTCCAATCGCTACCTGTAGAAATACCCAATAAGAAATTCAGTGAATGGAATCGGATCATTTCTAGATTCATATGGCAGAACAAGAAACCAAGGGTACGCTACAAAACATTACACTTAACAGGGAGGGATGTCACTCCCATGCTTGGAGGACGACTATAAAGCAGCACAACTGCAGTATATAGTCTACTGGTGCAGGGCGGGTTACGATGCAAAATGGAAGGAGCTAGAATTTGACCAACTAGATATCCCACTTCAATCTCTGCTGGGTGACAAAGCTTTCAAGACTATATACTCTAATAATCTATGTGATGTTATAAAAACTCCCCTAAATATTTGGTACAAAGAGATGAGCAAAGCGCACCTGGAAAAAAAATCTCGGTTATTAAGATGGGTCGAACATGATAGAGTATTCTTGTGTTATTCTTTACCTTGGTTTATATTGTATGATCACTAGTAGCACGTGTAAACTGTTAGAATCCTAGGCTAACATATACGCATCGTATTTCACTTTGTTTTATGGCCTGCCACTGATGTGCTCATCCTCTCCCTGTACAGGATATGAGCTGTGAAATCGGTCAACTATCGTATAGTCGTTGGTTTGTCTCTCTCTGTTCTCCTCCCTGTTCTTTCCTTATCTTATCCCCTCCCAGTCCTGTGTATAAGAGACCTTCTTCCTCCTTCCCACCTCGCACTCGCACTCCCATTTTACTGTGTTTTGTGCCTCGGAGCTCCGATCCCTTTTTTTATTGTTTGTTCATTAAATTACTTATTATCCCAGTATTCCTGCATCGGCATCTTCGCTCTTTTCCACAACAATTTGGCGTCACGAACAGGATTGCTGGAGACCCGTCAGTGGAACTCTGGGACGTTGAGGGCCCGGGACCAGGAACGGAGGAAACTCCTCGTTCCCCCTCTACCTCGAACCAAGCATTCAGAGATGAGAGGATCGGCGTCTAAGAGTGAATCTGATCGGCTTCACGTCTATCCAAGCGAACCTGGAAGGGAAGTGCTGATTCAGAGATCGGGTGAGAAGTAATTGTTCTTGTCTCAGACATATCAGTGACCAGTGGGTTGTTTTCCTTGTCGTCTACGAACGGTCCCGGGGCAGGACGGAGCGCATACGTTAACCGTGCCTGTCAGGTCGGTGTTGATTCTGAATCAACACTGAAATTCCCGCTCCACAAGTGAGCCGGAAGCTTCTGGTAGGTAAACTACCAGAGGGGTGAGTTTTTTCTCCACCTTTTTGCTCCAGAGTAAGAAAAAGGGGTGCACGGGGACGCCTGTGTATTTTCTGACTTGGAATTTTGTGAAAACTTAGTGAAAAGTCAGAGTAATAAGTCTAACTAGACAGTGCTGGGGAAGAACCAGAGCAAAGTGGCTGCTGCTGTTCCCCAGGGGGGACCAATTGTGGACGACATGAGGAAAAAATATGGTCCAGATTGTCTTGACATGTTGGGAATTTGGGTTGAAAAGTATGATTTCCCAGCAGGGGGATCACTGAGTTTGGAGGAATTGAGAAACCTCCGGGATAAATTGAAGATAGCAGAGGGAAAGGTTACAAAAAAGAAAAAAACAAACAAATATGCAATTCAGATCATCAAAGATCATGAAAGGTGTTTTTCATTTTGGAAAACTGAAGCAGAAGTCAGGGACAGGAAACAAGTAAAAAAAACAAAAACAAACGTGTGAACAGCGCTGGGCGCTGGAGCACAGGGGTGACAGAGATAACGGCAGAGGGTGCACACACTCACACACACTCCCCAGAGGAGGGAGAAAAGGAGCCGCTCACACACGAGCATTCAAATGCACCAAATCGTCTGTATCCTTCTCTTACAGGCCCGAGGGACCCTCTCCCTGACATGCCTGTCTTCCCTCCTCCCGCCTGCCCTCATCCAACGCTACCACCGTACAACCCTGCGCACTCCAGCACCGACGCCGCAGCGTCGCCACGTTCATCAGGACTGCCGTCAACCAAACGGCCAGCCTCATCACTGCTTTCAGACAAGGGCTGCTCCCCCAGATCGCCAAAGCAGTTAACACAAGCTGCTGCGTGGGGATTGAAGATGCCCGGCTGACAGAGGTCCGACGTCATGCAGTGCACGCTGAGAGGCTTCTGCAGGAGGCCAGCGATGCAGAGGACAAGAAGATAAAGCGTGCCTCCCTCACCATGATGAAGCACCTCAGTGACACGGCGAGACTGCCCTACAGGAACAACGACAACCGACGAAGGGCGACTAGCGGAGACAGAGGCGAAAAGGGGGCGTGCCACATCTGCGGCCGCATGGGTCACTGGGCCAGAGAATGCCCTGACAAAGGAAGAACCATGCCCACCGCAGCCAAGAGAGTGATCGCGAGGACCGGAAAAGAGGATCCAGAGGGGACCAGGACGTGTTTATGTAGCATAATTGTGGCAAAGCACTGTTCCTGCTTTTGTTGTGGTTTGTGGCGTGTGTGAGAGTGATCAGTGAGCAGGGTGCAGTTACCCACTTCTACCAGTGGAGGTCGTGTTCGCCCCGGGGAATAACGCCAGAGAGGTCTCAAGTGGCTCATGAGACCTATGTGGAGCGAACCGTCGTAGCGGACGTTAACGTGTGTGTTATCTGTTGTGCTTCCACAGGTGAGAAGGGGAAATGGTTGAAAATAAGAGCAAATGTATGTGTGGCTGTTTCGTAATTGAAGTCTGAGATCGAGGGTATGTGAGTTAAATTTACGTTTTGAATGTATCGTCTCTGAGTGATGTGGGAAATGTGGGAAACGACATGATTAATAAGTTCAAGTCGAAGTCGGGTATGGATCTGTGTTTTGAAATGTAAAAAGTAGATAACACTCGAGAGGAAGTCTCTCAAGTGGCTCGTGAGACCTATGCGGAGCGAACCGTAGTAGCGGACGTTAACATGTGTGTTGTCTGTTGTGCTTCCACAGAAAACCAAAATAAAAGCTTCTAAAGAAACAAAGAAAAACAAAAATAAATGTGTCTTCGCAACATTACCATGCTACATTTACGTTTGACTATCTGCTTTAATATAAAACCACAACAAATGTGTTTTATAATTGTCTTTATATAATCTACAAACGTATTTGTATGATCCAGGGAAAATTACATGTTTGTTTGCGAAACTCATTGGAAGAATGAAGAAAATCTGTTCGATTGTTATTGTCATGAACATGAATCACAAAACATATATATATATTTTTTTTCTCCATGTGTCACTTTAACAGAGACAACACCATCTGTAATTACTATGTTTGGTTGCATTTCCCTGGCAGGCAAAGATAGATGGAAGAGACATCCTTCTGGGTAGAAGATGGGACTGGCTTGTCTGTGGATGGTGGAGGCTCGCTGGGCTCATCAATCCGTCCATCCATTCACCTTGTTCGTCTCATCCTGACTGCAGCACGCCACTGTGGAGGCTTGACATAACACACATTAGATTAATAACAGAAAAGCAAAATGTGACTTATGGTGTATTATTTAGTGTGCTTCAGTTGTAATTCTCATAATAATGACTGTTTTGCTGGCTTCACACAATATATATAATTGGCCTGTCTTAGTTAAAAGCCCACTCACCACGACAAGGTGAAGGCCAAGAGTGGGAACACAAACACAGACCAGAAACGAACAGGACAAATCCAGACAAGACTACAAAAAACACAAACACAAATATCAATCACTTTGACCACTATCTTTTTTCACAAAAACTTTTATTTCTTTACAAATTGAACCTTAGATTGTGTCACAACAAACTAAATAAACCCTTGAAACAGCCAACAAAACATGAAACAACAACACTTCATCAATATTATAATGAGTATCCTCATTGTATGTCCTTGTATGGTTCAATGCTGACACAATAAAATAAAAATGAAAAATAAAGACAATGTCTCTTTTTTGGCACGACTGATTGTAGTAGACTATAGCTCTTATACTTAACCTGACAGTTTGTGCAATGAATTATATTATATCCTAAAACAAGACTAAATAGCCCATAGTTTAAAAATATGTTCAATAGTAAGTGTTCAGTGGGTCAGATGTCAAATGTGATCTATTCAAAATGTAGAATAGATGAGCTAAATAACACATATATAATACACATTGATGGGAATTGAACCATCGCCTCAGTCTTGCAAGTCCAAGATTGTCATAATGTACCACAAACCTAAATCACACTCCCTTTTTTCATCTAAGCTGTTTGAGTAGCGTTAGCACACCGTGATTCCTCATCAACTACAGGCCTACACTTCAAATAATTATGAGAAAAACCCAACGTAAAGAGAGCACTTCCATTAGGAAATAGTCAACATGAAATTTCGTCTTCTACTGACACCTGCTGGTCAAATTGAATAGTTGCAAATATTGTGAAGAAGTTGTCATCTAATTCTAATCCTAAACAATATGGCCATTCCAAGTGAAGTATTAAGACAATTAATCAGGTTTGTACTGCTTGATTGAACACATTCATCCCGTTCCAGTGAACTAAAACCCACTTCCCTTCAGGACCGTGTCAGCGAAGCGAAAACTTCCTTGAGTGACGCTGTTTCCCAGCATGCAATGCGAGCTAGCGATTCACAATACTATTTCATCACAAACATGGATGTAAAAAATAAAAAGGGAAAAGGGGAAAAATGAAACTTCAGGAACACCAACCATTGCAATACAAGCAGAACTGGGCCGAAGTTTTATATTATGTACACCATAATACAGCCTTCTGGTGGACAAGCCATACTATTTAATTCGTGACTTCCTATGGCACTTCCGTGGGTGGAAGCTCATCGTAGAGGTCACGTGCTGGTTGCTCGTCACTCCAGCGATCACCTCGGGGAAGGTCTGAGACAAGGTCGTTGCCCTTGCAGGTTATCTGATTCAGGTGAATATATGGAAAACATGGGTCAATGTGGTCAGTCTTAACAAGAGAAGCTTACTGGCGAAAATAATGTACTACAAGTGAATGTCACACTTTCTTTTTGTTTTGTATGTGGTCAGTCTTAACAAGAGAAGCTTACTGGCGAAAATAATGTACTACAAGTGGATGTCACACTTTCTTTTTGTTTTGTATGAGCATTTAAAAACAACAACAACATAATAATATGGATTTTGACCATGTATGTTTTGGAGTTCATTGAAAGAGGTTTATTTATATATATATATATATATATATATATATACATATATATATATATATATATATACATATATATATATATATATATATATATATATATATATATATATATATATATATATACATATACATATACATATATATATATACATATATATATACATACATATACATATATATATATATATATATACATACACACATATATACATATATATATATATGTATATATATATATATATATATATATATATATATATATATATATATACATATATATGTGCGTGTGTGGAAGCGCCGATGTCAATCAATCAGTGTGTTTACATGCAGAGCTTAATCGGACTAAGCAATAATTCTGTTTTCTCGTCCAATCGGAGTTCTCAGCTTGGTCCCCGTATCCATGCAGCTGAGAAATTCAAATTATTGACGGGAACGTGTCCTCCTCACAACACTAGGGGGTGGAGTGAGTCTTTTCAGCCGGTCAGCTGCTTTCGGTTGACATATTAAATCTATTATGATATGGAACGATAGTTCATAATGTACGTGTTACTTGCTTTGCAGATAAGGTGTACCCTATTTCTTGTGCTCCTGGTTATTTTAAAAGGCAGACAAGAACGTTGTTTGCTGTTGGAGGGCTACAACAACACTTCGATGCTACGCTTTGTGCCGTCGCTACGGACCCCAAACTCTCGTTCTTGTTGGATTCGGGTGTGTGTCTGTATTCGATTATCATGATGTTGTTTTTTTTAAATGCTCATACAAAAAAAAAATAAAGTGTGACATTCACTTGTAGTACATTATTTTTGCCAGCAAGCTTCTCTTGTTACAACTGACCATCGACCCATATTTTCCATATACTCAACTGAATCAGATACCCTGCAGATCCCCTGCAAGGGCCCCGAGGTGATCGGTGGAGTGACGCGCAACCAGCACGTGACCTCTACGATGAGCTTCCACCCACGGAAGTGCCATAGGAGGACACGGATTAAATAGTATGGCTTGTCCACCAGAAGGCTGTATTATAGTGTACATAATATAAAACTTCGGCCTAGTTCTGCTTGTATTGCAATGGTTGGTGTTCCTGAAGTTTCATTTTTCGTCCCTTTTTATTTTTTACATCCATGTTTGTGATGAAATAGTATTGTGAAATCGCTAGCTCGCATTGCATGCTGGGAAACAGCGTCACTCAAGGAAGTTTTGGCTTCGCTGACACGGTCCTGAAGGGAAGTGGGTTTTAGTGCACTGGAACGGGATGAATGTGTTCAATCAAGCAGTACAAACCTGATTAATTGTCTTAATACTTCACTTGGAATGGCCATATTGTTTAGGATTAGAATTAGATGACAACTTGTTCACAATATTTGCAACTATTCAATTTGACCAGCAGGTGTCAGTAGAAGACGAAATTTCATGTTGACTATTTCCTAATGGAAGTGCTCTCTTTACGTTGGATTTTTCTCATAATTATTTGAAGTGTAGGCCTGTATCTGCACACAATTTGGAATTCGTCCCAGCGCCCTGAGCTGTAAATTTGGACGGTGTAAAATGAAAATGGCCATCTGCAGCAGAATGAAAGTGAGATTGCATTGTCCAGGTAGGAGGACAGCAGTCAGTCATGTTTCACCTCCAGTCAACACGCAGTGGTTCACATGAAGGTCCAAGAGGCCTACAGACCTACACTGAGTCTGGACGTGGCAGTACAGTTGGATCATTGTCTTTGTTGTGTTGTTTGGTCATTGTGATCCAATGTAATGTGAGAGAAGGACGAGTGCAGTTATATTGGAGTGAGTTTTTTAGAGTGTAATAGAAGTTATAATGCAGAGTCTGTTTTTATGAAATGTTCTATCACCTGGCATTCATCCATCCATCCATCCATCCATCCATCCATCCATCTTCTACTGCCGTATCCGGAGTCAGGTCTCGGGGGCAGCAGCCTCAGCAGAGACCCCCAGACTTCCCTGGACCCAGTCACCTCCTCCAGTTCCACCAGTGGGACCCCAAGGCTTCCCAGTCCAGCCCAGAGACCGGGTCAGCACCACTCTGACTCCCTGAGTCCCTGCTGCTCAGGTGAGGCTTCAAAGATCTGGCTGCACCTGATTGGACGGTCGTGGAGGATCTCCTTGGTCTTCTTGTTCTTCTTGGTCTCCAGCTGTTTGACCTCATGCTCTCTGTTGACCTCCTCACTCAGTCCCTCAGTGATGTAGAGCTCAGTGTAGATGCTGTTGAGGAGAGTTTGACTTCCTGCTTCTTCACCTTCAGTCACACGTTCACATTTCCTCTCCAGACTGATCTTCTGCTGCTGTAGAAGCTCCTGCAGACCACCAACCTCTGGAGCTGAGAGAAGGTTGGAGAAGAAAACATCAGTGTGACAGTGTCATCATTTTCTGTCCACGACTTGAAGCTGAAAGCATCCAAACTCCATTTTTCAGCTGATGTGGTGAAGCTGCTGTTGTCTGACTGTTTGCTCTAAATGTCCTCCAGTGGATCTTCTCACTGGAGGTCCTGACCACGGTTATAATAGTTAACGAAAACGAACAAAATAACAAAAACTTCAATTGAAAAAAACAATTATCACGTTGCCAGGGGTTAGGATTTTGGTACCTGCCTCGTTGGGCTTCGAAGCGAGCAGAGCTGAGACCATAAGGGTGACGTAGCAACGTTCAGGACACTGATTGGCCAAAGGCCGTCTTTCACGAAAGACCAAAACCGCCATTTTTAAATGCCTCGCGTGTGGATTTTTACATTAACACGTATTAAAAACTGAAAAGCTTATGAAACTGTACCATGGGTGAACAAAGAACTACAGACGTTTCTGTTCTCTGTGGCCGAAGAAAAAGCACAATGCAGACAGTTGTGCAGAAAGTTTAGTGTTAGCTAAAATATCGGGCACACATGTATACATTTCTTTCCATTGTAACAGGTCACTACAAGATCTGCAATCCATTACCTAGAATTGGTTTTCCTTAAACTGATGCACAGGATTAATAATTTGACTTTGATGGGCAAATTTGACAACAGAATACAATTATGAAGCACTAAAACACAGGACCACAAAACAATTAAATGCATGATGAAATAATGATATGCTTTGTTAAATGAAATAAAATGGCATTTTCAACTAAGCAATAAAATAGTCGGTGGTGCAGTGGTTAGCGCTGCCGCCTCACAGCAAGAAGGTCGTGGGTTCGATTCCAGGGCCTGGACCTGGGACCTTTCTGTGTGGAGTTTGCATGTTTTCCCTGTGTCTGCGTGGGTTCTCTCCGGGTTCTCCGGCTTCCTCCCACACTCCAAAAACATGCATGTGAGGTCAATTGAACGTTCTAAATTGTCCATAGGTGTGCATGTGAGTGTGAATGGTTGTTTGTCTCTATGTGGCCCTGCGATGAACTGGCGACTTGTCCAGGGTGTCACCCTGCCTTCGCCCTAAGACAGCTGGGATAGGCTCCAGCAGACCCCCGTGACCCTGAATAGGAATAAGCGGGTATAGAAGATGAATGAATGAAATCTTTATTGAATGAATGACACATTTTATTTCACTCGTGGTTTATGTAATTATTATTTTTTGCTCCATAGCTTTCATGATTCAGCATTACATGTTAAGCGTGATGAATTGCATGAAAAGAGAGAGCACTCGCTGATAAATTAACATGGTGTGCTGTTTAATTCCATGAGGACGACAAAATATTTGCAAATTTGTGTTAGCTACACACATCGACAGGTGCAAGAGAAAGGGAGGAACTTTCAAGATCGTTGAGTTTTTATTTTTTATTTTTTTAGTTCTCATGAAATAAATAGACCAATCATTTCATTACTTTGTCTGTTTTCCAAAGAGAGTTGCTTCAAAGAATTATCATTTATTATTCAGTGGCACATTGCTCACTTGTTTAATACACAAATAATAGTATATTATTATAATAATACTATTTTATTCATGTAATAATAATAATAATAATAATAATAATAATAATAATAATAATAATAATAATAATAATAATCATTATTATTATTTATAAAATTTCGAAACAACCATCGTCAGTTGTTCCGTAAAAAGAATACATTAATTTCCATGTTGAATTTTGTACGGTTTGTGAGCCGCACGTCTGTCAAGTGACGGTCTCCACACTGACACAACTGCGCATGCTCTATTATCCCATCAATGCGGAAGTCAAAACGTTTTTGGGAGCCAATGCGCTGGGTGAGCAACTTCATTGAAAGGAATGGGACGCCATCTTGGACTCTGGGGGCTTGCCGCACTGTCACGCAGGTTGTGACGTAGCGGGCCGGCGACGCACAGGTATGATGTGAATGATTGACAGCTACCATTCTTCCCGTTAGCGAGAGGATTAAAAACAAACAGACACCATAATGGCATCAAAAAGGACTTATCCCAGCGGTGCGGAGAAACGGAAGGAAAAGAAAACTGATCAAGAAAAACTTGCAAAAGGGAAAGGTAAGTTATTTGTTTGTGATGTGGGCTGGAGAGGTGGAGGTGAAACGCTGTTGTCCCCCCCAAGTTTGTTTATTTGTCCTGCTAGCCAGCTAGCTAGCTAGCGTCGGATAAATGTTAGCTGGCTGGCTAATATTTGTTCGTCATGAATCAGCGTTTTTGTTTGTTTTATGAAAGTTGACCATATCCTGCCATGTTGGCCTATCCTGCCATGGGAATGAGTGATTGACTCCACACCCGTTTATTCACATTCTAACAGGGAGCGCGGGAGGGAGGGCATGTTGTAGTTGTTGTAGTCAGTCCCCTGTTATTGTTCAGTGGAAGTTGTCTCTCACATATTTGACTCTTAATGTTATTTTAGCCTTAACTTAGGATGAATTTACTAAGCTTAGTTTGTATTTTGTAGGCCCTTCATTAGAAATGTGCTACTGTTTTATAATTCAAAGAAATATTTTATGGAAATACTTTATTTGGCATGGTGTTGACTATTTTAGACTGTTGTGGCAGTGGGTCATTTATCTTAGTTTTATTACTTTAACTAGTACAGTGTGTAAAGTAATGCCAAAAACTCTTAAAAATGACAGTTTTGTAATTGGGTAAAAGCTTTAAAGGGACACTGCAACCATAATGTTTAATTTAAAAACAAATGAATTTTTAATTTTCCTATATTACTGCAACATCACTGTAATAATAAAATAGGAAAATGCGCTTCTGATCTGTTTTGCTTGATGATCTAATGAGCTTTGTCTCTGCAGGAGCAATTCTAAAATATGTTGGCGCTCCAGACATTGAGCCAGAGGGATCTCCCGAACATCCTGACCAGGAAGCTCCAGGACCAACACATTCCTCAGAACCTCCTTCTGTCCAGGTGAATAATGTGTGTTATTCTTAGTAGCTAAGCTGATAAGTGTGGGACAAAACTAAGGCAATTAAGCATTATTTTGATTGTTGGTTTGCTTTTTAGTGTTGCACTTGTTGGTTTGTTGGATTTTCTTATTTAAAGTAAGCATTGTTTTTATGAATACTCAATCTGTTGTATTTATTGACATATAGCGGATTCTTTTCCTAGTATTATAGTGTTTGTTTGTTTTTAAATCAGTTTAACTTGCCTGAGTTGCTCAACTGAAGATGTTTAATTTTACCTGTAGCCTGTTTTGCTCACGAGGTGTAATAGATTGTGGAATCTTAGTAGACCTTAGACTCACGCTGCTGAGAGTGGCAGAGATCAGCTCTGATGACCATGGTGCTTGTAAATAAGGCAAATGCGCCATCTAGTGGGATGCAGCATGTTTATTCGTGTTGGAGCAATGACAAGTACGACTAACAAAACAAAAGATGCACAGGGTAAAAAAAAATAATCATAAACTCAAGCCCAACAAAGATAACAGATGGGCATAACTGTAACATTACATAGTAATGATTACTAGTCCTACCAAAATTTCTATATTTTACTTTTCAACTCGAACTTGAACTATTCATCCCCCTTTTTCAGCAGCCATTAAGACAAAAGGATGACACTTATGCATTGCATCAAGCTGTGATGCACAAAATAAATTAAATTAAATCAAAACAATAAATAAAGTGTGCATTAAACAGGGGGCAGTGCAATACAGTACAGGACTCAACTGATATAGTGCAGTTAGGCAGTATAGCCTATAACAGCTGTTCAGCATCCATAGTAATCCACAGTCAGTGCCATAATCATCCAGTCAGTGTCATATTCATCCATAGTCAGTATAATATATATGATATCGCGCAGACCCTCGGCCTCCACCACATTAATTGGCCTGCAAGCCGTAGCCACACCCATTTAGCCCCCGCTGTTGAAAGTTGGCGTGTGGTGGACGCGGCCAGTGGTCTCCGTGCCACACCATCCAACGTGGTTTGCTTTACCTCAGAAGGGGGCGGAGGGCTCTCCGCGTCAGCTGTATGCTTCGCAGACAAGTGAAACGTAAGACTGCTCGTACTCCGGTGGAAACTAAATACAGCTTTACAGTAAATGCATTTCACTTTTGTCCCGTCAAGACTGCCATCTGGCAGGGTTTTGAAGTGGAACTTTCCATTTACAATTGACGCCTTATCCATGTTAGTCCTTCCTAGTGCTCATCTATGCTCAGTGTCTTTTTCTTTTTTTTGTTGTGCTTACAAGCCGGCTGCAAGCGTGTGACTGTGTGCTGTGAGTCAATTCATTTCCCGTTTCCACAATCTACGGAACGGCCAAAGGTTCAAAAAGCACTTTAATTAATTAATTGAATTAATTAACGATGTGGCAGGTGGGTTTGCCCCCACCTTCGCGTCATCAATCACACCTGCGCCGGAGTGCAATCTGTGCGTCCCTCAGTGCGTTTACATGGCACTAGAGAAATTTGAATTATTGCCTTAGTCCGATTATGATCGGAGTTTTAGAACTCCGATTGGAATCGGAGAACTCCGATTGAGACACCCAGATAATGCGATTGGAATTCTAATTTCTCGGCCATGTATACGCCTTAGTCGGACTATTAACTGGACAACGTAAGTGCGCACGCACCACCGCACAACTACGTCGTTTAAAAAAACAGACGGCGCGAAACAACCAGCAAACGCGAATAAGAATGTTGACATTTGGAGAGAGGATGAGACCGGGGCGATGGTTTGTTGTGTTGAGTTTAGCTTTTAAATCATGTTGATTTAGCTCTTGCTGAGAGAGATGTGTTTCCTTTAGATCAGGCATGGCCAAACTACGGCGTGTCTCTGTCCGGCCCGCGTGAAGGTAGTCAAAAATCTAACCTAACTTAGAAATGACACTTGAACCTGCAATGAGGATTTTAGTCGTTCTAAATGAGTCCAACGTTAAAAAAAAAGGAGCGACCCGGACTTCCCACAGTCTCTTTTCTATTAACATGGGAATTCAATTTTAATAATTTGTCAACTAAAAACACCCGTCATACTAGAACATCCCTACCAGCTTTCTTCCCTTTATTCTCTGAATTTAATCAAAGAATCTTTGAAACTCTTGTAGCTTTTCTCTGGCTCGTGTCGCTGCTGATGCGTAGCCCCTCCAGGATCCCTCCTTGCACTGCCACTCCGTCGTAGTGCGGGGCACCGAGTGCCGCAGGCCCCTCTGCACCCGTCGCCACCGCCGTCTTCTACGCCAGGCCGCGTCTCGCCAATTCCTCCTTTACCTCCTCTGCGCTGTTGTAGGTTCGAGTTCCCGTATCCCAGTGGGTCCTCATCTTGGTGAATGGCGTCTGGAAGCGGATGCCCTTCTCCTTCAGGATTCTTTTAGCAGTGTTGTACTCCTTTCTCTTTTGGACCATCTCTGTCGCGTAATCGTGATGGAATGACGGTACTTTATTCCCCAGTTCTATTTTCTTTGTCCATAGCTCTCTCAGGACCCTCTCTTTGGTAGTAAATTCCAGAAAGTTAACAATGATGGGTCTCGGTTGGGCACCGTCCGCTGGCTTCTGTGCAAGTGAGCGGTGTGCTCTCTGAATTTGGAAATTAAAATGTGCTGGCAGGTGCAGTTCGCTTTTCAGCAGGTCTTCCACAAACTTGGCCACAGATTCTCCCTCCTCTCCTTCAGTGACTCCATAGATACGTAGGTTGTTTCTCCTCGGCCTGGACTCCAGGTCAGTTAACTTGTCCTGAAGAGCTTTTTGTTCTCTCAGTGATATGACCAGAGCGTCATTAGCTTCCTGTGCCCAACGTTCTAGCTTTTCAATCCACGACTCAGCCTCGTTGATCTTGCTGGTTTGGAGCTCCTGTTCGGTGATGACTTTCGCAAGTTGTTGATTTATTTCGTGTTTGAAGTCGTCCAAGTCTTTTTCCACGTCGTTCCTCAGTGTTTCTCCAAACGTGCGAAGGACTTCTTTTGATTCCATTTTTAAATCCCGTATCTCCTTGCTAATAATTTCTATGTCCGAGCCCTTTTTCGCGTCGTTAGTCACGAGGAGTTTTTTTCGCCATCTCTCTCTGTTTCAGAGCAAGCTGGTAGTTCCGCCATATTGTCTGTTACCGTGTTTCTGTTTTGGTTGAATCGAGTTTTCCTTCCCATTCCAACGTTCCCCTGATCACTTTGTAGTTAATATGATATCTGACAATAGTTATTCAAGTTTTCGGGGAGTTTTTACCCTGGATGGTCGAGAGCCCTGGTGTCGCGCAGTCTACCGCTTTATGGCCAAACCAGAAGTCCCTTCCCTCTAGCCTTTTCAAGGGGGAGGTGGCTAGACTCGGCTCTTGTGGGACGAGAAGCAGAAGGCGTGTCCGATCGGGGGGGGAAGATGAGATGACATTTTTGTGGGTCAACACAAACTCATCTGCGAGGACAGCAGCCTTGGACAATGACGACACTTTCTGTTCATTCAAGAACATTACCACCTTCTCTGGCAAAGAGTCTTTAAAATCTTCTAAAAGAACGAGCTCACGGAGTGACTCAAAGTCATTTTTGACATCATTAGCTGCACACCATTTATCAAAGAGGTTGCTTTTCTCCCATGCAAACTCGACAAAGGTTTGACCACTAGATTTTCTATGGTTCCTAAATTTTTGCCGGTAGGGCTCAGGAACAAGCTCATAAGCAGGAAAAATTGCTTCCTTTCCAACATCATATTGCAGGCTGTCTTCTAAGAAAAGAGCAGACACCAACTCCTGTGCTTTTCCCACCCGCTTGCATTGGAGAAGGACAGGCCACATGTCTCTTGGCCAGTTGAGTGGCGAAGCTATTCGCTCCAAGGCACTGAAGTATGAATCAACTTCTGCCTCACAAAATGCTGGCACCAGAAAAATGTTTTTACTGGGGCTGGGCAACGATTAAAAATTTTAATCGCAATTAATCGCATGATTTACCTGATTAATCACGATTAATCACGTCGTATACGCAAAAGCCAATAATGAATTTAAAAGAAGTCTTTCATACACTTTAATTTAAATGTTCTGCCATATAAACGAAAGCACCATAACATTTATCGTGCAAACACTTAACATCAGCACTTTACACAGAAACATTTTCAATGTAAATCTAAAGTTAAAAAAAATGCAAATACAAAATTAAAGCTTATTGCCAATGCCAGGGCATTACTGTTATCCTGTTCCTTATGAAAAATAAAAATAAATCTACCTCCAAAATCCTGAGCCACAATAATAACAGGCAATTTCTGTTTCTGCAGAAACATTTTTCTTTTATCAGGGAGCAGCATAACCAGTCTGCGTTCCCTTGCAAATGTCCCAGTTAGAAAGGGTGAGGCACAAAAACGTTCACTTTTGGGTTTTTCTTCACATGGGACTAGAATGTAAAGTCCACATTTATACTGGAGTTCCTTTGGAGAATCTCACTCAACTCAGTGCAGTTTGTCAGTTCCTGGAACTTGACGGCCAGTTATTTTAAATGTACTGCCATATGAATTAAAGTGCCATAACATATACTGTGCAAACACACTTTTAACATCAGCATTTTTGAACAATTAGCAGCTAAGAAAAAAAAAATAGTTTAAATTTAAACTCAACTTAAACAATGTTATCAAAGCAATACAAAATTAAAGCTGTAAGCAGCGTTTGCGGGACTGAGCCCACCTGGCCACTGCCTGCCGTGACGTCCGCCACCTGGCCACGAGCCCCCGACACCCGCCGACGCTTCCCAACGCCTGGCGATTCCGCCCGAAACCCGCCGATGCCCCATTACTGACGCCGACGCCTGCTGATGACACATCAAGCACTGACTTGACATGACTGACTTGACATTTAGAAACATTTGATTTCTAAATGTGATTGATTACTGTATCATTTTGGAGATAATAAGCCTTAAAGTTGGCTTTTTTGTTTTGTTTTGCGACAGCTCCAATATTCCATGTTTACTGTACAATAACATCAAATTGCTCCATAAGCTCTGTCAATGGTTGGTACAGTTGACCTCAGGACAACCTTGAATATATCTTCTCTTAATATTCTTGAATATTCTCACTTAATGTACCAGCTCCTTCCTGTAGACATGATATGTACAGTTAGTTATTCTTTGTTTGACGCAAGTGTTATATTAATTTCCTACTATCTGTACCGGTACTTCTTGTTAATTTGAAATAAACACTAACAGCATAATGTCAAAACAAAAACCGAACAAGTCAAAGATCATAAAACAAGGAGGCTTTGTACTAAAATATGAATAAAATATAAACAGGGAGTTGTCTAATGTCATCAAGGAAGCCAACATTACGTTACCTGTTGATCAGCATGTTGACTCAGAAAATCCTCAGGCTCCTGCTGCGACATTGCATTTGGGGCGACGGTTGTGACTTCACTGCTGGTCCCGTGAGAAACTCAAATCGGTTCTTCACGTTTGTTGCGTGGCATGGGTTAGGACATTGAGAGGCATTATAGTGTGGTTGTGTGCACCAAATCGGACTCAGCTTCTAGCTCGATAGCCGTGCATAATTTACGCAAACGCAATGCTCTGTTTACGTGAACTCACGGAGTCCGACTCCTTGCACGTGCTCATCTCGACTCGATGGATTTATGAGCTTGATGACAAGTGTGTATTTTGTATTGGATTGATGTACTGCAATTCTAGTCATGTGAACAAGCAATTAGCATTCCTAGTTATATGTGGCATGACGAAATACTGTACTACCAAGTTTGTATTGCAGTATCTTCAGTTTATGGGGTAGAGGGTGCTCAAATTGGATTGATTGAAGATGTAGTTTAGGTACAATTTGCTTGTTTTTATCAAAATTTAAGTTGATTGCAGTTCAAGGTGGCACAATCCTATCAGATGTTGTCATTTTGTCACGAAGAACACTGGTATTTGTTGATTATTACCATAAGTACCACCATGTTGCAGGCATTGTGGTTACAAGTTTCACTCCAATTTTGATTGTTGTCTGTATGACTAGCAATCCGTTGAGCTGTCTAGGGTTATCATTCAGATAAGGTGTCACAACTTTTAATTGCATGGGAACTTTGGGATCCATGGCAGATGGGCATTGTAAAAAAATGGATCTTGAGTCGGAAGGCTAGCTTGTCCTAATTGTGACCTTAATATGATGATTTTTTTTTTCCGTGCCAGATTGAGGAGAAATTAAATGGACATCCAAACCGGGGCCAATAATGGATGAGCTGGATGATGTCACAGTATCAATTTTAAATGGTATGTCATGTGAAAAGGTATGAAAAAATTTCCATGACTATGATTTGTCCGCTAAGTAATTAAAATAACTTTATGCTGACACTGATTTCAAAAAGAAGTATTTTACAAATTTGAGACAAAATGTCTAAACTGAATTGCATTTACAATTAATTCTGATAACAGAAATTGGCACAAAACAAACTTGGTTTGACTTGTCAAGTTGAATTAAATTCATTAGTTAAAAAATGTATGAGTTGTTAAGTGTAAAAGGTTTGTTAATGATTGGACTGTCTTTATAGCTGCTAACATCGATGAAGTCTTGCTCCACACCCTCAGTCGTGATGATTTGAGAGACCTTTTTCCTGGACCAGAACACTTTCTCAGGAGGAAACGGATTTGGGCCCTTATTAGTGTAGATGTGATTGGTTACCTACTTTGCTCTGAAAACATTGAGCATAACACTTTTTTTTTCTTTTTTCCTAATTGTGTCTATTGTTTCTCTCTTGTTCATAATGTTTTGGATCTGGTTTCCTCTCGGCTGAGAATTCCACCGTACCAGACAAGGCTGCCCCGAATGAAGCCAGGAACTGTGTCTTCACCAGGAGGAACATCTCCAATCTGTCCTCAGACATCCACTCCTTTGGTGAAAAGCAGCCCAAAGATGACCCTACAGCTTCCTGCTCCTCCACAATATGTTGTCTATACTAGACATGGGCAAACCCCGGCCCGCGGGCCACATCCGGCCCGCTGCGTATCTCTGTCCGGCCCGCGTGAAGCCAGTCATAACCCCCCAACACCGCACCCCCCAACACCGCACCCCCCAACGAAACTTTGTCGGCACATAACTTTGCCGAGTTAGTGTAGCGCGATAGCGATAGCGTGCTTCCCCCCCGTCAACGAGGTGTAGGTACAGAATTAGTCCGGGTGCAGAATCGTTCCGGGCAGAAGTGACTGCCGATACGGCAACTCCATTGGGACATACCTCTACATCGCGTTCGAACGTGATATATGGATAGATCGCGGTACGTTTATAGAGTTGCCGTATGTGACGTAATTGGCAGTCGCCTCTGTCCAGTGGGCGAATGCCAACAACGTCACATACGGCAACTCTATTAGGACAAACTACATCGGTTGATTAAGGTTATCTTTTTTTTTCTGTCAATCCCTGGCGTATTTACAGTACTTTGTATTATATTGTATACACAAAATTCTCTCACAATCTATCTATCTATCACCCGCGAAATAGCGTTTTGACCGTGATCTATCCATATATTACGTTCGACCGCGATGTAGAGGTATTTCCCAATGGAGTTGCCGTATCGGGCAGTCACTACACCCAGAACGATTCTGCACCCGGACTAATTCTGTAACTACCTACAACCCCCCCTTCCGTGGCCCGCCGACTCGATGCAGGTCTGTCACGTGGCCCGTTGCTAAAAAAGTTTGCCCACCCTCTATACAGACAGTGAGTTGGAGCAAGCTCGTAAGCACTACTTCCAGATGGCCCGCACTGCCAGTGAGGGGAAATGTGTCATGTTCAAAGAGCTGAGATGCAAGCTGGTGAGAAACACTGTCACCAGCATGATTTCTATCTTGAGAGCCAGTCAGGAGAGGGGGTCTGGTACCCTTCTAAGCATGAAGTCACTGCAATGTCTCAAAGACTAGTGGATTATTATCCCATGCTGAAGAATTAAGACAAAACAATGAAACATGTAAGTGATTATATCATTTTGCGCACTTAGATTTTGAAGCGTGTGGTTATTTTTGGCTGATACTTTTTTTATCTGTGCATGTTCACTTTCCATCTTTATTTGTTCTTTCAATGAGTGAAATTTTATTTACCACAGGCGAGCACTTACAAGAATCTTCACAAGAGATTCACCAGAGAGGGGCCACAAGAAGAAAAGGCATCACATTGACTTCTCAGCAAGTGACCAAGAAGAAGATCATGATGCAGACTCAATTGGTGGATCAACAATTATTTTGTGTCACACACCAGGGCGCAGTTCTGATAATGGCCACACTTCACATAAGTAGAAACATGTCCATTTTAATAATAATGATAATGTATGAAAGCTAGGCAATGTTATGATAGTTTTGGATATCATGATATATCACAGGCATTTTTACATTTGAATTGTCATTTGATATATTTTGATGCTCCAAACAATTTCATCCATTTGACTGATTTACTGATTTGTCTCCTCCATTTCATCAGCCAAAGATGGTCTGACAGCACAGGCCAGACATTATCAGACCCTGCAGGAGCTGTACAAGAAACCAAAACCCAACCAAGATGCTGTCTCCCAAATTCTTGACCTGCAGTTTCAAGCAAGAAGATCCTTCAATGATAGTGATGTTCTGAAAGAACAGGACAAGGCCAACAAAGATCCTGGATGCATATCCATGTGTCAAGGATCTTTATCCTGTAAGTGATTAACTTGTTTTGGTTTATGATGGAAAGCAAGCATTTTTTGCAGATTTTAACACTGACTTGCATTATAGGCGATGAATGAGCTGCGGCGCATTCTGGATAAGGGCAACAGAAAATTCATTGATGAACTAAAAAAAGAGATGGGAAGACTTCTGCACCAATGTGTAATTTTATGGTGTTTGGAAAAAAAATGAAGTGATGATGCCACGCATAACGCTGGATGTAGGTGAGTCATTTTGCTGTGTCTCTAATTGACTGTGTAGCTGTTTCCTTGGACATAGGATGGTTTATGTTGCGCTGAATGAATAGATGCAGAATGGTAATACTCTTCATGCTGAAAAAATAAGATTTTTTTTTGTGATCAACACAAACCTAATAAGACTCATTTTTAGGAAGACTAACTTTGAACTCAAAGTTGATTTGTTCTATTCCAGTGGAATATTCCATCGCGCTGCTCAGGGCACTCCCCACACTCTTTCCTTCACCAAGTCCACCACCGAAGAAGCTGGGACATGCCAGTGAGGCACTGCTTCATGTCATTCAGGTGAAAGTTTGTTCGCATTTTCTCACATTCAACACTTCATAGTTCCATGCATGGATGTGGCGTTTCCTTCTTCTTTTTCTTTAGCCAACAGAAGATCCCACAATGTACTCGCAGAAGAGGTCTTTCTGTACTCCTGTGTTGCTGTTTGATGGGACCCGCTGTCTCATCTGTCTTGGAGCCACGGAAGACTTGAGTGACGGTCTGCTTCATCTGATGGGTTACTACTATGCCCTGCACCTCACATATCCAAAAGTGTGTGGCAACCCTTCTCTCTGTCATTCAGACAGAAGTGCTACAGGACACTATCCATGAGTGAGACACCACAGCCTCATACAAAAAAGACCATGGCAGAATGGAAAGATTTTATTGGGGAGTAGAGCTGTGTACTAGGCATAGGTAGTGATAGACTCCCCTGGTAGTTGTAACTTGAGGGTGGGTGGGAGTCTGTTGGAACAAACATGTTATCAGTGGTGATAGGAACACAACACTATATGCTCTCCCCATACTGTTTTTGTTTTTTTTTGTGTCAGGGAATCTGAATCAATATTCAATAATGATGACGGTGAATATTGTAACAACACAACATTACTTGCGTTCTAGAAATGATTGCTTGAGATTGTTTTAAGATGCAATGCCTTAGTGACGTTTTTATTACAAGGCAGTGAAGGCACTGTCAGCAATTTAAGTGAATAAATAGTTGTTGACAATATTAATTCTGTTTGCTGAATTATTTTTTTTGGGGGGGAATGGGCGTGGGGGGGTGGGTGCTTTGTCTCATTTTGAGAAAAAAAAGCTAATATTGTGAACACTTAAATTAAGAAGAATTGCACTGTTAGTAGGTCTGGTTTTAAGATCTTTTCATTCAAATTAAGAAAGAAGCAAACGTGAAAAAAGAATTGAGAAGCTAGTATCAAGTTTATTTGACTTAGTACAGTCCTTGGAATGAGTGCTTTACTGTTTATTTCAAGAGTTTTTCCATTCTTCAAATGCCTAGATATATCGTCTTATTTTAAGAAATCTTACCAAGTCTAAATATCTTACTGCATTGGCAGATAATTTGACTTGTTTCTAGCCTGTTCTTTCTCAATTTAAGTGTTTATTTCTTAGATATATTTTGCAGTGTGTGGACACCGAGGGGAGCTCTAGAATTGGCTCATTCAACCGACCAACGAGCCAATCAGCAGCGGCGTCACAGGCCCTCCTCCTTCTTTGTTCTCTCTCTAACTTTGACTTCTGCACTGGACAGCCAGGTTTGTGGAGGGAAGGTTGGAACAAAGTAAGGACGGGGTACCCCATACATTCATGTACGTAGAGTCACTAAGTCTTAAACTCACCAGGTTTGTATCGCTTATCGATAACCCTAATGCCATACAAGTCTATGAGGGTCAAAGGTCAACTTTGTCCTAGGGACATGGGGCCACTTTCAGGTTCATCAGGATCCTCCTGGACACACCCACACCAAATTTGGGGCTTCTAGCCCATGAGGAACCCCGAAACCCTCACTCTAATTCCAGCCTTATCGCTAACCCTAATGCCATACAAGTCTATGAGGGTCAATGGTCAACTTTGTCCTAGAGACATGGGGCCACTTGCTTTTTCATCAGGAGCCCCCAAGAAGCGCACATGCCAAATTTGGGGCTTCTAGTTCTTGAGGAACCCCAAAACCCTAACCCTAATTTCAGCTAACCCTAGTTTCAGCCTTATTGTTAACCCTAATTCAATGCAAGTCTATGGAGGTCAAAGGTCAAATTTGTCCTTGAGACATGGAGCCACTTTCAGGTTCATCAGGATCCTCCTGGACACACCCATGCCAAATTTCGGGCTTCTAGCCCATGAGGAACCCCGAAACCCTCACTCTAATTCCAGCCTTATCGCTAAACCCTAATGCAGTGCAAGTCTATGAAGGTCAAAGCTCAACTTTGTCCGAGAAACATCAAGTGTTTTTTTCATGAATCATTCATCAATGTTAAGAGTTTGCTTTGTGGAGAATTCACAATAAAAATACATTGACACTGTCAAAGATGGACTCAAGCACTATTATTGAGCTATACTGTGAGTGATGTGAAGCTTTTGACAAGCGCTGCGCAAAGGAGGCCCATTTGTTTTTGTTTTTTTTCAGGGGGCCCAAAATTCCTGGCGGCGCCCCTGAGCGTTCATCTCCAGCACTAAGGCAGTGGAGCTGCCGGCCACGAGAGAAGAATTAACCAGTCCATTGAAACCATTTGTTTGGTCTAGTGAGTGGCAACAGTACTTTGAGGATCTTAAGTGCCTTCTCAGCTGTAACCCTGTCGTGTCTGCTCCAAATTCTTCCTCATTGGCTAGAAGCCCCAAATCTAGCGTGGGCACTTCTTGGGGGCTCCTGATGAAAAAGCAAGTGTCCCCATGTCTCTAGGACAAAGTTGAAAATTCACCCCATAGACTTGCATTGAATTAGGGTTAACAATAAGGCTGAAACTAGGGTTAGGGTTAGGGTTAGGGTTAGCTGAAATTAGGGTTAGGGTTTTGGTGTTCCTCAAGTACTAGAAGCCCCAAATTTGGCGTGGGCGCTTCTTGGGGGCTCCTGATGAAAAAGCAAGTGGCCCCATGTCTCTAGGACAAAGTTGAAAATTCACCCCATAGACTTGCATTGAATTAGGGTTAACAATAAGGCTGAAACTAGGGTTAGGGTTAGGCTTAGCTGAAATTAGGGTTAGGGTTTTGGGGTTCCCCAAGTACTAGAAGCCCCAAATTTGGCGTGGGCGCTTCTTGGGGGCTCCTGATGAAAAAGCAAGTGGCCCCATGTCTCTAGGACAAAGTTGAAAATTCACCCCATAGACTTGCATTGAATTAGGGTTAACAATAAGGCTGAAACTAGGGTTAGGGTTAGGGTTAGCTGAAATTAGGGTTAGGGTTTCGGGGTTCCTCAAGTACTAGAAGCCCCAAATTTGGCGTGGGCGCTTCTTGGGGGCTCCTGATGAAAAAGCAAGTGGCCCCATGTCTCTTGGACAAAGTTGAAAATTCACCCCATAGACTTGCATTGAATTAGGGTTAACAATAAGGCTGAAACTAGGGTTAGGGTTAGGGTTAGCTGAAATTAGGGTTAGGGTTTCGGGGTTCCTCAAGGACTAGAAGCCCCAAATTTGGCGTGGGCGCTTCTTGGGGGCTCCTGATGAAAAAGCAAGTGGCCCCATATCTGTAGGACAAAGCTGAAATTTCACCCCATAGACTTGTATGGCATTAGGGTTAGGGTCCAAGAGTACACATACACATTTTCTTTTGCTTTATTGATTTAAGCTCATCGTCTCCAGCTGCAAAGGTACAGAAACCTTTCTGTGTTTTGATGTCGTGTGTGAGAAAATATCACTTTTTTCTGTAAACTTGTGTTATCATTGTCCTTCATTGGAAATGACACAATCTTTCATTTCATTGTTCAGATGCCGAACACCAAGGCATTCCGTCGCTCTCTGGCCATGAAATGACGCCTGGAGCAAAAACAGGATTGGACACCTTTTCCACCTCGGAAGGACTTTGAACGTCGTGAGTACTTCCACGTTCATGATTTCATGTTCTGCCTGTGTTGTTATGTTGTATTCCAAATAAATCTTACAAAAACATATTTAGATTTTTCTTTTTTGTCAATTTACACAGGGCGCGGTACTGGTCAGCGACCTGGGTGCGAAGATGGCCCGTTTTGCTCCTGACTGACAAAACAGTGCAAGTTCGTTCTTAAGGCCCAGCAACCAGACAAGAAGGTATGGGTCGTGATTTTGTCAAGCCACAAGTTTCTTTATGTTTTTGTTCTGGTGGTGGGAGACTCACATCTCTGTCCACTTGTGGATGGTTTTGTGTTCTCGCCCCGGGCAACAACCTTGAACACGGGCTTGTAACAGACTCCGCCCAGGATTTTGCTGCGCTACTGGCAACTGTGTTGGACCGCTGGCCCAAGGTTTGTTTATCTGCTGTGACAAACAAATTTGAACACATGAATGTCATCGCCACTTTGTTTTATCAATATCAAGTAATTCCATGATCCATAGTTCAATAACAAGAATATTCATGAATTTATTTTGCATTTTTATGTTTGTTTGGGTTTTTTTTTTTTTTATACAACTATTTTGTAGGTGTTTGTGCTTGACTTTCCACCTCGCCTGACTGTCAAGCCAGAACTACAAACAGCGCTACGTCAAGTATATCATCGTGTTGCTGCACGCATGGGTGTGTAAAATACATATTTTTGTTGTATTTTTTTCTCTTCAGTGACACTGTGCTAACAGATATTTCTTAGAATTGTGTGATTACATAATTGATTATGTGACACTTCTTCCAGGTGTAACATTTGTGTATATGGCCGATCACCTCCCCCTTCGTCAGCTGTACATGGTGGTGTTATGATGGTGTAAGGTTTGCCTTCTTCAGCCTTACTTGCTCTTCATTTGATATGACAAATATGTGTTAACATGTTGTTTTCTGTTTAGGTGCACCTCAGGACTGATTTTGGTGGAGCGTCTGCATGCTGCATGCTCCATCAGCTCGCACCCCCTTCACCTAGGCCAGGGGTGTTGTGCCCCCCCGCCCAATCGTGTATTTGTCAAACTGTGCAACTTTTTATTTTAAAAATGAACACTTATCCTAAGTTGACTCTTATTTCCTCTCCTCTTTTTTTTATAGACAGTACCAACAGCTGTTGAGACTGCATTTCACACAGACATCCCGTCCAATCCCGTGTGGTTCAGTGAGGCTAAGGCTTAATCTCTCCTGTCCTGTTTGTGGGGGCGCTAATCCCGTAAGAGTCAAGTAGGCGTAAGCAGCGGCCGGTGAATAAGACGAGTTAACAACGGAAGAGCACATGCAAGAACGGCGGAAAATACCAACAACGGAAAACAAATCAAAGACCCACCCGCAAGTTACCACTCTAAAGTATGGACCCACTTTGGCTTTTACGAGACGGATGACGGGAGGAAACTTCATAAAGAATATGCAATCTGCAACAACTGTTTTGCGACGGTAAAATACAATGGCAACACTACGAATCTGCAGAGCTGCCTCGTTCGCTATCACCCGTCCCGTTTTTCCCAGAATTGTTTTCTTTTTTCACCACCTGTCCCGGGAAAGATAAAATCTCTCCCGGGACACAATTTGTCCCATTTCTTAGGGAAAATGACAAAACCTCATTTAATTTCCGTCTGTGGTCTAGATAGGGTTGCCAACCCTCCCGTAAAATACGCGATTGTCCCATATTTGGCAACTAAAAAGCCTGTCCCGTAATGAACTGATGGGGGACGCACTTCACTTTGTCCCGTATATTTTGGGGACGCATTTATTTATTTATTTATTTAGTCTGCATCATTTTTTTTTTATTGATTTTCAGAATCGGGGCAGTGAAAGGATTTTTTTCCCTCTCTCATCTTCCCGTCGGTTTGTATATCCCAAGTCCCCAAGTTGAGATAAGACAAGTTGCTACTGACTTTACATTACCAGAAAGCACTGTCCTTGTTTACATGAAAGTTATGAATGTTCATGCACTTTAATATGTTTGCTTGTGCAGTGCACGTTTGTTTGTACATTATACAAAGTTTTGGAATAAATGCAAGATCACAGGCATTTTCCTTTTTATGGGTATTTTTTTCTTTTTCAGTCACATATTGTGACGACCCTGTCTCTATATAACTTGTTGTGGCTCCCAGCTGTTTTCCCATTTCTAGGTAGCGGTGGATGTGGGAGTGGCATCTTCCGATTAGGACACCTGTGCCGATGCCCCCCGCAGGATAAAAGGCCGACTGCGTGTGCCGCTCGGTCTCTTCCCCATTCTCCATCCAGCAGCCATGGGCGTCTGGCTGACTCTCAGCTTCTTCTGTTCTGTTTTGCACCTGACAACACCCCACATCCTATTATTCACTCATCCACACTTACATTACTGATGAATACTGACAAACACACACCATATATTTCATTATTTTGCTTACAATTATCTATTTTGTTATAATAAACCTTTTGATTAATTGCAATCTGCAGTGTCCCTTCCGTTATTGTCATAACTCTTGAGCCGGGTTATGACAATATTGTCTGCAAAATTTCGAAGATATCGAAGATATCGTGTGTCGTGATGTTGTCATTATCGTGGGCCAAATATCGTCACAGTATCGAATCGTGGGTTAGCCGTATCGCCCCAGCCCTATTATCAACACAAGATCACATATGTACAGTACATGTACAGTTTAATTAGTGTGTCACTTTGTTTATGAATTAATTTCTTTATGTTCTTCCAGATGTCTAGCCTGAGACGTCGATCAGCACGCGTTGCCTCAAAAACCAAAACAAACAAGTGACATGTTGGTATTTGGGATATGTGTATTTCATTGTGTGCATCTTTGTGATAGGACAATAAATGCAGTTCTTTAAACGTTACTTTGTGTCCTTGTATTTGCAGGTGTGGGCAACACGTTCAACTGTCCACATGACTGAGTCTGCCTCCAGCAATGTCACAGCAGTGCATCAGGTTTGTACTTATTCATTTCCACTTCATCACCTGTGTGTGTTTTCTAGGCTTTACACCGATCTTATCGGCTGTATCGGATCGGCCGATATTTGGCATTTTTAGAAACGTTCATGATCGGGCGTCATGTCATGAATCACCGATCAATGATGTCATGGTCGTGTTGAAACTTTTTTAATCTGTCTCATTTCCTCCAAAGTAGTTTCACAGCATCGACATGTTTATTTGTTTGTATCCGAGTGTTATGTAAATCTATAGATTTGGGTTTACATTGTTGTCAGTTCCTTTTGTCTGCTGTGTGTCCGTTTGGGCACTAGATGGCACAGTAGATCCTGTGTTCCCTTTTTTTTGCTTATTCCAGGTGCGGAAAGGTGATTGGCTGGTGCCAATATTTAAGGAGGAGGACTTCAACACCTCGGTCTCTTTGTCCTTCTCCCAGCTCCCAACCAGAGGCCATGTGCCGCATCAGCAGCATTCTGTGTTCAGCCATCAATTCTGTTTTGTAATCTATTTCAGTTCCCTTTGTGTCCACGTAGCCCGTAGGGGAGGGAAGCCATTTGTGTTGTGACCCTTTTCTCCTGTGTTTTAGTTAAGGAGGTTAGTTTGACTGTCATTTATTTGATTGTTTTCTTCATAGGTAAGATCCATAAGAGAGCCATTTAGTTTGTTGTTTTGGACATGCCCTCCCTGACGCCAGTGAAATGATGGTGACGTTTAATAAAAACCATCCTGTGGATGAAGCACCTTTGTCTAATTTGAGAGCTGGGAGAAGGGGGGGAGCCTTTATGTTGTGTCCTGGTTCCCCCTAGGCCGGGGCATAACACCGAGAGCTAATGATTCATGATTCAAAAACCTTCATTTTCGTCTTCGTGCCTCTTCCTGTTTTGAGTACTGTCGCTATGTGACGGACAATAAAGTTTCTTTGAATCTGCAATATATGCAACGCTACAGTACCTCGCGGGGGAACTTTGGTAAAAAAATTCAACACCACAAATTTAATCAGGCACTTGGAAAAGATACACACGGAGGAGCATGTCGAGTTCAAGAAACGCAGCGCGGAGAAAGAAAAAGAAAAGCAAACTCTGAAACGGATGCTAAAGCAAACAACTTTCGACGGTGCTCGTGAGAAGGCAAGGGGTGTACAGAAACAAGTATTTATTGCCTCTAACGTGATTGGATCGGTGATTGGCACAAAAATCGTGACCGTGTAAAGCCTAGTGTTTTCCTTTCTATGTTTATTGGCATAAAATCACATCTTTCTCATTTTAATCAGGTGGAGGCGACGCCACAGATGACCAGAGCTGTGCTCGTGGTTCCTGTGGCTCCCGTGGTTGCCAGCACCAAGCCAGAGGAGGCCAGCACCGTCTAGGAGGCAACACAGAAGATCAACTAAGCTAAGGAGGCTTTTCTTTCTTCTTTTGTTGCCTTTGACTGCTCCGCTCGTTCTACGCCTCGCACATGTGATTTGTGATCCATCATCAGTTAGTACTAGTGAAGATGCAGTGGCAGATCATGGCACTGGTATTAGATTAGCCACAGGTGGAGAGCTGCTGACGTCACTTTCCTGCGCCGCGCGCTTACTTTGAGATTGCGATTTCGTTTTCGAGTTGTGGTAACTCTTGTGCAGGGCAGGACCACGAAAATTAAAAAGCAATGCTCTCAGTTTTCTTTTTGATTGTGTCATAAAAGGTGCGACACGAATAAGAAAATGAAAATGCATATAGCAATATTTATTAATGATTTTAATTATGAGTCAAATAATGCAGCTTCGTTCTTAAAATGAAAAAGCATTCTGCTATTGCTTTTTCATTTTTGAATTTTACATTTCATATTGAATTTTGGTAACTCTTTGCTGGTGCATGTTTTGAAAATTAAATCTCAAATGTATTTTCCTTCATTTGAATTAAGTACAAGAATGAGCAGTCATGAATAAGAAAATGAAAATGCAGTTTGGATTATTTATTAACCATTTTAATTATGAGTCAACTAATGCAGCCACGTTCTTAAAATGAAAAAGCATTTCTGCTGTTGCTTTTTCATTTGGATTATGGTAACTGTCTGCTTCCACACTCCAGTGGTTCTGCACATTAGTATAAATAGAGTGATTCTCTATCATGACATCACAGGACGGCGGCACTCTGACAGATTCCATGAACCTGGACACTGATGATCCAGACTCCGGACCAGATGAGCCAACAGGCCACAGTGGAAACGGGTCAGAACATGGGACTGGCTGCTGAAAGTATACAGGTAGGTGGCGCTGTCATCCCAAGTTGTGTGGTGTGGAGGATCGGGGCCAAAGTTCCAGATGCTCACAGATGTGACTGTGGATTCAGGAGGAGTGTTTGAAGGCTGGACTCCCAACAGTGATTGGCTGCTGAGGACCTCTCAATCACAATCAGGTTTTTTAGTGGCTGTGAGATTGAAAGTGAGATTGCATTGTCCAAGGAGGAGGACAGCAGTCAGTCATGTTTCACCTCCAGTCAACACGCAGTGGTTCACATGAAGGTCCAAGAGGCCTACAGACCTACACAGAGTCTGGATGTGGCAGCACAGTGGCATCATTGTCTTTGTTGTGTTGTTTGGTCATTGTGATCCAATGTAATGTGAGAGAAGGACGAGTGCAGTTCTATTGGAGTGAGTTGCTTACAAATACAGATCCCCCGGCGGGGGATGTCTACCACGCGGGGGGCTGGGCCTGGTGGTTGGTGGGTGGTGCTCCGGGGGTGGTGCTCCGGGGGGGGGGGGGTCCCTGGCTCTGGTCTGGGGGCCCCCTTGTTGGTGGGAGGGCTGGTCCGTCCCTGTGTCTGGGGACTGGCGCTGGATCGTACGCGGTGGGGTCGCATGCCTGGGGTGGGGCTGCGCGTTCGCCGGCTACCGCTCCTGTGTGCCCGGGTGGTGCGGTGCGGTGAGGGGCGGGCCCCCTTTGGCTCCTGGATCCCTGTGGTGTCCCCGGCCCCGATGTCGCTCAGGGGGCGCCCTGACCGGGAGTCCCCCCTGGTCACATAATAGGTGTTTTTTTTTTGTTTTTTTTGTTTTTTTTTCCCTAAATTTTTAATTAATTAATTTATTTTCTTCCGTTTTGGGGGATTTGTGTCTTGGGTGGTCGCTGCCCGGCCTTCTGGCCTTAAGACCCTCTCCAATCTTAATAGCATTATAGACACTTAGGGCCTGGGGGGGTGGTTCGTGCACTGCGGCCGCCGCCCTGCTCAGCAGCAGTGTGGTTGCCCCTGGGCCTTACCACCCCTCCATTTTAAACGCACCATAGTTCAACACACCAGCAAGTGCACATATACACACACTGACACCCCTGCACACAGTGGGGTCGGCCTGCTAGCAGGGGCGGGATCCGGCATCTTTCCCACTCTGGATGGGCCCTGTGCAGTCCGGTGCCCCTGGGGTGCGAGACCGGCTGGGCCTATGGGGACCTCGCCACTTGCGGCGATGCGCCATACTGGGTCCGTAGGGGGGGGGCCTCTGGGTGCCCGGGCCTGCCTTGGGTACCAATCCTCCTGGTGGGTGAAGGGGCTGGGTCCTGTCATGGGGATGAGTCTGGTCTCGCTTGCCCTGGGGGGCCCCCGTCCGGGGGCCGGGCTCTGCTGTCTGTTCGCCCTGGGTGGTGTCCCTTCTCCTTGGGGTATCTGCCTCCCTGTCATCTTGCCCTGGCTCGTGGGGCGGGTGCCCTCCGGTCCGGGGGCCTGCTGCTTCGGACCTCTTCCTGGCCGGCATTGCGGCGGGTGTGCCGTGTCCGGGCCCCCCCCCCCCCCCCGGGCTTGTCGCTGGCGTGGGGCGGTTGCGGCCTCGGAGGCCGCACTAATTGGCAGCCTACTTCCAGTGACGTACTTAAACACACCCACTCCCGCATTCAGGTACACACACCACCACATCCACACACACACACACACACACACACACACACACACACACACACACACACACAGGAGCAGCAGCTCTAATTGGCTGAGAGCTAAATATCTTCTTATCTTACTGGGTGTAAATGAATCTGTCCATTTTTTAAATGTCGAAATTTAACATTTGGTTTCTATTTTTTCAGATATTATTTCTGTCAAATTCATTTGAATCAACAGAAGAAGAAAATCAGTGTGTAGTTCAAACTTTGTGCGTCTTTGTGTTCAGTTTTTCTACTGTAGTTGTGCTTTTCTTTTCATTCCAGATGAATTCCACTCAATTTCCTTTTCAAACCTTGTAGGTGTTGAGTGAGCTGCAGCGCCCCCTGGCTACAAGTTTCATACTGTGACTCTGCCGACCGAGGTAAAAAACCAACAAACTCTGACACTTTGCTGAGGTCCTCCTGAAGGAGCTGAAGGTGCAGAACCTTCTCAGGCCTCTCTGAGGAGGAACTTGCGGCTGTCGGTCCTCTGCTGCCCCCTGCTGGTCACACAGGCCTCTTACACCTCCGTTTGTCTGTTCAGCACATATTCAATTTTTTAATGGCTCTATAAACGTCACTGATGAGACGATTTTATGATTCCTGCAGTTAAAATGTTTTAATTCCAAATCTGCAAACAGCTTCTGATCAATGAAGACAGAGTTGATTAAAATGATTTCAAAATTGACCCGTTTGAGAAAAGCTGCACTGTGGCATTGTTTGCATGTTGTTTTAGCTCTCAGTGGCTTCATTTCACATTTTTCTTAAAAGCTTCGTTTAGTGGTCCATTGTGGTCAATGGGACACTGAACATCCGCTTTGTGTGCCCGAGTTGTAAGAGGATCAGGTGCGGACATTTTAGCGTTTAAATTATTATGGCTTATTAGCATAGGTACGTAGTACCTCACCTGTCCGTTCTTTTTACAGTGCTTCCTGAACACCTCACCGGCACACTACAGCCGCCTGCTAGCACAAAGCTGCGCAGAGCCTCCTCGTTGTTCTCCTCACCTGGAGGACGCTTGGTGATCAAGACCTGTGGCCCAAAACTCGGTCCTATAAGATAAGTGCAGGAACACTGCCGCTTCGCCCACACTTGATTGTGCTAGTCGCCCCGTACAGACGGTGGACGGTGCATGTTGCTTCCGTCCCGCCTTGGTTTTACTTGTTGTTTTTCCGTTCTCGTTGTGTTTTTCTTCGTTTGCTTACGTCGCCACTGCTGACCCTCAGACAGCAGACGTTACACTATCAAGTCGCCGGTCCAGCTACAGTGGTGTGCGTGCGTGTATGCGTGTGCGTGGTTGGTGGGAACTTGGTTGGTGTGTGTGTGTGTGTGTGTGTGTGTGTGTGTGTAATTGCATTGTTTGTTTGTTTTTCTTGCTATTTCAGTACATGTGACAGATTTTAGGGAACTTTTAGTAACCAACTGTTTATCTTTTCTTTTGTAGTCGCTGAGAGCTGCTGGTGGTGGCGGTGTCCCGGGTGGTGGGCCCCTTCGAGTGCTGTGACCCGGGATTGTGGTTGTTTTCTTCTTCTTCTTTTTTTGCACTTCACTTTCTTTGCAGGTGTGTCACGTGTGAGTGGGGTGTTCCTTGTTTTCTTTGGTTCCTCCCCCGTTTGGCCCCCTCATCGGTAAGCCTCAGTTTCTACACCAAGAATAAGGAGCTCAGTAGCTCCGTTTTAAGTGTTGGTCTGTTTGTTCCTTTTATTTTTAAATGTTGAATAAAAGTTGGTTTGATATTTTAAACATTCTGAACCACGTCTCCTACTCCTTCCTCGTAGAACTTACCTGTGTGCCTAATTATTACTTTTGTGTTTAGTAGAACTCCCTGGGTGAAATTCCCAGAGTGGCGTTGTCGGTTCCTTTTCATTTTGTTAAATTCCCAATATTAAATCTTGCTTTATCAGATAGCCATAACCACTCTCATCGCCACAGGATATTTGAGTCAACTGAGTCAAACTGTCGTGTCTACTTCCCAGTCTCAATAAACATGTTCACTACTGCTTTGTGCGAGCTTCTTAAATGGAGGTTTGTCGGGGTTTTTCCCTTTTTAGAAGCAAGCCACATATTTTGTGTCTTTCCACCACAAGACATTGGCTTTTGTCACTCTCTTCGTCGTATTGGGAAAAAGTGGCATATCGGACTTTCCCGCCGCGAGTCGCTCGTCAACATACTGCTGTGAAAGAGGGGTGACGTCACAGAACGCGAGGTGCATTTAAGTGCTGCTGCGTAAAACGCAAACATTTTCCTGGGCAAATATTCATTTGACAGACGTAAACGAAGTGAAATATGACTTCAATTTAAGTTTGTTTTAGTTTGTTTTTATAAACATACAAAAAAGTTTGAGTTAGTTATCGTTTTTGAAAAAAGTTCTTGACTTCTACTTTAGAGATATTGACGACGAGTTGTTGTATATAAACGGTGTGACTATGTGGTTCGGCAAGCGGTGGTGCTGTCTGTACATAGCTTAGCAAACGGCTAGCGCTAGCACCCCCTTTCAATGCCAGAGTGAAAAGATCCACACGGAGTGTTATGACCCACGGGTGGGTCTAGGTGCCTCTATCTTTGTGTCTGTGTGTGTGTCTGACAGTGGATGACGCCTTGCAGGTGCGGTCCTGGATGTCGGCTGCTGATTGGACGCGCCACGGCTGACAAGGAGGAGCAGTCGAGCCAGCCTGAAGGTCATCCCTCCTCCGCTCCCAACTCTGCAGTTAGTCACTTCTGAAATGCTGTTAGAGCACGCAGCCGTAGGTAGTGATGGCCGATCGAGGCTTTGTTGAAGCTTCGACACTTGTTTCAAAAAATGGTTCATTACTCGAGGCTTCAATGACACAGTGCTCGAGGAGGTCATCTAGTGCTCAATAAAATGAAGTGCAATGGAAACGTGTTCATTGTTTCATAGATTGTTTGGGATTTGATTCGCCATGCATTTTTGTTGGACAACACTACATGCTTGTATGGTTCAATGCTGACACAATAAAATAAAAATGAAAAATAAAGACAATGTCTCTTTTTTTTCAGCACGACTGATTGTAGTAGACTATAGCTCTTATACTTAGCCTGACAGTTTGTGCAATGAATTATATTATATCCTAAAACAAGACTAAATAGCCCATAGTTTAAAAATATGTTCAATAGTAAGTGTTCAGTGGGTCAGATGTCAAATGTGATCTATTTAAAATGTAGAATAGATGAGCTAAATAACACATATATAATACACACTGATGAGAATTGAACCGTCGCCTCAGTCTTTCAAGTCCAAGATTGTCATAAACCACAAACCCAAATCACACTCCCTTTTTTCATCTAAGCTGTTTGAGTAGCGTTAGCACACCGTGATTCCTCATCAACTACAGGCCTACACTTCAAATAATTATGAGAAAAATCCAACGTAAAGAGAGCACTTCCATTAGGAAATAGTCAACATGAAATTTCGTCCTCTACTGACACCTGCTGGTAAAATTGAATAGTTGCAAATATTGTGAAGAAGTTGTCATCTAATTCCAATCCTAAACAATATGGCCATTCGAAGTCAAGTATTAAGACAATTAATCAGGTTTGTACTGCTTGATTGAACACATTCATCCCGTTCCAGTGCACTAAAACCCACTTCCCTTCAGGACCGTGTCAGCGAAGCCAAAACTTCCTTGAGTGACGCTGTTTCCCAGCATGCAATGCAAGCTAGCGATTCACAATACTATTTCATCACAAACATGGATGTAAAAAATAAAAAGGGAAAAAGGGAAAAATGAAACTTCAGGAACACCAACCATTGCAATACAAGCAGAACTAGGCAGAAGTTTTATATTATGTACACCATAATAGAGCCTTCTGGTGGACAAGCCATACTATTTAAGCCGCGTCCTCCTATGGCGCTTCCGTGGGTGGAAGCTCATCGTAGAGGTCACGTGCTGGTTGCGCGTCACTCCAGCGATCACCTCGGGGAAGATCTGAGACAAGATCGTTGCCCTTGCAGGGTATCTGATTCATATATATATATATATATGTATATGTGTGTGTGTGTGTGTGTGTGTGTGTGTAACTTATCTATTTCTATCCATCTATCAAACTTACTATCTAGGGATCTATCTACTACTAACTCTCAAAAAACTAACGGACAACCAAGAGCAACAAAACCTACCTACTGCAATTCATTTATTTTAGATTTTAGTGTGTTCGGTGAGAGGGCCCTCGCGTCTGTTAAGGTGTAAGTGGCTTTCCAATGTTAAATGAGTAGAGAATAATGTGTTAGATTACGTCATTTTTTTTCGGGAATGCTTGCATCGTGCTTGTGAAACTGCTCACCAAACTCTTGTCGCCAGCCAGTCTAAAATGAAGCGGCAGTTTGACAAGAAAGCTGTGGCTCGAGTTTTTGAGACAGGCGACCGAGTGTTGGTATTGTTGCCGTTACCCGGTTCCGGTTTGCAGGCTGGTTCTTCTGGTCCGTATGTCGTGGAGCGCAAACTTTCCGATACAGATTATGTAGTGCACACTCCTGATAGAAAACGATCGTCCCGCGTCTGCCACGTCAAAATGTTGAAAAGTTACGCCCGGTTCACACTGGACACAGAAGCGCAGCGAAGTGAATCGCGAAGCGAAGCGCTGTGAAGCGAAGCGCCGAGCGCTTCCATTCAGCGCCCATGTTAATCAATCAGTGCGTTTACATGCAGAGCTTATTCGGACTAAGCAATCATTCGGTTTTCTCGTCCAATCGGAGTTCTCACCTTGGTCCCCGTATACATGCAGCTGAGAAATTCAAATTGTTGACGGGAACGTGTCCTCCTCCCAACACTAGGGGGTGGAGTGAGTCTTTTCAGCCGGTCAGCTGCTTTCGGTTGACATATTAAATCTATTATGATATGGAACGATAGTTCATAATGTACGTGTTACTTGCTTTGCAGATAAGGTGTACCCTATTTCTTGTGCTCCTGGTTATTTTAAAAGGCAGACAAGAACGTTGTTTGCTGTTGGAGGGCTACAACAACACTTCGATGCTATGCTTTGTGCCGTCGCTACGGACCCCAAACTCTCGTTCTTGTTGGATTCGGGTTCGGAGCAGACTGGTGGGAGAGTTTGTGTACAGGTTTTGCAAAGGAACGGTGTCTTCAGTTATACACACGCTCATTAAAGTGCCGACCGTGGAGGAAGCTCGTGCCGCTCCACGCCGTTTCCAGCAGAATAACAGCGAAATTACCAAAATAAAAACAAATCAGAAAAACATCTCTTTGCTGTGCTTTTATTTACAAAGTTGAAATTCTTCTAACTTACAAAAAATGTGAACGAAAAGGTAGAAATATAAATACGAATGAATACGTATTTGTTCAGGGGTGCGCAAAGCCGGAGCCCTGCATTTGCTGCGCTACCTTTTTAAAAAGGTCTCCGTTGCGTGTTATTTTAATATGTCCATCTCTTTTAGAAGAGAAAGCATCGCCCCGGTCTCATCCTCTCTCCAAATGTCAACATTCTTATTCGCGTTTGCCAGGTTGTTTCGCGCCGTCTGTTTTGTTAGACGACGTAGTTGTGCTGTCATGAGTCGCGAGAGCGAGGCGTGGCGCATGCGCACTCGCATTGTCCAGTTAATAGTCCGATTAAGGTGTATACATGGCAGAGAAATTCAAATTCCAATCGCATTATCTGGGTGTCTCAATCGGAGTTCTCCGATTCCAATCGGAGTTCTCAAACTCCAATCATAATTGGAGTAAGGTGTTTACATGCACGTGAGTTCTCCGATCATAATCGGACTAAGGCAATAATTCGATTTTCTCTCGTGCCATGTAAACGCACTGAATGTAGTGGTTCAGACCAGACGCGAACAGGCGCGCGGCTCGTGCCATTCATTTCAATGGAAGCGGAAGCGCCACGATGCGGAGCGCCGACGAATTTCGCAAGCGAGGCTCCAACTGGTTCACATCAGACGCGAACAGCTCCGCGACGGTCGACAAGCGCTTCTGCTCAGCTGCAGTCTTTTTTTCACTCCCACTTGAGCTTCTTTTTTTTTTCTTCGCCCCCCCCTCGCCCTGTAGCCAGCCCGCTCCGTAGCTTACTTTCGTGTGTGTGTGTGTGTGTGTGTGTGTGTGTGTGTGTGTGTGTGTGTGTAAATAAATAGAAACACACACTCAGGTGTCCATCTCGCGTCTACGGTGAACCACCACATTGATTAACGTGGGCGCCGAATGGAAGCGCTCGGCGGCGCTTCGCTTCCACGTCCAGTGAACTGACGTTAAATGCATGGCGCGATCCGCGAGGGGAGCCGCGCGCCTGTTCGCGTCTGGTGTGAACTACTACATTGATTAACATGGGCGCCGAATGGAAGCGCTCGGCGCTTCGTGGCGCTTCCGCGTCCAGTGTGAACCGGGCGTTACGTTGCTCGGAAAAATGTGTCGCCTGAGCCTCCGCCCCCTCCGTGCCCATTGGCGGAGGGAGGGCTCATTGAAAAAAAAAAAAAAAAAAAAAATCGGTGTTCCTTCGGCGCGCCTGGGAAACTCTGAAATTATGAATAACTTAAGCTCGTTTTTGTCCCATTTGCCTGCATCAGCCCGTCATGATATTGTTAAATTAATTGAGAGCCACCCACTATTGTTTTCTGACCACCCCCGCCGTACGTCAGTTTTGCACCATGACATAGAAGTAGAGGGACATGCCACAACTAAGCAGCACGCACACAGAGTCAATATTGGGAAGTTAAGAAAGAAGCTTTGGCTCTCCTTCTGACAGTGCCCATCTTGATGTTAATTTGGGGTCAGGTTTTTACAGACCATAATGCCATCGTAGATGCGGTGGTCTCTGCCCCTGCAAGACTTCAATCTCCAGATTTGCCACAGGAAGGGGGGTTGATAATGTGTTGGCAGATGCATTATGATGTGGACTAGCTGCAGAATTTTATTTCGGGGGAACTGAGCTGTTTTTCTTGTTTAGTTTTGTTTGTAGGTATGTGAATAGGGTTTGGTTCTTAAGGGAGGGGGTGATATGACCCACAGGTGGGTCTAGATGCCTCTGTGTGTGTGTGTGTGTGTGTGTGTGTGTGTGTGTGTGTGTGTGTGTGTGAGAGAGTGGATGACGCCTTGCAGGTGCGGTCCTGGATGTCGGCTGCTGATTGGACGCGCCACGGCTGAGAAGGAGGAGCAGTCGAGCCAGCCTGACGGTCATCCCTCCTCCGCTCCCAACTCTGCAGTTAGTCACTTCTGAAATGGTGTTAGAGCACGCTGCCGTAGGGGTGGGCTGCCATTTTCTTTGTCCCCTCTTTTCTCCTGTTTAATAAGTATGTAGGGAGGTTAGCCTTTCTGTATTTGGGTTCTCTTTCTTTCTTTAGTTAGTTCTTAAGGCGAGCTAGTTGGAGTTTGGTTTATTATTTTGGCCTGGGCCCACCCTGAAGCCTTTGCTGCCCACCGGTTAAGTTGTTTTGTTTATTTCATTTACTGATTAATAAAATGTTTTTTGTTGAAACTGCCAACTGCAGTGAAAACTTAATGAGGCTTGGGAGTGGGGGAAGGTGTCCCACACGTTGCGTCTCGGTTCCCCTCGACGGGACGTAACACGGAGTTTTCGCCGTGACAGCAGGTTGAGCTCCTGCCGTGTTACAGGTGACGTCGTCGCGTTAGCCTGTTCCATCCCTGCTAAATTCTTTAAAGAATTACCGTTAGTAAACTTTTAAATTATAATACACTCTACACTAATTGTAATTTCCTCCCCGTGGTTCTATATTGCAACAGTCGACGGCTCATATCAGCAGATAAGCAGCAACAATCTGGGCATTGCGGGTGATTCATAAATATGTCATTTCTTATTAATTAACCCATAAGTGTTGTACACCAGTGTGACACCAAATGCTTGTTGCTGACAGCAGTGAAGAAATGACACTCTAGTGGTTCTGCACATTAGTATAAATAGAGTGATTCTCTATCATTACATGACAGGACGGCGGCACTCTGACAGATTCCATGAACCTGGACACTGATGATCCAGACTCCGGTCCAGATGACACAACAGGCCACAGTGGAAACGGGTCAGAGCATGGACTGGCTGCTGAAAGGATCCAGGTAGGTGGCGCTGTCATCCCAAGTTGTGTGGTGTGGAGGATCAGGGCCAAAGTTCCAGATGCTCACAGATGTGACTGTGGATTCAGGAGGAGTGTTTGAAGGCTGGACTCCCAACAGTGATTGGCTGCTGAGGACCTCTCAATCACAATCAGGTTTTTTAGTGGCTGTGAGATTGAAAGTGAGTGAACATCATTAAATAAAGAGATCCTGCAGGGTCCCAATTTGACTAGTACACTGCTAGGTTTGCTGCTTCGTTTTCGCCAAGGCCCTGTAGCATTCATGACTGACATTGAGGGAACGTTTCATCAAGTAAGAGTTTCCAACTAGGATGTAAACTTCTTACGCTTCCTCTGGTGGCCAGATGGGGACATTACAAAGGACCTACAAGAGCACAGGATGCTGGTCCACATCTTTGGGGCAGTGTCATCCGCAAGCTGTGCTTCATTCGACGACAATCAGCATGACTTCCCAGCCGAGGTTATAAACACTGTTTGTCAAAATTTCTACATGGATGATTGTCTAAAGGCCGTCAGCACGGTGGAACAAGCAATACATCTGTACCAGCAGCTAACAGACCTGTGCGGTAGAGGTGGATTTAAGCTCAATAAGTGGGTGAGCAATCATCGCTCGGTGCTGGCCGCCATTCCTGAAGAGCAGAGAGCTAAAGAGGTAAAAACACTTAACCTTGACAGAGACCAGCTCCCTATGGAGAGGGCCCTTGGAGCTCAGTGGGATGTACAGCAAGATACATTCACATTCAGCATCAGAACCAAGCTGGGATGGGATGAGGAAATCCCTCAGGTCATGGTACATCCCATATATAGTTTTTCAAGCGCCAAACTACAACAAAGGAACTCATCTATAACAAATCTACAACCTTGTAAGGGCAAAACCTACTTGTTTTAATTCTGATTAATAAACTAAAGCTTATTCGATTATCATTATGTTGTTTTTTTTAAACGCTCATACAAAACAAAAAAAGTGGAGGGAGAGTAGTCTGAATCGGGTTCTGGAGCATTGCTCCACCTCATCCATCGCACTCATTAGCGTCACATCCACTTGTAGTGCATAATTTCCGCCAACAAGCTTCTCCTGTTAAGACTGCACACGTTGACCCATATTTTCTGTTCACTCGCTCACCCGTATCAGGTGATACCCTGCAAGGGTAACCATTGGCTCTTGTCTTAGACCTTCCCCGAGGTGGTTGGTGGGGTGACCCACCCAGCACGTGACCTCTACGATGAGCTCCCACCCACTGAAGTGCCATAGGAAGACACGGATTAAATAGCTTGTCCACCAGAAGGCTGTATTTTGGTGTACATAATATAAAACTTCGGCCCAGTTCTGCTTGTTATTGCAATGGTTGGTGTTCCTGAAGTTTCATTTTTCGTCCCTTTTTATTTTTTACATTCATGTTTGTGATGAAATAGTATTGTGAATCGCTAGCTCGCATTGCATGCTGGGAAACAGCGTCACTCAAGGAAGTTTTGGCTTCGCTGACACGGTCCTGAAGGGAAGTGGGTTTTAGTGCACTGGAACGGGATGAATGTGTTCAATCAAGCAGTACAAACCTGATTAATTGTCTTAATACTTCACTTGGAATGGCCATATTGTTTAGGATTAGAATTAGATGACAACTTCTTCACAATATTTGCAACTATTCAATTTGACCAGCTGGTGTCAGTAGAAGACGAAATTTCATGTTGACTATTTCCTAATGGAAGTGCTCTCTTTACGTTGGATTTTTCTCATAATTATTTGAAGTGTAGGCCTGTATCTGCACACAATTTGGAATTCGTCCCAGCGCCCTGAGCTGTAAATTTGGACGGTGTAAAATGAAAATGGCCATCTGCAGCAGAATGAAAGTGAGATTGCATTGTCCAGGTAGGAGGACAGCAGTCAGTCATGTTTCACCTCCAGTCAACACGCAGTGGTTCACATGAAGGTCCAAGAGGCCTACAGACCTACACTGAGTCTGGACGTGGCAGTACAGTTGGATCATTGTCCTTGTTGTGTTGTTTCGTCATTGTGATCCAATGTAATGTGAGAGAAGGACGAGTGCAGTTATATTGGAGTGAGTTTTTTAGAGTGTAATAGAAGTTATAATGCAGAGTCTGTTTTTATGAAATGTTCTATCACCTGGCATCCATCCATCCATCCATCCATCCATCTTCTACTGCCGTATCCGGAGTCAGGTCTCGGGGGCAGCAGCCTCAGCAGAGACCCCCAGACTTCCCTGGACCCAGTCACCTCCTCCAGCTCCTCCAGTGGGACCCCAAGGCTTCCCAGTCCAGCCCAGAGACCTGGTCAGCACCACTCTGACTCCCTGAGTCCCTGCTGCTCAGGTGAGGCTTCAAAGATCTGGCTGCACCTGATTGGACGGTCGTGGAGGATCTCCTTGGTCTTCTTGGTCTCCAGCTGTTTGACCTCATGCTCTCTGTTGACCTCCTCACTCAGTCCCTCAGTGATGTAGAGCTCAGTGTAGATGCTGTTGAGGAGAGTTTGACTTCCTGCTTCTTCACCTTCAGTCACACGTTCACATCTCCTCTCCAGACTGATCTTCTGCTGCTGTAGAAGCTCCTGCAGACCACCAACCTCTGGAGCTGAGAGAAGGTTGGAGAAGAAAACATCAGTGTGACAGTGTGAGCATCATTTTCTGTCCACGACTTGAAGCTGAAAGCATCCAAACTCCATTTTTCAGCTGATGTGGTGAAGCTGCTGTTGTCTGACTGTTTGCTCTAAATATCCTCCAGTGGATCTTCTCACTGGAGGTCCTGACCACGGTTATAATAGTTAACGAAAACGAACAAAATAACGAAAACTTCAATTGAAAAAAACAATTGTCACGTTCCCAGGGGTTAGGATTTTGGTACCTGCCTCGTTGGGCTTCGAAGCGAGCAGAGCTGAGACCATAAGGGTGACGTAGCAACGTTCAGGACAGTGATTGGCCAAAGGCAGTCTTTCACGAAAGACCAAAACCGCCATTTTTAAATGCCTTGCGTGTGGATTTTTACATTAACACGTATTAAAAACTGAAAAGCTTCTGAAACTGTACCATGGGTGAACAAAGAACTACAGACGTTTCTGTTCTCTGTGGCCGAAGAAAAAGCACAATGCAGACAGTTGTGCAGAAAGTTTAGTGTTAGCTAAAATATCGGGCACACAGACGTACTTATTATGTATACATTTCTTTCCATTGTAACAGGTCACTACAAGATCTGCATCCATTACCTAGAATTGGTTTTCCTTAAACTGATGTACAGGATTACTAATCTGACTTTGATGGGCAAATTTGACAACAGAATACAATTATGAAGCACTAAAACACAGGACTACAAAACAATTAAATGCATGATGAAATAATGATATGCTTTGTTAAATAAAATAAAATGGCATTTTCAACTAAGTAATAAAATAGTCGGTGGTGCAGTGGTTAGCGCTGCCGCCTCACAGCAAGAAGGTCGTGGGTTCGATTCCGGGGCCTGGACCTGGGACCTTTCTGTGTGGAGTTTGCATGTTCTCCCTGTGTCTGCGTGGGTTCTGTCCGGGTTCTCCGGCTTCCTCCCACACTCCAAAAACATGCATGTGAGGTCAATTGAACGTTCTAAATTGTCCGTAGGTGTGCATGTGAGTGTGAATGGTTGTTTGTCTCTATGTGGCCCTGCGATGAACTGGCGACTTGTCCAGGGTGTCACCCTTCCTTCGCCCTAAGACAGCTGGGATAGGCTCCAGCAGACCCCCGTGACCCTGAATAGGAATAAGCGGGTATAGAAGATGAATGAATGAAATCTTTATTGAATGAATGACACATTTTATTTCACTCGTTGTTTATGTAATTATTATTTTTTGCTCCATAGCTTTCATGATTCAGCATTACATGTTAAGCGTGATGAATTGCATGAAAAGAGAGAGCACTCGCTGATAAATTAACATGGTGTGCTGTTTAATTCCATGAGGACGACAAAATATTTGCAAATTTGTGTTACACACAAACGTACTGATGTAAAAACGTCAGCGGCATAAAAGTGCCTTACAGTCATTTCATTAATCATTCTAACCGAAGTAACGTGGGTCATTTGCACCCTTTGCCTGTTGATCAGGTGACACAGTTAATTGCAGCACAGGTCGGCATTTTCTCGACCACTGCAGATAAGCCAAAAGTTGACCGGTCGACAGGTGCAAGAGAAAGGGAGGAACTTTCAAGATCGTTCAGTTTTTATTTTTTATTTTTTAGTTCTGATGAAATAAATAGACCAATCATTTCATTACTTTGTCTGCTTTCCAAAGAGGTTATTAATTAAAAAAATATGTGTGGCAGTGCTGTTATGGTCCATAGAGAGTTGCTTCAAAGAATTATTATTTATTATTCAGTTCATTGCTCACTTGTTTAATACACAAATAATAGTATATTATTATAATAATACTATTTTATATTATTATTATTATTATTATTATTATTATTATTATTATTATTATTATTAATAATAATAATAATAATAATAATAATAATAATAATAATAATCATCATCATCATCATCATTATTATTTATAAAATTTCCAAACAACAATCGTCAGTTGTTCCGTAAAAAATACATTGATTTCCATGTTGAATTTTGTACGGTTCGTGAGCGTGCACGTCTGTCAGTGACGGTCTCCACACTGACACAACTGCGCATGCTCTATTATCTCATCAATGCGGAAGTCAAAAAGTTTTTGGGAGCCATGCGCTGGGTGAGCAACTTCATTGAAATGAATGGGACGCCATCTGGGGGCTTGCCGCACTGTCACGCAGTTAGTGACGTGGAGGGCCGGCGACGCCGACAGTTATGACGTGAATGATTGACAGCTACCATTCGTTCCCGTTTGCAAGAGGATTAAAAACAAAAACCGTAATGGCATCAAAAAGGAGTTATCCCAGCGGTGCGGAAAAACGGAAGGAAAAGAAAACTGATCAAGAAAAACTTGCAAAGGAGAAAGGTAAGTTATTTGTTTGTGATGTGCGCTGGAGAGGTGGAGGTGAAACGCGCCCCCCCTCCCAAGTTTGTTTATTTGTCCTGCTAGCCAGCTAGCTAGCGTCGGATAAATGTTAGCTGGCTGGCTAATATTTGTTCGTCATGAATCAGCGTTTTTGTTTGTTTTATGAAAGTTGACCATATCCTGCCATGTTGGCCTATCCTGCCATGGGAATGAGTGATTGACTCCACACCCGTTCATTCACATTCTAACAGGGAGGGCGGGAGAGAGGGCATGTTGTAGTTGTTGTTGTAGTCAGTCCCCTGTTATTGTTCAGTGGAAGTTGTCTCTCACATATTTGACTCTTAATGTTATTTTAGCCTTAACTTAGGATGAATTTACTAAGCTTAGTTTGTATTTTGTAGGCCCTTCATTAGAAATGTGCTACTGTTTTATAATTCAAAGAAATATGGAAATATTTTATTTGGCATGGTGTTGACTATTTTAGACTATTGTGGCAGTGGGTCATTTATCTTAGTTTTATTACAGTGTGTAAAGTAATACCAAAAACTCTTAAAAATGACAGTTTTGTAATTGGGTAAAAGCTTTAAAGGGACACTGCAATCATAATGTTTAATTTAAAAACAAATGAATTTTTAATTTTCCTATATTACTGCAACAGCACTGTAATAATAAAATAGGAAAATGCGCTTCTGATCTATTTTGCTTGATGATCTAATGAGCTTTGTCTCTGCAGGAGCAATTCTAAAATATGTTGGCGCTCCAGACATTGAGCCAGAGGGATCTCCCGAACATCCTGAACAGGAAACTACCTGGACCAACACGTTCCTCTCCAGGTGAATAATGTGTGTTATTCTTAGGAGCTAAGCTGATAAGTGTGGGACGAAACTAAGGTAATTAAGCATTATTTTGATTGTTGGTTTGCTTTTTAGTGTTGCACTTGTTGGTTTGTTGGATTTTCTTATTTAAAGTAAGCATTTTTTTTTTTATGAATACTCAATCTGTTGTATTTATTGACATATAGCGGATTCTTTTCCTAGTATTATAGTGTTTGTTTGTTTTTAAATCAGTTTAACTTGCCTGAGTTGCTCAACTGAAGATGTTTAATTTTACCTGTAGCCTGTTTTGTTCACGAGGTGTAATAGATTGTGGAATCTTAGTAGACCTTAGTAGATGCACGCTGCTGAGAGTGGCAGCGATCAGCTCCGATGACCATGGTGCTTGTAAATAAGGCAAATGCGCCATCTAGTGGGATGCAGCATGTTTATTCGTGTTGGAGCAATGACAAGTACGACTAACAAAACAAAAGATGCACAGGGTAAAAAAAATAATCATAAACTCAAGCCCAACAAAGATAACAGATGGGCATAACTGTAACATTACATAGTAATGATTACTAGTACTACCAAAATTTCTATATTTTACTTTTCAACTCGAACTTGAACTATTCATCCCCTTTTTTCAGCAGCCATTAAGACACATTAATTGGCCTGCAAGCCGTAGCCACACCCATTTAGCCCCCGCTGTTGAAAGTTGGCGTGTGGTGGACGCGGCCAGTGGTCTCCGTGCCACACCATCCAACGTGGTTTGCTTTACCTCAGAAGGGGGCGGAGGGCTCTCCGCGTCAGCTGTATGCTTCGCAGACAAGTGAAACGTAAGACTGCTCGTACTCCGGTGGAAACTTAATACAGCTTTACAGTAAATGCATATCACTTTTGTCCTGTCAAGACTGCCATCTGGCAGGGTTTTGAAGTGGAACTTTCCATTTACAATTGACGCCTTATCCATGTTAGTCCTTCCTAGTGCTCATCTACGCTCAGTGTCTTTTTCTTTTTTTTTGTTGTGCTTACAAGCCGGCTGCAAGCGTATGACTGTGTGCTGTGAGTCAATTCATTTCCCTTTTCCACAATCTACGGAGCGGCCAAAGGTTCAAAAAGCACTTTAATTAATTAATTGAATTAATTAACGATGTGGCAGGTGGGTTTGCCCCCACCTTCGCGTCATCAGTCACACCTGCGCCGGAGTGCAATCTTTGCGTCCCTCAGTGCGTTTACATGGTACTAGAGAAATTTGAATTATTGCCTTAATCCGATTATGATCGGAGTTTGAGAACTCCGATTGGAATCGGAGAACTCCGATTGAGACACCCAGATAATGCGATTGGAATTCTAATTTCTCGGCCATGTATACGCCTTAGTCGGACTATTAACTGGACAACGTAAGTGCGCACGCGCCACCGCACAACTACGTCGTCTAACAAAACAGACGGCGCGAAACAACCAGCAAACGCGAATAAGAATGTTGACATTTGGAGAGAGGATGAGACCGGGGCGATGCTTTCTCTTCTAAAAGAGATGGACATATTAAAATAACACACAACAGAGACCTTTTTTAAAAGGGTAGCGCAGCAAATGCAGGGCTCCGGCTTTGCGCAGCCCTGAACAAATACGTATTCCTTCGTATTTATATTTCTACCTTTTCGTTCACATTTTTTGTAAGTTAGAAGAATTTCAACTTTGTAAATAAAAGCACAGCAAAGAGATGTTTTTCTGATTTTTTTTTATTTCGATAATTTTGCGGTTATTCTGCTGGAAACGGCGTGCAGCGGCACAAGCTTCCTCCACGGTCGGCACTTTAATGAGCGTGTATAACTGAAGACACCGTTCCTTTGCAAAACCTGTACACAAACTCTCCCACCAGTCTGCTCCAAACCCGAATCCAACAAGAACGAGAGTTTCGGGTCTGTGGCAACGGCACAAAGCGTAGCATCGAAGACATTGTGTTGTTGTAGCCCTCCAACAGCAAACAACGTTCTTGTCTCATCTTTTAAGATAACCATGAGCACAAGAAATAGGGTACAGCTTATCTGCAAAGTAAGTAACACGTACATTATGAACTATCATTCTATATCATAATGATGTAATATGTCAACCGAAAGCAGCTGACCAGCTGAAAAGGCTCACTCCACCCCCTACTGTTGGGAGGAGGACACGTTCCCGTCAGTAATTCAAATTTCTCAGCTGCATGTATAGGGGGACAAGGTGAGAACTCCGATTGGACGAGAAAACCAAATTATTGCTTAGTCCGATTAAGCTCTTCCTGCAACTCCCCAGGTGGCATTGTCAGGCAACCCCCCCCCCAATTTTCCTTTATACCCACCATCTGAATTGTCTCCACCTCCGCCAGACCCTCCCCCTCGCCACATCTAGTCTTTTTTTGATAGGCTGCCCTCGCTATTAACCTCCCTCTCATCACAGCTTTAATTGTGTCCCACAGTATGGTAGTGTCTACTGGACTATCTATGTCCTCCTCCATAGAGCATTTAATCTCTTTCTTAACCTCCTCCAGTGTTTTTGGATTATTTAGCATACCCACATTTAATCTCCAAAGTGTGTTTTTCTTCCTCTTATTTAGACAAATAATAAGGTAATTAATACTGTGTCAGTACAAGTCAATCGTTCCTATTTTACATTCCTCTATTCTGTATCTGTCTGTAATGTTAATAAAAAAAATAGTCCTCTGTAACGGGTGGAGGTCCCTCCAAACATCAAACATCCCTAGTTCGGCTAGAGAGACGTTGACAAGTTTCGACAGGCGGGTCTTACTTCTTTTGCCATTAGTTGTGTCGAGTTTAGCTTTTAAATCATGTTGATTTAGCTCTTGTTGAGAAAGATGTGTTTCCTGTAGATCAGGCATGGCCAAACTACAGCGTGTCTCTGTCCGGCCCACGTGAAGGCAGTCAAAAATCTAACCTAACTTAGAAATGACACTTGAACCTGCAATGAGTATTTTAGTCGTTCTAAATGAGTCCAACGTTAGAAAAAAAGGAGCGACGCGGACTTCCCACAGTCTCTTTTCTATTAACATGGGAATTCAATTTTAATAATTTGTCAACTAAAAACACCGGTCATACTAGAACATCCCTACCAGCTTTCTTCCCTGTATTCTCTGAATTTAATCAAAGAATCTTTGAAACTCTTGTAGCTTTTCTCTGGCTCGTGTCGCTGCTGATGCGTAGCCCCTCCAGGATCCCTCCTTGCACTGCCACTCCGTCGTAGTGCGGGGCACCGAGTGCCGCAGGCCCCTCCGCACCCGTCGCCACCGCCGTCTTCTCCGCCAGGCCGCGTCTCACCAATTCCTCCTTTACCTCCTCTGCGCTGTTGTAGGTTCGAGTTCCCGTATCCCAGTGGGTCCTCATCTTGGTGAATGGCGTCTGGAACCGGATTCCCTTCTCCTTCAGGATTCTTTTAGCAGTGTTGTACTCCTTTCTCTTTTGGACCATCTCTGTCGCGTAATCGTGATGGAATGACGGTACTTTATTCCCCAGTTCTATTTTCTTTGTCCATAGCTCTCTCAGGACCCTCTCTTTGGTAGTAAATTCCAGAAAGTTAACAATGATGGGTCTCGGTTGGGCACCGTCCGCTGGTTTCTGTGCAAATGAGCGGTGTGCTCTCTGAATTTGGAAATTAAAATCTGCTGGCAGGTGCAGTTCGCTTTTCAGCAGGTCTTCCACAAACTTGGCCACAGATTCTCCCTCCTCTCCTTCAGTGACTCCATAGATACGTAGGTTGTTTCTCCTCGGCCTGGACTCCAGGTCAGTTAACTTGTCCTGAAGAGCTTTTTGTTCTCTCAGTGATATGACCAGAGTGTTAGCTTCCTGTGCCCAACGTTCTAGCTTTTCAATCCGTGACTCAGCCTCGTTGATCTTGCCGGTCTGGAGCTCCTGTTCGGTGATGACTTTCGCAAGTTGTTGATTTATTTCGTCTTTGAAGTCCTCCAAGTCTTTTTCCACGTCGTTCCTCAGTGTTTCTCCAAACGTGCAAAGGACTTCTTTTGATTCCATTTTTAAATCCCGTATCTCCTTGCTAATAATTTCTATGTCCGAGCCCTTTTTCGCGTCATTAGTCACGAGGAGTTCGTTTCGCCATCTCCCTCTTTTTCAGAGCAAGCTGGTAGTTCCGCCATATTGTCTGTTATCGTGTTTCTGTTTTGGTTGAATCGAGTTTTCCTTCCCATTCCAACGTTCCCCTGATCACTTTGTAGTTAATATGATATCTGACAATAGTTATTCAAGTTTTCGGGGAGTTTTTACCCTAGACGGTCGAGAGCCCTGGTGTCGCGCAGTCTACCGCTTTATGGCCAAACCAGAAGTCCCTTCCCTCTAGCCTTTTCAAGGGGGAGGTGGCGAGACTCGGCTCTTGTGGGACGAGAAGCAGAAGGCCTGTCCGATCGGGGGGGAAGATGAGATGACATTTTTGTGGGTCAACACAAACTCATCTGCGAGGACAGCAGCCTTGGACAATGACGACACTTTCTGTTCATTCAAGAACATTACCACCTTCTCTGGCAAAGAGTCTTTAAAATCTTCTAAAAGAATGAGCTCACGGAGCGACTCAAAGTCATTTTTGACATCATTAGCTGCACACCATTTATCAAAGAGGTTGCTTTTCTCCCATGCAAACTCGACAAAGGTTTGACCACTAGATTTTCTATGGTTCCTAAATTTTTGCCATTAGGGCTCAGGAACAAGCTCATAAGCAGGAAAAATTGCTTCCTTTCCAACATCATATTGCAGGCTGTCTTCTAAGAAAAGAGCAGACACCAACTCGTGTGCTTTTCCCACCCGCTTGCATTGGAGAAGGACAGGCCACATGTCTCTTGGCCAGTTGAGTGGCGAAGCTATTCGCTCCAAGGCACTGAAGTATGAATCAACTTCTGCCTCACGAAATGCTGGCACCAGAAAAATGTTTTTACTGGGGCTGGGCAATGTAGTGGAGGGAGGAGGATTGTTTAATTTGAACGATCAAACTCCCTAAGGAATGAAACGGAATGCCAAATATATAAACATGGATTTTACATGCAATTCTTACTCTGACCGCTAAAGGGACTCCGAGGGGACAGGGAGGACGCGTGACGCCGTCCCTGCTCCCACGGAAGGACCGACTCGGAACAGAGGAAAGAATATTTGATATGAAAATTTACGGAGCACCACCTGCTCTTGGTTGTTAGTGTGAGCAAGAAACACTAGAATCAGTCTCAGTACCGTTTCACCTTAATGGTGAGTTCTTGGCCGGTACACAGGGATTTGAACTACACTTTAATAACCCAGTCAAACAACGACGTCAGGCTCAATATGCATTTATTTCAACAAACACCAAACAGTTTAAATTAGGCAGTATGACACAAAATGACCACAAAACACCACCAGCAACGAAAGGCATCTATGCGTGTTGTGCGTGTGTGTTGTGTGGGCATGTGGGTGTGTGTGTGACTGGAAACGGACCCTAAACTGAGACCTAAAGTAGCAAAATAAAAGGGAAAGAAAAATTATGACCTATCGGCTGTTGGAACAGCCAACCAGACTGTTTACGGGCTTTAGAATTTAAGACTAAATTTATTATGATGCATACCAGACTTCAGAACAAAAGCGAGTGACGAGGCTTACGTTGGATGAGCGTCGGCCCACAGGTGATTGGGAGATCGCTGCTTGATGGTCCTCCAAGGTGGTCCTGGGAGATCGTACCGGGCCGTTCGGGTCCGGCAGCGCGGAGGGAGCTCAGAGGGACGCACCAAGCTCAGACGCTGGAAGCCCGTTCTGCTGTTGTCTGGGAGATGTCTTCACTGGCAGTTCAGCATCGACGTGCGCTCTTCTTTGCGTAATCCGAGATAAGTGCGGTGATCAAACGAACTACTCGGTTACTTCAAAGGCGCGACGTTGAGCCAATTAAAAACAGAAAAAGGAAAAATTACAAAAATCGGTCTCGAGATCGTGGAAGGAAAAATTGAAAAAGGTAAAAATTAAAATGAAAGTAGCGGTCTCGGAGCGAGTCTCAGGGCTGTCAGCTGCCGCTTAAATTGAGCAAAGAGTTGGCTTAATGCCGACGCAAAAATGATTTAAACAAAAACGAACAATTACGACAAAAACGAACTAAGTACGAGAGGGAAAACAAACGAAAACAAGGCCTTCACAAAACGAGGGATGAGAAATTTCTGAACGGCAGAGTGAAATTCACTAGCCTAAAGTTTCGGGACGGGGGCGGTATCCCGCTCTCCGAGAGCCAATGAAGAGGCCGTTCAGACCCTAAAACTGGTAGGTCCGCCTATACCAGTTGCGTATGATGAGCATGTATGTAGCGTAGGTTTCGTTGCTGATAAATCAATAAACCAATAAAACCGACAATGACTGAAACAAGCACAGGATGAATAAACACAATCACATAGCCCCCTTTTTTTTGAACTGGGACAACCTTAAGAAGAAGGGAAGAACGAAAACGAAATAACTAAGCAGATAGAAACGACATTATCTTTACAAGCATATTGAACCGTCTTACTTATAAAGTACCACATATATCAACATATGTATAAACCTAATCTAAACACACATACCTGAAAATGAGATTTTAATGAAACAGGGTAACAAAGACATAAACAAATCTTTATTTTATTTTTGCCGACATAACTATAGACATATGAAACACAGATTACCAACGTATATGAGTGTATGTATCTATATTATATATATGTACATATATATATATGTATATATATATATATATATATATATATATATATATATATATATATATATATATATATATATATATATATATTTATAAATGTATATGTATATGTGTGTAATGCTAGAGATAGCTAAGACACGAGTGTGCCATAGTTGTAACCCTAATGAGAGTGAAAGTTGTTAGAGTGTAGCATGGGGCATATAAGAGAAATGTGGGAAGGAAAGAATTAACTGTGTAACGCAGAGGGAGATAAACTGATGAAACGTTTGTCCAAGTCTACATCAACCCCCCAGAGGCACTTCCTATTCCTGCCTCTTGAAGGCACTGTGGCTCCACCTGAAGTTCCATTGTACTCAGATCTCCTTCAGGTTGGAATCCTGGGTTGGCCAAACCTTGAGCTAGGGAAACCATTCAAAGTCCATTTGTGCTTTAATTTTGACAACAATTGTGAATACGTGAGTTTGAAGTGTCCCTGTGGAGAAGAAAATACAGTTTTTAACATTTTAACATTTTGCAAATGTGAGTCCTTCATGAACATCTGGTGTTGTTGTTCAAAGCTGAGGAATGTCCTGGAGCAGATAAGAGTCGTAAACTTTGGGGATAGTTCCAAGCAGGACCCCTCGTTCCTGGCGCCAGGTCCCCTTGGACTGACTCCCCCCTGTGATTTGTGGGGAAAGTGTTTTCCTAAAGTGGGTATTTTACGGCTCTCCTGACCCCAAATGAGATCTGATCATCAGAAGAGTCGCATCACAGCCAATCGGGTACCACCTCTGCGTCCTCCCAACGTGGTTCATCGGAAGGCCGTGCTGCAATAAATTACTATTGTCCTGTGAAAAGAAGATTAGGCCCAGATGCGGCACTACAGCAACGATTAAAAATTTTAATCGCAATTAATCGCATGATTTACCTGATCAATCACCATTAATCACGTTGTATACGCAAAAGCCAATAATGAATTTAAAAGAAGTCTTTCATACACTTTAATTTAAATGTTCTGCCATATAAACGAAAGCACCATAACATTTATCGTGCAAACACTTAACATCAGCACTTGAAACATTTTTAATGTAAATCTAAAGTTAAAAAAAATGCAAATACAAAATTAAAGCTTATTGCCAATGCCAGGGCATTACTGTTATCCTGTTCCTTATGAAAAATAAAAAAAATCTATCTACAAAATCCTGAGCCACAATAATAACAGGTAATTTCTGAGGTAACAGCAGAAACATTTTTCTTTTATCAGGGAGCAGCATAACCAGTCTGCGTTCTCTTGCAAATGTCCCAGTTAGAAAGGGTGAGGCACAAAAACGTTCACTTTTGGGTTTTTCTTCACAGGGGACTAGAATGTAAAGTCCACATTTATACTGGAGTTCCTTTGGAGAATCTCACTCAACTCAGTGCAGTTTGTCAGTTCCTGGAACTTGACGGCCAGTTATTTTAAATGTACTGCCATATGAATTAAAGTGCCATAACATATACTGTGCAAACACACTTTTAACATCAGCATTTTTGAACAATTAGCAGCTAAGAAAAAAAAAATAGTGTAAATTTAAACTCAACTTAAACAATGTTATCAAAGCAATACAAAATTAAAGCTGTAAGCAGCGTTTGCGGGACTGAGCCCACCTGGCCACTGCCTGCCGTGACGTCCGCCACCTGGCCACGAGCCCCCGACACCTGCCGACGCTTCCCAACGCCTGGCGATTCCGCCCTGAAACCCGCCGATGCCCCATTACTGACGCCAACGCCTGCTGATGACACATCAAGCACTGACTTGACATTACTGACTTGACATTTAGAAACATTTGATTTCTAAATGTGATTGATTACTGTATCATTTTGGAGATAATAAGCCTTAAAGTTGGCTTTTAGTTTTGTTTTGCGACAGCTCCAATATTCCATGTTTACTGTACAATAACATCAAATTGCTCCATAAGCTCTGTCAATGGTTGGTACAGTTGACCTCAGGACAACCTTGAATATATCTTCAATCATTATAAGGCATATTTAATGTACCATTTTGGAGATATTAAGCCTCAAAGCTGTTGTTTTCCTTTTTTTTTTTTAGCTTTTCAAACAGGCAAAAAGGGCCCAGTACTCAATTTTTTACTGGACAGTAACATTGCTTTGCTCCATAATTTCTGTCAGTGGTTGGTACAGTTGACCTGAGGAACACCCTGACTATATCCTCAGTCATTATCAAGCATATGTACAGTATCATTTTGGAGATATTAAGCCTTAAAGTTGGCTCTTTTTTTTTTCTTTTTTTTTTTTTTGCGACAGCGCCAATATTCTATTTTTACTGTACAATAACATCAAATTGCTCCATAAGCTCTGGCAATGGTTGGTACAGTTGACCTCAGGACAACCTTGAATATATCTTCTCTTAATATTCTTGAATATTCTCACTTAATGTACCAGCTCCTTCCTGTAGACATGATATGTACAGTTAGTTATTCTTTGTTTGACGCAAGTGTTATATTATATATGTACCGTTACTTCTTGTTAATTTGAAATAAACACTAACAGCATAATGTCAAAACAAAAACCGAACAAGTCAAACAGGAGCAGATCATAAAACAAGGAGGCTTTGTACTAAAATATGGATAAAATATAAACAGGGAGTTGTCTAATGTCGTCAAGGAAGCCAACATTACGTTACCTGATGATCAGCATGTTGACTCAGAAAATCCTCAGGCTCCTGCTGCGATATTTCATATGGGGCAACGGTTGTGACTTCACTGCTGGTCCCGTGAGAAACTCAAATCGGTCCCTCACGTTTGTGTTGCGTGGCATGGGTTAGGACATTGAGAGGCATTATAGTGTGGTTATGTGCACCAAATCGGACTCGGCTTCTTGCTCGATAGCCGTACATAATTTATGCAAACGCAATGCTCTGTTTATGTGAACTCACGGAGTCCGACTCCGTGCACGTGCTCATCTCGACTCGATGGATTTATGAGCTTGATGACAAGTGTCACAAGTGTGTATTTTGTATTGGATTGATATACTGCAATTCTAGTCACGTGAACAAGCAATTAGCATTCCTAGTTATATGTGGCATGACGAAATACTGTACTACCAAGTTTGTATTGCAGTATCTTGAGTTTATGGGGTAGAGGGTGCTCAAATTGGATTGATTGAAGATGTAGTTTAGGTACAATTTGCTTGTTTTTATCAAAATTTAAGTTGATTGCAGTTCAAGGTGGCACAATCCTATCAGATGTTGTCATTTTGTCACAAAGAACACTGGTATTTGATGATTATTACCATAAGTACCACCATGTTGCAGGCATTGTGGTTACAAGTTTCACTCCAATTTTGATTGTTGTCTGTATGACTAGCAATCCGTTGAGCTGTCTAGGGTTATCATTCAGATAAGGTGTCACAACTTTTAATTGCATGGGAACTTTGGGATCCATGGCAGATGGGCATTGTAAAAAAACGGATCTTGAGTCGGAAGGCTAGCTTGTCCTAATTGTGACCTTAATATGATGATTTTTTTTCCCTGCCAGATTGAGGAGAAATTAAATGGACATCCAAACCGGGGCGGATGATGTCACAGTATCAATTTTAAATGGTATGTCATGTGTAGGTATGAAAAAATTTCCATTACTGTGATTTGTCCGCTAAGTAATTAAAATAACTGTATGCTGACACTGATTTCAAAAAGAAGTATTTTACAAATTTGAGACAAAATGTCTAAACTGAATTGCATTTACAATTATTTCTGATAACAGAAATTGGCACAAAACAAACTTGGTTTGACTTGTCAAGTTGAATTAAATTCATCAGTTAAAAAATGTAGGTTTGTTAATGATTGGACTGTCTTTATAGCTGCCAACATCGATGAAGTCTTGCTCCACACCCTCAGTCGTGATGATTTGAGAGACCTTTTTCCTGGACCAGAACACTTTCTCAGGAGGAAACGGATTTGGGCCCTTATTAGTGTAGATGTGATTGGTTACCTACTTTGCTCTGAAAACATCTAGCATAACACTTTTTTTTTCTTTTTTCCTAATTGGGTCTATTGTTTCTCTCTTGTTCATAATGTTTTGGATCTGGTTTCCTCTCGGCTGAGAATTCCACCGTACCAGACAAGGCTGCCCCGAATGAAGCCAGGAACTGTGTCTTCACTCTGTGACTCTGAGACTCTGTGCATGGTTGGAAAATGCGGGCTGTGACCAGGACTTTGTCGGGTGGGCGGGGCCTGAGGCTGGAAACGACCTGGATGAATACACGGACACTGTGACATCATTCATCAGCCTCGGCGAGGAGGTGTGTGTCCCTATCCGCTCCAGGAAGATCTACAACAACGACAAGCCCTGGTTTTCAGCTCATCTCAGGAGGCTGAGGTCGGAGAAGGAGGGGGCCAGGCGTAGCGGTGACGTGGTTTTGTTTAGGCAGGCCAAGTACAGGTTTGCCAAAGCAGTGAGGGAGGCAAAACATCGCTTCTCCGAGAGACTGCGCCAGCAGCTCTCTGAGGGGAACTCCTCCTCGGTCTGGAAAGGCCTGAAGACCATCACCAACTACAAGCCAAGGTCCCCGCAGGCGGCTGACAACCTCCTCCTCGCGAACGAGCTCAATGACTTTTACTGCAGGTTTGAGAAAGAGAGTTCCCCACCCGCCCTCTCCCTCCAACCCCCCCAGCTACAACCACAACCACTACCCCCATACACTAGGGTGTCCCTCTCCTCCCACCCCACATCCTCCCTCTCTGTTACGGAGAGAGAGGTGAAACTGCTGCTCAGGAGTCAGAACCCCCGGAAGGCGTCTGGCCCGGATTCTGTCTCCCCCTCTGTCTTGAAGCACTGCGCTGAACAGCTCGCCCCGGTGTTTACCAACATCTTCAACACCTCACTGGAGCTGTGTCGTGTCCCAGCATGCTTCAAGGCTTCAACCATCATCCCCGTCCCCAAGAAGGCCAAGGTCACAGGCCTGAATGACTACAGACCCGTTGCCCTGACCTCGGTGGTCATGAAGGTCCTGGAGCGCCTTGTCCTGGCTCACCTGAAGCGCATCACTGATCCTGAGCTGGACCCGTTGCAGTTTGCGTACAGAGCAAATAGATCCACGGAGGACGCCGTGAACATGGCTCTGCACCACACCCTAAACCATCTGGACACTGCCGGCAACTATGCCAGGATCTTGTTTGTCGACTTCAGTTCGGCCTTCAACACCATCCTACCATCCACCCTGGAGCACCAGCTGTCCCTGCTGCAAGTACCTGCCTCCACCTGCAGGTGGATTACGGACTTTCTGACCAACAGGTCTCAGCGTGTGAAGCTAGGGAAGAGCATCTCCAGCTCCAGGTCCACCAGCACCGGTTCCCCACAGGGCTGCGTCCTGTCCCCCCTCCTGTTCTCCCTGTATACCAACACCTGTGTTTCCATCCACCCCTCGGTCAAGCTCCTGAAGTTTGCTGACGACACCACCCTGGTCGGCCTCATCTCCAAGGGGGACGAGTCAGACTACAGGAGGGAGATCGAGCGGCTGCGGAGGTGGTGCAACCACAACAACTTGGAGCTAAATACACGAAAGACAGTGGAGATGGTGGTGGACTTCCGGAGGAGCGCAGCCCCACCCCCTCCCATCATGCTGGAAGGCACCCAGGTGAAGGCCGTAGAGTCCTACAGGTTCCTGGGTATAACCATCTCCCAGGACCTAAAGTGGGAACGTAACATCACGGCCCTCCTGAAAAAGGCCCAGCAGAGGCTGTTCTTCCTTCGGCAGCTGAGGAAATTCAGACTGTCTAGGGATATGATGACCCAGTTCTACACGGCCATCATCGAGTCCATCATCACCCACTCCATCATCACCTGGTTCCCCGCTGCAGCTGCTAAGGATCTTGTCAAGCTGCAGCGGGTGATTCGCTCTGCAGAGAGGGTGATTGGCCGTCCCCTGCCCTCCCTAAAGTCCCTGCACGACTCCAGGGCACTGAGGAGGGCGAGGAAGATCATGGCCGACCCCTCCCACCCTGGTCACGGACTCCTCACCTTGCTCCCCTCTGGGAGAAGGATGCGGCTGCTGAAGGCCACTACAACTCGCCATAAACTGAGCTTCTTCCCCTCAGCCGCCAGGCTGCTCAATGACTCTGGCTTCCCTCCCTCTGCCCCTCCAGTGACACCAGTGACACCAGCACTCACCACCAGCAGTACATAAATTCCTTACTAACTAATCCCAACATGCACTTTATCTATATATATATATATTACTATATATATGGTCTTTGTTTACTTCCGCATTGCACTGTGTTGTATGTTTGTTAGTTGATATATATGTGAAAAGAACTGAAATGCACACATGCATTGCCAAAACAAATTCCTACGTGTTTACACAATGGCAAATAAAGAAATCTGAAATCTGAAATCTGAAATTCACCAGGAGGAACATCTCCAATCTGTCCTCAGACATCCACTCCTTTGGTGAATAGCAGCCCAAAGAGCTACAGCTTCCTGCTCCTCCACAATATGTTGTCTATACTAGACATGGGCAAACCCCGGCCCGCTGCGTGTCTCTGTCCGGCCCGCGTGAAGCCAGTCATAACCCCCCAACACCGCACCCCCCAACGAAACTTTGTCGGCACGTAACTTTGCCGAGTTAGTGTAGCGCGATAGCGATAGCGTGCTTCCCCCCCGTCAACGAGGTGTAGGTACAGAATTAGTCCGGGTGCAGAATCGTTCCAGGCAGAAGTGACTGCCGATACGGCAACTCCATTGGGACATCCCTCTACATCGCGTTCGAACGTGATATATGGATAGATCGCGGTACGTTTATAGAGTTGCCGTATGTGACGTAATTGGCAGTCGCCTCTGTCCATTGGGTGAATGCCAACAACATCACATACGGCAACTCTATTAGGACAAACTACATCGGTTGATTAAGGTTATTTTTTTTTTTCTGTCAATCCCTGCCGTATTTACAGTACTTTATATTATATTGTATACACAAAATTCTCTCTCTCTCTCTCTCTCTTCACATATATATATATGTATATATCTATATATATATATGTATATATGTATATATACATATATATATATATATATACATATATATATATATATATATATATATATACATATATATATATATATATAGATATATATATGTATATATATATATGTATATATATATATATATATATATATATATATATATATATATATATATATATATATATATATATATATATACATATATATATATATATAGATATATATATAGATATATATCTATATATATATATACGAATGTATGTATTCAACACACACTATCTATCTATCTATATATCTATCTATCTATCACCCGCGAAATAGCGTTTTGACCGTGATCTATCCATATATCACGTTCGACCGCGATGTAGAGGTATGTCCCAATGGAGTTGCCGTATCGGGCAGTCACTACGCCCAGAACGATTCTGCACCCGGACTAATTCTGTACCTACCTACAACCCTTCCGTGGCCCGCCGACTTGATGCAGGTCTGTCATGTGGCCCGTTGCTAAAAAAAGTTTGCCCACCCTCTATACAGACAGTGAGTTGGAGCAAGCTCGTAAGCACTACTTCCAGATGGCCCGCCCTGCCAGTGAGGGGAAATGTGTCATGTTCAAAGAGCTGAGATGCAGGCTGGTGAGAAACACTGTCACCAGCATGATTTCTATCTTGAGAGCCAGTCAGCAAGGAGAGGGGGTCCGGTACCCTTCTAAGCATGAAGTCACTGCAATGTCTCAAAGACTAGTGGAGTATTATCCCATGCTGAAGGATTAAAACAAAACAATGAAACATGTAAGTGATTATATTATTTTGCGCACTTAGATTTTGAAGCGTGTGGTTATTTTTGTCTGATACTTTTTTTATCTGTGCATGTTCACTTTCCATCTTTATTTGTTCTTTCAATGAGTGAAATTTTATTTACCAAGCGAGCACTTACAAGAATCTTCACAAGAGATTCACCAGAGAGGGGCCACAAGAAGAAAAGGCATCGCATTGACTTCTCAGCAAGTGACCAAGAAGAAGATCATGATGCAGACTCAATTGGTGGATCAACAATTATTTTGTGTCACACACCAGGGCGCAGTTCTGATAATGGCCACACTTCACATAAGTAGAAACATGTCCATTTTAATAATAATGATAATGTATGAAAGCTAGGCAATGTTATGATAGTTTTGGATATCATGATATATCACAGGCATTTTTACATTTGAATTGTCATTTGATATATTTTGATGCTCCAAACAATTTCATCCATTTGACTGATTTACTGATTTGTCTCCTCCATTTCATCAGCCAAAGATGGTCTGACAGCACAGGCCAGACATTATCAGACCCTGCAGAAGCTGTACAAGAAACCAAAACCCAACCAAGATGCTGTCTCCCAAATTCTTGACCTGCAGTTTCAAGCAAGAAGATCCTTCATTGATAGTGATGTTCTGAAAGAACAGGACAAGGCCAACAAAGATCCTGGATGCATATCCATGTGTCAAGGATCTTTATCGTGTAAGTGATTAACTTGTTTTGGTTTATGATGAAAAGCAAGCATTTTTGCAGATTTTAACACTGACTTGCATTATAGGCGATGAATGAGCTGCGGCGCATTCTGGATAAGGGCAACAGAAAATTCATTGATGAACTAAAAAAAGAGATGGGAAGACTTCTGCACCAATGTGTAATTTTCTGGTGTTTGGAAAAAAAATGAAGTGATGAAGCCACGCATAACGCTGGATGTAGGTGAGTCATTTTGCTGTGTCTCTAATTGACTGTGTAGCTGTTTCCTTGGACATAGGATGGTTTATGTTGCGCTGAATGAATAGATGCAGAATGGTAATACTCTTCATGTTGAAAAAATAAGATTTTTTTTGTGATCAACACAAACCTAATAAGACTCATTTTTAGGAAGACTAACTTTGAACTCAAAGTTGATTTGTTCTATTCCAGTGGAATATTCCATCGCGCTGCTCAGGGCACTCCCCACACTCTTTCCTTCACCAAGTCCACCACCGAAGAAGCTGGGACATGCCAGTGAGGCACTGCTTCATGTCATTCAGGTGAAAGTTTGTTCGCATTTTCTCACATTCAACACTTCATAGTTCCATGCATGGATGTGGCGTTTCCTTCTTCTTTTTCTTTAGCCAACAGAAGATCCCACAATGTACTCGCAGAAGAGGTCTTTCTGCACCGCTGTGTTGCTGTTTGATGGGACCCGCTGTCTCATCTGTCTTGGAGCCACTCCCGCCACCACGCTTGCCAAGGAAGACTTGAGTGACGGTCTGCTTCATCTGATGGATTACTACTATGCCCTGCACCTCACATATCCAAAAGTGTGTGGCAACCCTTCTCTCTGTCATTCAGACAGAAGTGCTACAGGACACTATCCATGAGTGAGACACCACAGCCTCATACAAAAAAGACCATGGCAGAATGGAAAGATTTTATTGGGGAGTAGAGCTGTGTACTAGGCATAGGTAGTGATACACTCCCCTGGTAGTTGTAACTTGAGGGTGGGTGGGAGTCTGTTGGAACAAACATGTTATCAGTGGTGATAGGAACACAACACTATATGCTGTCCCCATACTGTTTTTTTTTTTTTGTGTGTAACTGAGTGTCAGGGAATCTGAATCAATATTCAATAATGATGACGGTGAATATTGTAACAATTGTTACTTGCGTTCTAGAAATGATTGCTTGAGATTGTTTTAAGATGCAATGCCTTAGTGACGTTTTTATTACAAGGCAGTGAAGGCACTGTCAGCAATTTAAGTGAATAAATAGTTGTTGACAATATTAATTCTGTTTGCTGAATTATTTTTTTTGGGGGGGAATGGGCGTAGGGGGGGTGGATGCTTTGTCTCATTTTGAGAAAAAAAAGCTAATATTGTGAACACTTAAATTAAGAAGAATTGCACTGTTAGTAGGTCTGGTTTTAAGATCTTTTCATTCAAATTAAGAAAGAAGCAAACGTGAAAAAAGAATTGAGAAGCTAGTATCAAGTTTATTTGACTTAGTACAGTCCTTGGAATGAGTGCTTTACTGTTTATTTCAAGAGTTTTTCCGTTCTTCAAATGCCTAGATATATCGTCTTATTTTAAGAAATCTTACCAAGTCTAAATATCTTACTGCATTGGCAGATAATTTGACTTGTTTCTAGCCTGTTCTTTCTCAAATTAAGTGTTTATTTCTTAGATATATTTTGCAGTGTGTGGACACCGAGGGGAGCTCTAGAATTGGCTCATTCAACCGACCAATGAGCCAATCAGCAGCGGCGTCACAGGCCCTCCTCCTTCTTTGTTCTCTCTCTCACTTTGACTTCTGCACTGGACAGCCAGGTTTGTGGAGGGAAGGTTGGAACAAAGTAAGGACGGGGTACCCCATACATTCATGTACGTAGAGTCACTAAGTCTTAAACTCACCAGGTTTGTATTGCTTATCGATAACCCTAATGCCATACAAGTCTATGAGGGTCAAAGGTCAACTTTGTCCTAGGGACATGGGGCCACTTTCAGGTTCATCAGGATCCTCCTGGACACACCCACGCCAAATTTGGGGCTTCAAGCCCATGAGGAACCCCAAAACCCTCACTCTAATTCCAGCCTTATCGCTAACCCTAATGCCATACAAGTCTATGAGGGTCAAAGGTCAACTTTGTCCTAGAGACATGGGGCCACTTGCTTTTTCATCAGGAGCCCCCAAGAAGTGCACACGGCAAATTTGGGGCTTCTAGTTCTTGAGGAACCCCGAAACCCTAACCCTAATTTCAGCTAACCCTAGTTTCAGCCTTATCGTTAACCCTAATTCAATGCAAGTCTATGGAGGTCAAAGGTCAAATTTGTCCTGGAGACATGGGGCCACTTTCAGGTTCATCAGGATCCTCCAGGACACACCCATGCCAAATTTGGGGCTTCTAGCCCATGAGGAACCCCCGAAACCCTCACTCTAATTCCAGCCTTATCGCTAAACCCTAATGCAGTGCAAGTCTATGAAGGTCAAAGCTCAACTTTGTCCGAGAGACATCAAGTGTTTTTTTCATGAATCATTCATAAATGTTAAGAGTTTGCTTTGTGGAGAATTCACAATAAAAATACATTGTGTTGTGATTCTATATTAAGTTTAATGCATTATAGCTGTGTGAGTTAGTATATTAGCAAATATTGTATGTATGTGTTAGAATTATTAGAGTTAGTTAAATGTTTGAATGTAGTGAATATTAATACATGTAGTTCTCTTATAACCATTTGCCCATCATTATCAGTACTTTAGGGTCATTCAGAACCTCTGAGCAAAGACTGTGAAACTCATTAAGTCTCGTAAACAGTGACCTGGGTGAACAGAGAGTGGTCAGCTAAGGAAACTGCATTTGCGACCCCCATAAAGTTTATGACCCATCCAGGCACGGGAACAAGAACTTTTCACCCCAGGAGGTTACGGCATGGAAGTGTTCCAGTAGACCAGATCGGAAGGAGGATGGATCATTTGGCTCCCTGCCAAATAAGGACTTGTTTATTTTTACTATTATTAACTGGGGGCTGGGATCTGGACACCCGGCAGCCAGTCAAAGGAGGACAATACCGGAGAACATTTGCATGTTTTCATTATGTATAAAAGGACTGGGTCAAGGGACAGATAGCAGTCAGACTTCATGCCCTGACAATACATTGTTGTTGCTAGGGTTTTGAACTCGGCCCAGAGCTCTGTATATTTGTATCCTGAATTGTTTTATTTACTAAAGATATATTTAAATTGGCATTCTTCTCCTGAGACCCTTCATTCAACGAACACGCGGATCAGCAGCACGACATAAGGAAATAATCTGATCCAACAATTTGGTGACCCCGACGTGATGAAGGAGGAGAAGTAATCTGAAGGAATGAATTCAACAACGGTCACTTCGGAGGACAACTGACGACAAAGGCGCCAACAAAAAAGGTAAGCAGACACCTGTTTAATCGAAGTTCTGCACATTGGCTATTTCCAAAATTTGTCGTCACTGTCAATTGAAGTGTCCTAGTTAGAAAATCTGGGTACAAATATAATATAAATTATTACGGTTCATCACCGGAAATACGGTTAATCACCGGAAGGATACAGTTTAAACTGGTAATACGGTTCATCACCGGAAATACGGTTAATCACCGGAAGGATACAGTTTAAACTGGTAATACGGTTCATCACCGGAAATACGGTTAATCACCGGAAGGATACAGTTTAAACTGGTAATACGGTTCATCACCGGAAATACGGTTCATCACCGGAAGGATACAGTTTAAAAAAAAAAAAAAAAAAATTATAAATAAATAAAAAAACTGGGGTGGGACTCGGAGCGCATTTGACGGGACGGACACTCCCGGCGTCCGAGCAATATTATTGTGTGGGTGGAATGAATGAGTTAGTGAACGTGAATTAAAAGATTCTTTGTCCTTGAGTGAAACCGGACCAACTAAAGTTGGTCTCGGAGCTTGTTTCACTGAGGCACTGAATTGGCCGACGGAGCCATTCACATTCAAGCTCACTCGGGAACATAATAACTAAATAAATAGGTATATTCATAAATAAATAAATTAGAATGGAAGGCAATAAAGAGTGTTGGGAGCAGGGAGGTTGTCCTCCCTATCCATTGACGGTGCAAGACCAGTGGAGACAGACACTGGCACAAGCAGTAAGTAGTATTCCGAAAGAAGAAAGGGAGAAAGAATTAGAGGTGATGAATGACATTTGGGAAGCAGGCCAGCAGGAAGGAAAACTACCCCCATTTACAGCTAACGTTAGTTTGGTCTATGCATTGTCTCAGATGGAGAAAGAGGCAAAAGAGGTGTTAAAACAACATCGAGAGAATAAAAAAGGAGGTCCTCTGGCGGGACCTAATTAGAGAAAAAAGGAGAGGAATCTAGAAAACAATCGACGTCTTATACACCTCATGGCTATGGCATGTGCTGCAGTCCATGGAGGTTATCAAATGGGGGAAGAGGGTACGAAGGAAGAGAAAATTCTTGAGAAACACTCAGGGCCCACACCAACCTCATCATTGTACCCTCAGTTATCATCTGTGAATACACCACCACCTTATCAAATGCCAGTTGCACAAATTACTGAGGGGATATTGAAGTATGATGATGAGGGACAGAGAGAGTTGATACATATGATGCAGCGTCTATCCAGACAACTTGAAGGTAGAGAAGGACAGGGTCAGGAGCAGGAGGTTGAATATGAAAGTAATGAGACAGAAAAGAAGCCGTCCAGCCATACTACTCCACAAACAGATATAAACACAACACATTTGAAGCAGGAACCATCTAAGCCGACAATAGATTATTCTGGAGGGTTTGAGAGACAGGCACTGAGAGAAGGTGTGATGCCCAATCAAGAATTAGGACCACCTGTAGTGAACAGGAAACAAAGAAAGGAAACAGAAAGACTGGACCTTACGTCATGCATTCCACTAAGCGGAGAAAAAGAAAATGATACATTGTACCCCCAATTTGAATCTGAGGATTATGCGGTTGAGTTTCAGGGAAGACTGACAGTGCACGGGGATGGCCCCCTCACACCACAAACAAAGAGGCAGTACCGCCCCACTCCTGTGAAATCACAGGAGGAGGAGGAGGGGTGTCACAAATGTGTAAGGGACAAACAGGAGCGCGATGCCATAAATTTAGACTTAGAAAATGATATTTTCTCAGAGGTAACAGGAGACTATGATTTCCAGACTCGGAAGAGATATTGTACTAGAAGTACTACTCGAGGGGGTGATCACCCAGTTGCTATTCAAATGCCATTAGTTCCAAAAGGACAAAATATGCACCCTACATATGTACCATTTGCGATGACAGACATAAATTGTTTGGTGGAACGCATGCCTCCTCCCTCAGAGGGGGGTAACAAATGGATGACATCATTCTGTAGTTTTACCACAGGCATGCAATTAGCATTGGGAGACTGGAGAAGTCTTATATCCAGACAATTGGCCCAGTGGGATGTAGATCAGATTGAAGTGGTTGCTGCCACTAAAGATTTGCCAAATAGAACTGCTCTAGGCCCATATGCTACTGCATTGGGCAGAGCAATGCGTGATAAGTTTCCTGTTCCCTTAGGTGCTGTTCATTCCCTAACTTTTAAGTTGATAGATAGTGAAAACATTCATGGGTATTTGACACGCTGTAAGGAGGAATGGTTGGGTGCTGTGGGATGTCATCCAGGGACAGATCGTCTTCAGACCACTCTTTTCCGGCAATCTGTGATGGCAGGATTGCCCCAAGGTGTGAAGGGGGCAATGGAAAATAACCCTGATTTACCAGGAAGCACAACTGATGTGTGGGAGAGACATCTTTCTCATCACATCAAGATTTACCGTGAAAAAGAGGCAAGTAAGAAAGACGGTGTTGTGTCAGCTCAGGAACAATTGTTAAAACTCCAGTTGGACGAGGCCAGGCGTAAAGTTAATGATAAAATGAAGAAGGAACAAGTAAACGAAGACCGACAGATGGTCCAACATCTATCTCAGCAGCCTCCCCCTCAGGAACAATCGCAGGCAGTTTGGTTTTTTAACCCCTATTGGGGCGGTCCTAGAGGAGGCAGAATTGGGGGTCGCGGAAGGGGTTGGGGGACCGGCATGGCGGCATCGGGTTACGGCAAAGATCTGTGTCACCGTTGTGGACAGAGAGGACATTGGCGTAACAGTTGTCCGTGGAGTCAACAGTTCAGAACACAAAGGAATTTTGATTTCCCGTCCTATGGAGTGTATTCTGATCCGCCTCACAGGCCACCAGCAGGGCGAGGCAACATCCCCCAGACTCAAGGTCCACCGCAACATCAGGCTCCCAATCCAGGAGTTGCTCCGCAAGGCCAGTACACCCAGGGTGACTATCACTACACTCAGTGATGGAGCCCAGAGGTTCCCACGGAGGAGGCGCTGGCAGAACCCCTCATCCAAATGACGGTGCGAGGGAAGGAATTTTCCTTCCTGGTCGACTCAGGGGATCGTTATTCAACGCTATCTCAACATCTTCCAGCGTCATTGCTCTCATCCGACACCGTTAAACTTGTGGGTTTCTCGGGACGACCAGCATGTCTGCCAATGACTGTTCCGTTACATACTCGACCAGCTGGACAAACTTTGTTACATCCCTTTGTGGTTTCATCGCACTGTCCCATAAATCTCTTGGGAAGAGATTTATTGGTGAAAAAAGGTGAGGCTATTCTCTGTGGCTCTGATGGAGTACAAGTGAGATTTCCTGATGGAACTGAACTGAACTGCTCAACCAGCACACCCGGTGCTACGTGTCGCATGTTGATGAATGCCAACACAGCACCGGGCGAAGAATTCTAGGCAGATATTTATTGGGGTGAACTGGAATCTGAAACATCTTATGGAACTGGCATAGTGTCGCTGTTTCAAAGCTGGAAGCCCTGGTTGTCTATGCTCCGGCCTTTTACTCCGCCCGCTGACCCCTATCATGTCACCTTATTCTACGATCGTGATGAAAATGAAGTTTATAGGGATGCATTTGAAAATGAATTAGAAGGGTCTTTTTGGTCCATAACATCGCCTTGTCTGTTAATAGGTCCGGAGGGTGTGGCTGCTCAGGTAGTATTGACAGGTGAACAGATGGAGTGGTATGAGATGGCAAAAGAAGCATTTCCTCATGTCACGTTGTCTGTTCATGCTAAGCACCAAGCCAGAGATTTGGGCCCTATGACTAAACGCCTCGTCTCAGTTCAAGACTGGGTTGATATACAAGTTCCGGGGTTATCACATTCACCGTCTGAAGATAGTTATCGCATCACACATACAACCACTAATACAGTGGTGCTCCACCATCGGCAAATTGAAAGACATCATGGCAGGGAATAGACTGATCATTCTCTGAGTGATCTAATGTTGGACGACCTGCCAGAGGGACTCTGGTCAGCTGGTCCCACTGATGTTGGATTTTGTTCCACAGTGAAGCCCACTACATTTGCTATCTCAGACTCGACACCAATTTGGCAAGGGCAATATAAACATAAACCGCAGGCAGAGGAGGACATAGTTGACACCATTGAAGGCCTTTTGGTGTCAGGCATTTTGGAGCCGTCTGATTCCCAATGGAACACTCCTATTCTGCCAGTTGAGAAGACAGGGACAGGCAAGTATCGGATGGCACATGATTTGCGGCGCATTAATGCAATTGTGACCACTCCCACGGTCCCAGTCCCAAACCCCTACACAGCAATGTCAGCATTAGAGTCAAACCATAAGTGGTTTACATGTATAGATTTGGCTAATGCATTTTTGTCTCCCTCTAGATCCTGAACGCCGAGACATTTTTTCATTTACTTATAGGGGGAGGCGACTCCGATACACTCGACTTCCACAGGGGTTCATTTTGTCCCCAGGACTATTTAATCAGTCTCTAAGGGCACTCTTACAGGATTTTGTTTTGCCTGAGGGTGTAGTTTCGGTGCGGTATGTTGATGATATCTTATTAGGTGCCACGTCGTCGGACTCCTGTCTACAAGCGACGCAGTTTCTCCTCCGACATTTGTTTGAGGAAGGGTTTAAGGTCTCTAGGAAAAACTCCAATGTTGTCCGAGTAACTCTGAAAAGACTATACCCCTTCGTGCGCTCGTCAATCAGCAGGGCATGCGTAATTTAACGGTTCCATTAACTTGGACCAAAGAGGCAGAAATGGCATTTATTCTCCTTAAGCAATCACTGACATCCGCAGCACAGCTAGCTGTTCCAGATTACAAGAAACCTTTCTTTTTGGATGTTTCTGAAGGACAACACACGGTAAACGGTGTTCTCTTTCAGAAAAAAGGGGGTGAGAGAAAGGTTTTAATGTACGCTAGTGTAACATTAGATTTAATAGAAAATAGGCAACCACCATGCGTTACACACGCAGCCGGTGTAGCAAAGCTGTTGCAAAAGACAGCACACCTGGTGATGGGACACTCTTTGACAGTACTCACAACACATAGTGTAGTCTCGTTGGTGAGTTCAGCAGCATTCACAATGATCACTCAGGCAAACGAGAATGGAGAAAATTTTAACGGCACCACATATAATATATACACATGAAGAAGTGAACATGGCGATGGCATGTGGGAAGGTGAACCACATAGGTGCGAGGAGAAGGTTGCAAGGGATGAGAAAGTAAGGATAGATTTACAGGCAGAACCGTTGACTGCCCCAGATGAAATTTTGTTTACAGATGGCTGCTGTTTCAGACACCCCCAAGAGGGTCTGAAGGCAGCCTATGCGGTAGTAAGGAAAGTAAAACAAGGGAATGAGGCAGCAGATTTGGCAGCTAAGAAAGCAGCAGGATATCACCCCAGTTATATCATGCTCCATTTTGAAATATAAACCCTATTTTGATCAACTAAAAGCGACTCTCTCAGTTTTCTCTCAACAGGTAAACTCGGGAACCGCAGGTGAAGGAGAGCAGGGGACTCCAGACGCATCGGAGTGGGTTCTCTTGACAGCCATTAAGAGAAAGTGGGCTGACCCGAGGTGGACAGGACCGTTCCGAGTAGTGGAGCGTACGATCCACGCTGTTCGTCTGCGGGGCAAAGGTGAAACCTGGTAGCACTGGAGCCAGTGCACACCGGCAGCTGCACCTCGGAGATCACTTCGCAACTGTGAAGAACATCAACAGGAAACAATATGAAGTTTTGGGTTTTATTACTGCCTGGGCTATTAGGTTTGTGTGAGGGGCAGATAGGTGAGATTTGTTTAGGTTACACAGGGGTGGTGTTAAATTACGTTAGGGGAAGTGACACTACATTTCAATTTGACTTGTGTGATGTAGTAGGAGGCTGTAGAAATCCAGAGGGATGGAGGAGTTATGATGTATATATATGTATGTATAGCGTGGTGCATTATACTTGTTTATATGGGAAAGGGGTGGTTCAGGAAATGTGTCCAAATTGGAATTATGTCCATTGGTACACGGGGCGGAACTGGAGTCCCAGTGTCCCAGCGTTTTGGACAAAGGATGATAGGGACAAGATAACATTTACCAGGGGACAGTTGATAGGACAGAAACATAGGGGTTCAAATCCACTGCTACTCTCCATCAGGGATATGCAGCATTCTCCACAAAGGAGGTTGGACGGGACAGGTGACAGATTGTTTTTAGTATTAGGTGTAAATGCAGCAGGTCAGGATCCCAAAGGTATTATAGAAATTAATTGGATTGACCCAGTGGCATTAAGTCCCGCACCAACAGCAATTCCTGTGTTGAGGGGGTTGGCCGAGGTTATCGCCATTGATGTAACAAACCTGACCGCAGGAGATGTGGTCCGGATGGCGACGGGATATGGTGATACCAACATTTGGATTGAATGGATACAAGCTACAGTTAGAGACAGAAACATGACAAATTGTGTGGCTTGTTCCTCAGCTCGTCCCGTTCTGCGTACATTTCCGGCACCCTTATTGATTGACACTGACCCTCAAGGATTTCAATGTATGCTTTCTTTGCATTTGTATGATAACCCTCTTAACTGTACAACTCTATCAGCCCTTTTCCCAGTGATGTCCAACAAAACAGCCCCACCAATGTTTGCGCCGTCAAAAAGCAACTATACGTGTCTCAGTAGGAAGGGAGACGCTCAGATGGGTGAGTTACCTGGCACCTGGTGTGGGAAAACAATTAATGTCTCATCATGGAATAATGCCTCTCATTTTCCAGTACATCGTGCAGACCTGTTTTGGTACTGTGGGGGACGGACATTATTTGCCGCCCTCCCTCCAAGGTGGTCAGGCACCTGCACCATTGTACGATTATTGCTCCCATTAACCCTTCTGGGTCAAAAGGGGGTGCCTTCTCCGCCAGCCAGGGAAAGGAGATCGACTCCATCGTTTGATCTCACTCAAGGATCCCCCACCTACATTGATGCTATTGGGGTTCCGAGGGGTGTTCCAGATGAGTATAAATTAGTTGACCAGGTGGCGTCAGGATTTGAGAATATTCCAATTTTATCTGCATTGTTCCCTGTCACCCCAAATAAAAATATAGATCGGATTAATTACATACATTATAATGTTCAGAGACTGGCTAACCTCACTCGGGATGCTGTTGCAGGTCTGTCAGAGCAGCTGGCGGCCACCTCGCTGATGGCGGTTCAGAACAGGATGGCACTCGATATGCTCCTGGCTGAAAGAGGTGGTGTCTGCTCTATGTTTGGTGATCAATGTTGCACCTTTATTCCTAATAACACAGCCCCGGATGGTTCAGTAACTCGGGCGCTAGAAGGTCTGAGGACTTTGTCAGAAGAGTTGAAGGAAAATTCAGGCATTGATAATCCTCTGGGAAAATGGTTAGATAGAATGTTTGGAAAATGGAAAATGATTATTGTATCTGTATTAATCTCATTCATTTCAGCTGTAAGTGGTTTAATTTTGTGTGGTTGTTGTTGTATTCCATGTATTCGTTCATTATGTAATCGACTTATTGTTACTGCTTTAGAAGGTAAACAACCCCCACCCTACCAAATGGCTCAATTTCAGAAGGAGAGGGCGCCATTAATGGAGGATTTAGAAGAAGAGATAGTTGTTAACATGTTCTGAGGTGGTTTGTGGTTGGCCTAGTGGAGGCTAGGCCAAAAGGGGGACTGTTGTGATTCTATATTAAGTTTAATGCATTATAGCTGTGTGAGTTAGTATATTAGCAAATATTGTATGTATGTGTTAGAATTATTAGAGTTAGTTAAATGTTTGAATGTAGTGAATATTAATACATGTAGTTCTCTTATAACCATTTGCCCATCATTATCAGTACTTTAGGGTCATTCAGAACCTCTGAGCAAAGACTGTGAAACTCATTAAGTCTCGTAAACAGTGACCTGGGTGAACAGAGAGTGGTCAGCTAAGGAAACTGCATTTGCGACCCCCATAAAGTTTATGACCCATCCAGGCACGGGAACAAGAACTTTTCACCCCAGGAGGTTATGGCATGGAAGTGTTCCAGTAGACCAGATCGGAAGGAGGATGGATCATTTGGCTCCCTGCCAAATAAGGACTTGTTTATTTTTACAATTATTAACTGGGGGCTGGGATCTGGACACCCGGCAGCCAGTCAAAGGAGGACAATACCGGAGAACATTTGCATGTTTTCATTATGTATAAAAGGACTGGGTCAAGGGACAGATAGCAGTCAGACTTCATGCCCTGACAATACATTGTTGTTGCTAGGGTTTTGAACTCGGCCCAGAGCTCTGTATATTTGTATCCTGAATTGTTTTATTTACTAAAGATATATTTAAATTGGCATTCTTCTCCTGAGACCCTTCATTCAACGAACACGCGGATCAGCAGCACGACATAAGGAAATAATCTGATCCAACAATTGACACTGTCAAAGATGGACTCAAGCACTATTATTGAACTATACTGTATTTTTTGAGTGATGTGAAGCTTTTGACAAGCGCTGCGCAAAGGAGGCCCATTTGTTTTTGTTTTTTTGAAGGGGGTCCAAAATTCCTGGCGGCGCCCCTGAGCGGGCATCTCCAACACTAAGGCAGTGGAGCTGCCGGCCACGAGAGAAGAATTAACTAGTCCATTGAAACCATTTGTTTGGTCTAGTGAGTGGCAACAGTCCTTTGAGGATCTTAAGTGCCTTCTCAGCTGTAACCCTGTCGTGTCTGCTCCAAATTTTTCCTCATTGGCTAGAAGCCCCAAATCTAGCGTGGGCGCTTCTTGGGGGCTCCTGATGAAAAAGCAAGTGGCCCCATGTCTCTAGGACAAAGTTGAAAATTCACCCCATAGACTTGCATTGAATTAGGGTTAACAATAAGGCTGAAATTAGGGTTAGGGTTAGGGTTAGCTGAAATATGGGTTAGGGTTTCGGGGTTCCTCAAGTACTAGAAGCCCCAAATTTGGCGTGGGTGCTTCTTGGGGGCTCCTGATGAAAAAGCAAGTGGCCCCATATCTGTAGGACAAAGTTGAAATTTCACCATTAGCACCATTATGGCATTAGGGTTAGGGTCCAAGAGTACACATACACATTTTCTTTTGCTTTATTGATTTAAGCTCATCGTCTCCAGCTGCAAAGGTACAGAAACCTTTCTGTGTTTTGATGTCGTGTGTGAGAAAACATCACTTTTTTCTGTAAACTTGTGTTATCATTGTCCTTCATTGAAAATGACACAATCTTTCATTTCATTGTTCAGATGCCGAACACCAAGGCATTCCGTCGCTCTCTGGCCATGAAACGACGCCTGGAGCAAAAACAGGATTGGACACCTTTTCCACCTCGGAAGGACTTTGAACGTCGTGAGTACTTCCACGTTCATGATTTCATGTTCTGCCTGTGTTGTTATGTTGTATTCCAAATAAATCTTACAAAAACATATTTAGATTTTTCTTTTTTGTCAATTTACACAGGGCGCGGTACTGGTCAGCGACCTGGGTGCGAAGATGGCCCGTTTTGCTCCTGACTGACAAAACAGTGCAAGTTCGTTCTTAAGGCCCAGCAACCAGACAAGAAGGTATGGGTCGTGATTTTGTCAAGCCACGAGTTTCTTTATGTTTTTGTTCTGGTGGTGGGAGACTCACATCTCTGGCCACTTGTGGATGGTTTTGTGTTCTCGCCCCGGGCAACAACCTTGAACACGGGCTTGTAACAGACTCCGCCCAGGATTTTGCTGCGCTACTGGCAACTGTGTTGGACCGCTGGCCCAAGGTTTGTTTATCTGCTGTGACAAACAAATTTGAACACATGAATGTCATCGCCACTTTGTTTTATCAATATCAAGTAATTCCATGATCCATAGTTCAATAACAAGAATATTCATGAATTTATTTTGCATTTTTATGTTTGTTTTGTTTTTGTTTTTTTATACAACTATTTTGTAGGTGTTTGTGCTTGACTTTCCACCTCGCCTGACTGTCAAGCCAGAACTACAAACAGCGCTACGTCAAGTATATCATCGTGTTGCTGCACGCATGGGTGTGTAAAATACATACTTTTGTTGTATTTTTTTCTCTTCAGTGACACTGTGCTAACAGATATTTCTTAGAATTGTGTGATTACATAATTGATTATGTGACACTTCTTCCAGGTTTAACATTTGTTTATATGGCCGATCACCTCCCCCTTCATCAGCTGTACATGTTGGTGTTATGATGGTGTAAGTTTTGCCTTCTTCAGCCTTACTTGCTCTTCATTTGATATGACAAATATGTGTTAACATGTTGTTTTCTGTTCAGGTGCACCTCAGGACTGATTTTGGTGGAGCGTCTGCATGCTGCATGCTCCATCAGCTCGTACCCCCTTCACCTAGGCCAGGGGTGTTGTGCCACAACCAATCATCGCCCAGGGTGTCTCCCAGAGTGGTTGTGACAGGTCCTGTCTACATGCCAGTGTATGGACCCGCTCCTGAATGGACTCTTGTTGGACAGGAGGTTGAGGTTACCTCAACCTCCTGTCCAACAAGAGTCCATTCAGGAGTTCATCCCTGTTCATCCCTGTTCATCCCTCTTTTTTTTTCCCCCCAATCGTGTATTTGTCAAACAGTACAACTTTTTATTTTAAAAATGAACACTTATCCTAAGTTGACTCTGATTTCCTCTCCTCTTTTTTTTATAGACAGTACCAACAGCTTTTGAGACTGCATTTCACACAGACATCCAGTCCAATCCCGTGTGGTTCAGTGAGGCTGTGCTGCTGGACCACATGGAGACCGTCGTGGAGTCATCTGGCAGGGTTTCCCCAGCTGCCACGCTAACATTCACACAATTATTCATACACTTATCAACTAGGGGTGGGTGAAAAAAAAAATCAATATTGCAATATATTGTTGTCCTTTCTGTCGCAATAAATAATCGATACACTGACGGCAAATATCAATATTTTTTTCCAAACACCACCTGTCCACCTGTCCTGGGAAAGATAAAATCTCTCCCGGGACACAATTTGTCCCGTTTTTTAGGGAAAATGACAAAACCTCATTTAATTTCCGTCTGTGGTCTAAATAGGGTTGCCAACCCTCCCATAAAATACGCGATTGTCCCATATTTGCAAATAAAAAAGCCTGTCCCGTAATGAACTGATGGGGGACGCACTTCACTTTGTCCCGTATATTTCGGGGACGCGGTTATTTATTTATTTATTTTGTCTGCATCATTTTTTATTGATTTTCAGAATCGGGTCAGTGAAAGGATTTTTTTCCCTCTCTCATCTTCCCGTCGGTTTGTATATCCGAAATCCCCAAATTGAGATAAAACAAGTTGCTACTGACTTTACATTACCAGAAAGCACTGTCCTTGTTTACATGAAAGTTATTAATGTTCATGCACTTTAATATGTTTGCTTGTGCAGTGCACGTTTGTTTGTACATTATACAAAGTTTTGGAATAAATGCAAGATCACAGGCATTTTCCTTGTTATGGCTATTTTTTTCTTTTTCAGTCACATATCGTCTGCAAAATTTCGAAGAAATCGAAGATATCGTGTGTCGTGATGTTGTCATTATTGTTTATTAATATATTAGTATATATTATTGTTACTTTGTTTATGAATTCATTCCTTTATGTTCTTCCAGATGTCCAGCCTGAGACGTCAATCAGCACGCGTTGCCTCAAAAACCAAAACAAACAAGTGACATGTTGGTATTTGGGATATGTGTATTTCATTGTGTGCATCTTTGTGATAGGACAATAAATGCAGTTCTTTAAACGTTACTTTGTGTCCTTGTATTTGCAGGTGTGGGCAACACGTTCAACTGTCCACATGACTGAGTCTGCCTCCAGCAATGTCACAGCAGTGCAGCAGGTTTGTACTTATTCATTTCCACTTCATCACCTGTGTGTGTTTTCTAGGCTTTACACCCATCTTATCGGCTGTATCGGATCGGCCGATATTTGGCATTTTTTGAAACGTTCATGATCGGGCGTCATGTCATGAATCACCGATCCGATCAATGACGTCATGGTCGTGTTGAAACTTTTTTAATCTGTCTCATTTCCTCCAAAGTAGTTTCACAGCATCGACATGTTTATTTGTTTGTATCCGAGAGCTAATGATTCATGATTCAAAAACCTTCATTTTCGTCTTCGTGCCTCTTCCTGTTTTGAGTACTGTCGCTATGTGACGGACAATAAAGTTTCTTTGAATCTTCACGACAGCAACATCCATGGGCGACACAAACAAACATGTCGGGGGTGTGGAAGTTTTTCAAAGTGAGAGAAACAGACATGGCACAAGCTATCAGTACCTCGCGGGGGAACGTCGGCAAAAAATTTCAACACCACAAATTTAATCAGGCGCTTGGAAAAGATACACATGTCGAGTTCAAGAAACACGCGGAGAAAGAAAAAGAAAAGCAAACTCTGAAACGGATGCTAAAGCAAACAACTTTAGATGGTGCTCGTGAGAAGGCAAGGGGTGTACAGAAACAAGTATTTATTGCCCCTAACGTGATCGGATCGGTGATCGGTGATCGGTTTATTTAAACTCACTGATCGGTGATCGGCATAAAAATCGTGATCGTGTAAAGCCTAGTGTTTTCCTTTCTATGTTTATTGGCATAAAATCACATCTTTCTTATTTTAATCAGGTGGAGGCGACGCCGCAGATGACCAGAGCTGTGCCCGTGGTTCCTGTGGCTCCCGTGGTTGCCAGCACCAAGCCAGAGGAGGCCAGCACCGTCCAGGAGGCAACACAGAAGATCAACTAAGCTAAGGAGGCTTTTCTTTCTTCTTCTGTTGCCTCTGACTGCTCCGCTCGTTCTACGCCTCGCACATGTGATTTGTGATCCATCATCAGTTAGTACTAGTGAAGATGCAGTGGCAGATCATGGCACTGGTATTAGATTAGCCAAGGTTCTGCATGGTTCTTTTCATCAAGGCGAAACCGGTCACGGTTTAAAATTCCAGCACCAGCTGGCAACAGTGAGTCACTTCAGAAGAGCAAAACTCCTCACTTTGACATGGATAATTCTGATGTAGAGTTTGTCAGTGCTGTGACCAATGAAGAGTGTAACTTCTCTCCCCTTGATGTTGATGTTTGTTTAGACCTTAGCAAAAACTTGAAGATTCATTTGGACCGTGCGAGTTTTCCAATTTCTGATTGCAATGGCCATTAGGTTCGCCGTGTACAAATAAGAATGTAGAGGCTGATGGAAACTGCTTCTTCAGAGCCATCAGTCAAGCTGTGACTGGTTTATAGACACAGAAGTGGAAATTCAGGTTGCAGCAGATTGTTTACGATTAGATGTGTACACTTTTATCGATGGTCATGGGTTGAAGTGCAGCTCTTGCAAGAAACAATTCTCACATTGTATATATTTATGGATGTATTTGTTTTATATGGAAGCAGTTACCATTATCCAAATTAAAATAAGAATATAATAACAGAAATGCTTTTTCATTTTAAGAACGAAGCTGCATTATTTGACTCATAATTAAAATCATTAATAAATGTTCCTATATGCATTTTCATTTTCTTATTCGTGTCGCACCTTTTATGACACAATCAAAAAGAAAACTGAGGGCATTGCTTTTTAATTTTCATGGTCCTGCCCTGCACAAGAGTTACCACAACTCGAAAACGAAATCGCAATCTCAAAGTAAGCGCGCGGCGCAGGAAAGTGACGTCAGCAGCTCTCCACCTCCGCTGTGGGTATGGCGGTATGACGCCAAGTGTCATTTGCCTCCTGTTATGTGTAAATTCTAATGTTTGTGAATTTAATAAATGTATTTAATAAATGTCCCCTGTGTCTGGGGAGTGGCGCTGGATCGTACGCGGTGGGGTCGCCTGCCTGGGGTGGGGCTGCGCGTTCGCCGGCTACCGCTCCTGTGTGCCCAGGTGGTGCGGTGCGGTGGGGGGCGGGCCCCCTTTGGCTCCTGGATCCCTGTGGTGTCCCCGGCCCCGATGTTGCTGAGGGGGCGCCCTGACCGGGAGTCCCCCCTGGTCACATAATAGGTGTTTTTTTTTTTGTTTTTTTAATTATTTTTTTTTCCCCTAAATTTTTAATTAATTGATTTATTTTCTTCTGTTTCGGGGGATTTGTGTCTTGGGTGGTCGCTGCCCGGCCTTCTGGCCTTAAGACCCTCTCCAATCTTAATAGCATTATAGACACTTAGGGCCTGGGGGGTGGTTCGTGCACTGCGGCCGCCGCCCTGCTCAGCAGCAGTGTGGTTGCCCCAGGGCCTTACCACCCTTCCATTTTAAACGCACCATAGTTCAACACACCAGCAAGTGCACATATACACACACTGACACCCCTACACACAGTGGGGTCGGCCTGCTAGCGGGGGCGGGATCCGGCATCTTTCCCACTCTGGATGGGCCCTGTGCAGTCCGGTGCCCCTGGGGTGCGAGACCGGCTGGGCCTATGGGGACCTCGCCACTTGCGGCGATGCGCCATACTGGGTCCGTAGGGGGGAGGCATCTGGGTGCCCGGGCCTGCCTTGGGTACCGATCCTCCCGGTGGGTGAAGGGGCTGGGTCCTGTCATGGGGATGAGTCCGGTCTCGCTTGCCCTGGGGGGCCCCCGTCCGGAGGACGGGCTCTGCTGTCTGTTTGCCCCGGGTGGTGTCCCTTCTCCTTGGGGTATCTGCCTCCCTGTCATCTTGCCCTGGCTCCTCGTGGGGCGGGTGCCCTCCGGTCCGGGGGCCTGCTGCTCCGGGCCTCTTCCTGGCCGGCATTGCGGCGGGTGTGCCATGTCCGGGCCCCCCCGCCCTGGGCTCGTCGCTGGCGTGGGGCGGTTGTGGCCTCGGAGGCCGCACTAATTGGCAGCCTACTTCCAGTGACGTACTTAAACACACCCACTCCCACATTCAGGTACACACACCACCACATCCACACACACACGCACACACACACACACACACGCACGCACGCACGCCCACACACACACACAGCAGCAGCTCTAATTGGCTGAGAGCTAAATATCTTCTTATCTTACTGGGTGTAAATGAATCTGTCCATTTTTTAAATGTCGAAATTTAACATTTGGTTTCTATTTTTTCAGATATTATTTCTGTCAAATTCATTTGAATCAACAGAAGAAGAAAATCAGTGTGTAGTTCAAACTTTGTGCGTCTTTGTGTTCAGTTTTTCTACTGTAGTTGTGCTTTTCTTTTCATTCCAGATGAATTCCACTCAATATCCTTTTCAAACCTTGTAGGTGTTGAGTGAGCTGCAGCGCCCCCTGGCTACAAGTTTAATACTTTGACTCTGCCGACCGAGGTAAAAAAAAACAACAAACTCTGACACTTTGCTGAGGACCTCCTGGAGGAGCTGAAGGTGCAGAACCTTCTCAGGCCTCTCTGAGGAGGAACTTGCGGCTGTCGGTCCTCTGCTGCCCCCTGCTGGTCACACAGGCCTCTTATACCTCCGTTTGTCTGTTCAGCACATATTTAATTTTTTAATGGCTCTATAAACGTCACTGATGAGACGATTTTATGATTCCTGCAGTTAAAATGTTTTAATTCCAAATCTGCAAAAAGCTTCTGATCAATGAAGACAGAGTTGATTAAAATGATTTCAAAATTGACCCGTTTGAGAAAAGCTGCACTGTGGCATTGTTTGCATGTTGTTTTAGCTCTCAGTGGCTTCATTTCGCATTTTTCTTAAAAGCTTTGTTTAGTGGTCCATTGTGGTCAATGGGACACTGAACATCCGCTTTGTGTGCCCGAGTTTTAAGAGGATCAGGTGCGGACATTTTAGCATTTAAATTATTATGGCTTATTAGCATAGGTACGTAGTACCTCACCTGTCCGTTCTTTTTACAGTGCTTCCTGAACACCTCACCGGCACCCTACAGCCGCCTGCGAGCACAAAGCTGAGCAGAGCCTCCTCGTTGTTCTCCTCACCTGGAGGACGCTTGGTGATCAAGACCTGTGGCCCAAAACTCGGTCCTATAAGATAAGTGCAGGAACACTGCCGCTTTGCCCGCACTTGATTGTGCTAGCCGCCCCGTACAGACGGTGGACGGTGCATGTTGCTTCCGTCCCGCCTTGGTTTTACTTGTTGTTTTTCCGTTCTCGTTGTGTTTTTCTTCGTTTGCTTACGTCGCCACTGCTGACCCTCAGACAGCAGACGTTACACTATCAAGTCGCCGGTCCAGCCACAGTGGTGTGCATGCGTGTATGCGTGTGCGTGGTTGGTGGGAACGTGTGTGTGTGTGTGTGTGTGTGTGTGTGTGTGTGTGTGTGGTGTTTGTGTGTGTGTGTGTGTGTGTGTGTGTAATTGCATTGTTTGTTTGTTTTTCTTGCTATTTCAGTACATGTGACAGATTTTAGGGAACTTTTAGTAACCAACTGTTTATCTTTTCTTTTGTAGTCGCTGAGAGCTGCTGGTGGTGGCGGTGTCCCGGGTGGTGGGCCCCTTCGAGTGCTGTGACCCGGGATTGTGGTTGTTTTCTTCTTTTTTTTTTGCACTTCACTTTCTTTGCAGGTGTGTCACGTGTGAGTGGGGTGTTCCTTGTTTTCTTTGGTTCCTCCCCCGTTTGGCCCCCTCATCGGTAAGCCTCAGTTTCTACACCAAGAATAAGGAGCTCAGTAGCTCCGTTTTAAGTGTTGGTCTGTTTCTTCCTTTTATTTTTAAATGTTGAATAAAAGTTGGTTTGATATTTTAAACATTCTGAACCACGTCTCCTACTCCTTCCTCGTAGAACTTACCTGTGTGCCTAATTATTACTTTTGTGTTTAGTAGAACTCCCTGGGTGAAATTCCCAGGGTGGCGTTGTCGGTTCCTTTTCATTTTGTTAAATTCCCAATATTAAATCTTGCTTTATCAGATAGCCATAACCACTCTCATCGCCATAGGATATTTGAGTCAACTGAGTCAAACTGTCGTGTCTACTTCCCAGTCTCAATAAATATGTTCACTACTGTGGCATATCGGACTTTCCCGCCGCGAGTCGCTCGTCAACATACTGCTGTGAAAGAGGGGTGACGTCACAGAACGCGACGTGCATTTAGGTGCTGCTGCGTAAAACTAAAAGATTTTCCTGGGCAAATATTCATTTGACAGACGTAAACGAAGTGAAATATGACTTCAATTTAAGTTTGTTTTAGTTTGTTTTTATAAACACACAAAAAAGTTTGAGTTAGTTATCGTTTTTGAAAAAAGTTCTTGACTTCTACTTTAGAGATATTGATGACGAGTTGTTGTATATAAACGGTGTGACTATGTGGTTCGGCAAGCGGTGGTGCTGTCTGTACATAGCTTAGCAAACGGCTAGCGCTAGCACCCCCTTTCAATGCCAGAGTGAAAAGATCCACACGGAGTGTTATGACCCACGGGTGGGTCTAGGTGCCTCTATCTTTGTGTCTGTGTGCGTGTCTGACAGAAGATGACGCCTTGCAGGTGCGGTCCTGGATGTCGGCTGCTGATTGGACGCGCCACGGCTGACAAGGAGGAGCAGTCGAGCCAGCCTGACGGTCGTCCCTCCTCCGCTCCCAACTCTGCAGTTAGTCACTTCTGAAATGGTGTTAGAGCACGCAGCCGTAGGTAGTGATGGCCGATGGAGGCTTTGTTGAAGCTTCGACACTTGTTTCAAAAAATGGTTCATTACTCGAGGCTTCAATGACACAGTGCTCGAGGAGGTCATCTAGTGCTCAATAAAATGAAGTGCAATGGAAACGTGTTCATTGTTTCATAGATTGTTTGGGATTTGATTCGCCATGCATTCTTGTTGGACAACACTACATGCTTGTATGGTTCAATACTGACACAATAAAATGAAAATGAAAAATAAAGACAATGTCTCTTTTTTGGCACGACTGATTGTAGTAGACTATAGCTCTTATACTTAGCCTGACAGTTTGTGCAATGAATTATATTATATCCTAAAACAAGACTAAATAGCCCATAGTTTAAAAATATGTTCAATAGTAAGTGTTCAGTGGGTCAGATGTCAAATGTGATCTATTTAAAATGTAGAATAGATGAGCTAAATAACACATATATAATACACATTGATGGGAATTGAACCGTCGCCTCAGTCTTGCAAGTCCAAGATTGTCATAATGTACCACAAACCCAAATCACACTCCCTTTTTTTCATCTAAGCTGTTTGAGTAGCGTTAGCACACCGTGATTCCTCATAAACTACAGGCCTACACTTCAAATAATTATGAGAAAAATCCAACGTAAAGAGAGCACTTCCATTAGGAAATAGTCAACATGAAATTTCGTCTTCTACTGACACCTGCTGGTCAAATTGAATCGTTGCAAATATTGTGAAGAAGTTGTCATCTAATTCTAATCCTAAACAATATGGCCATTCCAAGTGAAGTATTAAGACAATTAATCAGGTTTGTACTGCTTGATTGAACACATTCATCCCGTTCCAGTGCACTAAAACCCACTTCCCTTCAGGACCGTGTCAGCGAAGCCAAAAGTTCCTTGAGTGACGCTGTTTCCCAGCATGCAATGCGAGCTAGCGATTCACAATACTATTTCATCACAAACATGGATGTAAAAAATAAAAAGGGAAAAAGGGAAAAATTAAACTTCAGGAACACCAACCATTGCAATACAAGCAGAACTGGGCCGAACTTTTATATTATGTACACCATAATACAGTCTTCTGGTGGACAAGCCATACTATTTAAGCCGTGTCATCCTATGGCACTTCCGTGGGTGGAAGCACATGGTAGAGGTCACGTGCTGGTTATGCGTCACACCTCGGGGCCCTTGCAGGCGATCTGCAGGGCATCTGATTCAGGTGAGTATATGGAAAACATGGGTCAATGTGGTCAGTCTTAACATGAGAAGCTTGCTGGCGAAAATAATGCACTACATGTAGATGTCACACTTTTTTTTTGTTTTGTATGAGCATTTAAAAAAAAAACAACAACATAATAATAATATGGATATTGACCATGTATGTTTTGGAGTTCAATGACAGAGGTTAATTAATATATGTATATATATATGTATATATATATATATATATATATATATATATATATATATATATATATATATATATATATATATATACATATATATATGTATATATGTATATATGTACATATATGTATATATATATATATATATATATATATATATATATATATATATAGTCAGCTGCTTTTGGTTGACATATTAAATCTATTGTGATATGGAACGATAGTTCATCATGTACGTGTTACTTGCTTTGCAGATAAGGTGTACCCTATTTCTTGTGCTCATGGTTATTTTAAAAGGCAGACAAGAACGTTGTTTGCTGTTGGAGGGCTACAACAACACTTCGATGCTACGCTTTGTGCCGTCGCTACGGACCCCAAACTCTCATTCTTGTTGGATTCGGGTTTGGAGCAGACTGGTGGGAGAGTTTGTGTACAGGTTTTGCAAAGGAACGGTGTCTTCAGTTATACACACGCTCATTAAAGTGCCGACCGTGGAGGAAGCTGGTGCCGCTGCACGCCGTTTCCAGCAGAATAACAGCGAAATTACCAAAATAAAAACAAATCGGAAAAACATGTCTTTGCTGTGCTTTTATTTACAAAGTTAAAATTCTTCTTACTTCCAAAAAATGTGAACGAAAAGGTAGAAATATAAATACGAAGGAATACGTATTTGTTCAGGGGTGCGCAAAGCCGGAGCCCTGTATTTGCTGCGCTACCCTTTTTAAAAAGGTCTCCGTTGCGCGTTATTTTAATATGTCCATCTCTTTTAGAAGAGAAAGCATCGCCCCGGTGTCATCCTCTCTCCAAATGTCAACATTCTTATTCGCGTTTGCCAGGTTGTTTCGCGCCATCTGTTTTGTTAGACGACGTAGTTGTGCGGTCATGAGTTGCGAGAGCGAGGCGTGGCGCATGCGCACTCGCATTGTCCAGTTAATAGTCCGATTAAGGCGTATACATGGCAGAGAAATTTGAATTCCAATGGCATTATCTGGGTGTCTCAATCGGAGTTCTCCGATTCCAATCGGAGTTCTCAAACTCCAATCATAATCGGAGTAAGGTGTTTACACGCACGTGAGTTCTCCGATCATAATCGGACTAAGGCAATAATTCGATTTTCTCTAGTGCCATGTAAAGGCACTGAATGTAGTGGTTCAGACCAGACGCGAACAGGCGCGCGGCTCGTGCCATTCATTTCAATGGAAGCGGAAGCGCCACGAAGCGAAGCGCCGACGAATTTCGCGAGCGAGGCTCCAGCTGGTTCACACCAGACGCGAACAGCTCCGCGACGGTCGACAAGCGCTTCTGCTCAGCTGCAGTCTTCTTTTCACTCCCACTTGAGCTTCTTTTTTTTTTCTTTAAAAAAAAATAAATAAAAAAAATCATTTTCATCATCGCCCCCCCTCGCCCCGTAGCCAGCCCGTAGCTTACTTTTGTGTGTGTGTGTGTGTGTGTGTGTGTGTGTAAATAAATAGAAACACACACTCAGGTGTCCATCTCAAGACAAGACCTCTTTCATAATGATCATTGACCGGCATCTCTAGGATCAAACAGACGTATTTTGATCAAGTCTTCCTGTGTGTGTGTGTGTGTGTGTGTTTAATCTCTCTCGCACTCTGATACAATGTACTGACAAATATAACATACAAATATGATATATGATCGAATTTGTCATTCGGTTTTTCTTTTGAAATTAGTTTATTTTGAAAATTCACCGGATTTTCTCGTTTTTATTGAGCGACGTCCTGTACTGTAGACAAGGATCGCTCGCGGCTCACGCACGAAATAGAGCAGACGCCGAAACAACAAATGCATGCCGCGAGCCGCGCAACCACCACATTGATTAACGTGGGCGCCGAATGGAAGCGCTCGGCGGCGCTTCGCTTCCATGTCCAGTGAACTGACGTTAAATGCATGGCGCGATCCGCGAGGGGAGCCGCGCGCCTGTTCGCTTCTGGTGTGAACTACTACATTGATTAACATGGGCGCCGAATGGAAGCACTCGGCGCTTCGTGGCGCTTCCCCGTCCAGTGTGAACCGGGCGTTACGTTGCTCGGAAAAATGTGTCGCCTGGGGCTCCGCCCCCTCCGTGCCCATTGGCGGAGGGAGGGCTCATTGAAAAAAAAAAAAAAAAAAAATCGGTGTTCCTTCGGCGCGCCTGGGAAACTCTTAAATTATGAATAATTTAAGCTCGTTTTTGTCCCATTTGCCTGCATCAGCCCGTCATGATATTGTTAAATTAATTGAGAGCCACCCACTATTGTTTTCTGACCACCCCCGCCGTACGTCAGTTTTGCACCATGACATAGAAGTAGAGGGACATGCCACAACTAAGCAGCACGCACACAGAGTCAATATTGGGAAGTTCAGAAAGAAGCTTTGGCTCTCCTTCTGACAATGCCCATCTTGATGTTTGGGGTCAGGTTTTTACAGACCATAATGCCCTCGAAGATGTGGTGGTCTCTGCTCTTACAAGACTTCAATCTCCAGATTTGCCACAGGAAGGGGGGTTGATAATGTGTTGGCAGATGCATTATCACGTGTACATGTGGACTAGCTGCGGAATTCTTATTTCGGGGGAAGTGAGGTTTTTCTTGTTTAGTTTTATTTGTAGGTATGTTAATAGGGTTTAGTTCTTCAGGGAGGGGGTGTTATGACCCACAGGTGGGTCTTGGTGCCTCTATCTTTGTGTCTGTGTGTGTGTGTGTGTGTCTGTGTCTGTGTGTGAGAGATTGGATGACGCCTTGCAGGTGCGGTCCTGGATGTCGGCTGCTGATTGGACGCGCCACGGCTGAGAAGGAGGAGCAGTCGAGCCAGCCTGACTGTCATCCCTCCTCCGCTCCCAACTCTGCAGTTAGTCACTTCTGAAATGGTGTTAGAGCACGCAGCCGTAGGGGTGGGCTGCCATTTTCTTTGTCCCCTCTTTTCTCCTGTTTAATAAGTATGTAGGGAGGTTAGCCTTTCTGTATTTGGCTTCTCTTTCTTTCTTTAGTTAGTTCTTAAGGCGAGCTAGTTGGAGTTTGGTTTATTATTTTGGCCTGGGCCCACCCTGAAGCCTTTGCTGCCCACCGGTTAAGTTGTTTTGTTTATTTCATTTACTGATTAATAAAATTTTTTTTGTTGAAACTGCCAACTGCAGTGAAAAATTAATGAGGCTTGGGAGTGGGGGAAGGTGTCCCACACGTTGCGTCTCGGTCCCTCTAGACGGGACGTAACACAGAGTTTTCGCCGTGACAGCAGGTTGAGCTCCTACCGTATTACAGGTGACGTCGTCACGTTAGCCTATTCCATCCCTGCTAAATTCTTTAAAGAACTACCGTTAGTAAAGTTTTAAATTATAATACACTCTACACTAATTGTAATTTCCTGCCCGTGGTTCTATATTGCAACAGTTGACGGCTCATATCAGCAGATAAGCAGCAACAATCTGGGCATTGCGGGTGATTCATAAATATGTCATTTCTTATTAATTAGCCCATAAGTGTTGTACACCAGTGTGACACCAATTGCTTGTTGCTGACAGCAGTGAAGAAATGACACTCTAGTGGTTCTGCACATTAGTATAAATAGAGTGATTCTCTATCATTACATCACAGGACGGCGGCACTCTGACAGATTCCATGAACCTGGACACTGATGATCCAGACTCCGGTCCAGATGACACAACAGGCCACAGTGGAAACGGGTCAGAGCATGGACTGGCTGCTGAAATGATACAGGTAGGTGGCGCTGTCATCCCAAGTTGTGTGGTGTGGAGGATCAGGGCCAAAGTTCCAGATGCTCACAGATGTGACTCTGGATTCAGGAGTGTTTGAAGGCTGGACTCCCAACAGTGATTGGCTGCTGAGGACCTCTCAATCACAATCAGGTTTTTTAGTGGCTGTGAGATTGAAAGTGAGTGAACATCATTAAATAAAGAGCTCCTGCAGGGTCCCAATTTGACAAGTACACTGCTTGGTGTGCTGCTTCGTTTTCGCCAAGGCCCTGTAGCATTCATGACTGACATTGAGGGAACGTTTCATCAAGTAAGAGTTTCTAACCAGGATGTAAACTTCTTACGCTTCCTCTGGTGGCCAGATGGGGACATTACAAAGGACCTACAAGAGCACAGGATGCTGGTCCACATCTTTGGGGCAGTGTCATCCCCAAGCTGTGCTTCATTCGACGACAATCAGCATGACTTCCCAGCCGAGGTTATAAACACTGTTTGTCAAAATTTCTATGTGGATGATTGTCTAAAGGCCGTCAGCATGGTGGAACAAGCAATACATCTGTACCAGCAGCTAACAGACCTGTGCGGTAGAGGTGGATTTAAGCTCAATAAGTGGGTGAGCAATCATCGCTCGGTGCTGGCCGCCATTCCTGAAGAGCAGAGAGCTAAAGAGGTAAAAACACTTAACCTTGACAGAGACCAGCTCCCTATGGAGAGGGCCCTTGGAGCTCAGTGGGATGTACAGCAAGATACATTCACATTCAGCATCAGAACCAAGCTGGGATGGGATGAGGAAATCCCTCAGGTCATGGTACATCCCATATATAGTTTTTCAAGCGCCAAACTACAACAAAGGAACTCATCTATAACAAATCTACAACCTTGTAAGGGCAAAACCTACTTGTTTTAATTCTGATTAATAAACTAAAGCTTATTCGATTATCATTATGTTGTTTTTTTTAAACGCTCATACAAAACAAAAAAAGTGGAGGGAGAGTAGTCTGAATCGGATTCTGGAGCATTGCTCTACCTCATCCATCGCACTCATGAGCGTCACATCCACTTGTAGTGCATCATTTCCGCCAGCAAGCTTCTCCTGTTAGACCTTCCCCGAGGTGGTTGGTGGGGTGACGAGCACCCAGCACGTGACCTCTACGATGAGCTTCTACCCATGGAAGTGCCATAGGAAGACACTGATTAAATAGTATGGCTTGTCCACCAGAAGGCTGTATTATGGTGTACATAATATAAAACTTCGGCCCAGTTCTGCTTGTATTGCAATGGTTGGTGTTCCTGAAGTTTCATTTTTCATCCCTTTTTATTTTTTACATCCATGTTTGTGATGGAATAGTATTGTGAATCGCTAGCTCGCATTGCATGCTGGGACACAACGTCACTCAAGGAAGTTTTGGCTTCGCTGACACGGTCCTGAAGGGAAGTGGGTTTTAGTGCACTGGAACGGGATGAATGTGTTCAATCAAGCAGTACAAACCTGATTAATTGTCTTAATACTTCACTTCGAATGGCCATATTGTTTAGGATTAGAATTAGATGACAACTTGTTCACAATATTTGCAACTATTCAATTTGACCAGCAGGTGTCAGTAGAAGACGAAATTTCATGTTGACTATTTCCTAATGGAAGTGCTCTCTTTACGTTGGATTTTTCTCATAATTATTTGAAGTGTAGGCCTGTATCTGCACACAATTTGGAATTCGTCCCAGCGCCCTGAGCTGTAAATTTGGACGGTGTAAAATGAAAATGGCCATCTGCAGCAGAATGAAAGTGAGATTGCATTGTCCAGGTAGGAGGACAGCAGTCAGTCATGTTTCACCTCCAGTCAACACGCAGTGGTTCACATGAAGGTCCAAGAGGCCTACAGACCCACACTGAGTCTGGACGTGGCAGTACAGTTGGATCATTGTCTTTGTTGTGTTGTTTGGTCATTGTGATCCAATGTAATGTGAGAGAAGGACGAGTGCAGTTATATTGGAGTGAGTTTTTTAGAGTGTAATAGAAGTTATAATGCAGAGTCTGTTTTTATGAAATGTTCTATCACCTGGCATCCATCCATCCATCCATCCATCCATCCATCCATCCATCTTCTACTGCCGTATCCGGAGTCAGGTCTCGGGGGCAGCAGCCTCAGCAGAGACCCCCAGACTTCCCTGGACCCAGTCACCTCCTCCAGCTCCTCCAGTGGGACCCCAAGGCTTCCCAGTCCAGCCCAGAGACCTGGTCAGCACCACTCTGACTCGCTGAGTCCCTGCTGCTCAGGTGAGGCTTCAAAGATCTGGCTGCACCTGATTGGACGGTCGTGGAGGATCTCCTTGGTCTTCTTGGTCTCCAGTTGTTTGACCTCATGCTCTCTGTTGACCTCCTCACTCAGTCCCTCAGTGATGTAGAGCTCAGTGTAGATGCTGTTGAGGAGAGTTTGACTTCCTGCTTCTTCACCTTCAGTCACACGTTCACATCTCCTCTCCAGACTGATCTTCTGCTGCTGTAGAAGCTCCTGCAGACCACCAACCTCTGGAGCTGAGAGAAGGTTGGAGAAGAAAACATCAGTGTGACAGTGTGAGCATCATT
>NW_027466187.1:310000-545000 GCF_046127955.1 Nelusetta ayraudi | reverse complement strand
GAACAGTCTTTTTGGTATGGTACTTATTTCCTTGACACTCAGGCAGCTAAACCTGGTCTATTTTAAATTGTTGTCAAATAAAGCTGTTTCATTGGAAGTCCGTCTCGTCCTCTTAAATTTCAAAGCGTAACGAACCTGTGTAGCCCGAGGAATTTTATTATAGTTTATTTCCTGGGGTGCAACTCCCCAGGTGGCATTGTCAGGCAACCCCCCCCACCCCCCCCAATTTTCCTTTATACCCACCATCTGAATTGTCTCCACCTCCGCCAGACCCTCCCCCTCGCTACATCTAGTCTTTTTTTGATAGGCTGCCCTCGCTATTAACCTCCCTCTCATCACAGCTTTAATTGTGTCCCACAGTATGGTAGTGTCTACTGGACTATCTATGTTCTCCTCCATAGAGCATTTAATCTCTTTCTTAACCTCCTCCAGTGTTTTTGGATTATTTAGCATACCCACATTTAATCTCCAAAGTGTGTTTTTCTTCCTCTTATTTAGACAAATAATAAGGTAATTAATACTGTGTCAGTACAAGTCAATCGTTCCTATTTTACATTCCTCTATTCTGTATCTGTCTGTAATGTTAATAAAAAAAATAGTCCTCTGTAACGGGTGGAGGTCCCTCCAAACATCAACCATCCCGAGTTCGGCTAGAGAGACGTTGACAAGTTTCGACAGGCGGGTCTGACTTCTGTTGCCATTAGTTGTGTCGAGTTTAGCTTTTAAATCATGTTGATTTAGCTCTTGCTGAGAGAGATGTGTTTCCTGTAGATCAGGCATGGCCAAACTACGGCGTGTCTCTGTCCGGCCCGCGTGAAGGCAGTCAAAAATCTAACCTAACTTAGAAATGACACTTGAACCTGCAATGAGTATTTTAGTCGTTCTAAATGAGTCCAACGTTAGAAAAAAAGGAGCGACCCGGACTTCCCACAGTCTCTTTTCTATTAACATGGGAATTCAATTTTAATAATTTGTCAACTTAAAAACACCGGTCATACTAGAACATCCCTACCAGCTTTCTTCCCTTTATTCTCTGAATTTAATCAAAGAATCTTTGAAACTCTTGTAGCTTTTCTCTGGCTCGTGTCGCTGCTGATGCGTAGCCCCTCCAGGATCCCTCCTTGCACTGCCACTCCGTCGTAGTGCGGGGCACCGAGTGCCGCAGGCCCCTCCGCACCCGTCGCCACCGCCGTCTTCTCCGCCAGGCCTCGTCTCGCCAATTCCTCCTTGACCTCCTCTGCGCTGTTGTAGGTTCGAGTTCCCGTATCCCAGTGGGTCCTCATCTTGGTGAATGGCGTCTGGAACCAGATGCCCTTCTCCTTCAGGATTCTTTTAGCAGTGTTGTACTCCTTTCTCTTTTGGACCATCTCTGTCGCGTAATCGTGATGGAATGACGGTACTTTATTCCCCAGTTCTATTTTCTTTGTCCATAGCTCTCTCAGGACCCTCTCTTTGGTAGTAAATTCCAGAAAGTTAACAATGATGGGTCTCGGTTGGGCACCGTCCGCTGGCTTCTGTGCAAGTGAGCGGTGTGCTCTCTGAATTTGGAAATTAAAATGTGCTGGCAGGTGCAGTTCGCTTTTCAGCAGGTCTTCCACAAACTTGGCCACAGATTCTCCCTCCTCTCCTTCAGTGACTCCATAGATACGTAGGTTGTTTCTCCTCGGCCTGGACTCCAGGTCAGTTAACTTGTCCTGAAGAGCTTTTTGTTCTCTCAGTGATATGACCAGAGTGTTAGCTTCCTGTGCCCAACGTTCTAGCTTTTCAATCCGTGACTCAGCCTCGTTGATCTTGCCGGTCTGGAGCTCCTGTTCGGTGATGACTTTCGCAAGTTGTTGATTTATTTCGTCTTTGAAGTCCTCCAAGTCTTTTTCCACGTCGTTCCTCAGTGTTTCTCCAAACGTGCAAAGGACTTCTTTTGATTCCGTTTTTAAATCCCGTATCTCCTTGCTAATAATTTCTATGTCCGAGCCCTTTTTCGCATCATTAGTCACGAGGAGTTCGTTTCGCCATCTCCCTCTTTTTCAGAGCAAGCTGGTAGTTCCGCCATATTGTCTGTTATCGTGTTTCTGTTTTGGTTGAATCGAGTTTTCCTTCCCATTCCAACGTTCCCCTGATCACTTTGTAGTTAATATGATATCTGACAATAGTTATTCAAGTTTTCGGGGAGTTTTTACCCTGGACGGTCGAGAGCCCTGGTGTCGCGCAGTCTACCGCTTTATGGCCAAACCAGAAGTCCCTTCCCTCTAGCCTTTTCAAAGGGGAGGTGGCTAGACTCGGCTCTTGTGGGACGAGAAGCAGAAGGCCTGTCCGATCGGGGGGGAAGATGAGATGACATTTTTGTGGGTCAACACAAACTCATCTGCGAGGACAGCAGCCTTGGACAATGACAACACTTTCTGTTCATTCAAGAACATTACCACCTTCTCTGGCAAAGAGTCTTTAAAATCTTCTAAAAGAATGAGCTCACGGAGCGACTCAAAGTCATTTTTGACATCATTAGCTGCACACCATTTATCAAAGAGGTTGCTTTTCTCCCATGCAAACTCGACAAAGGTTTGACCACTAGATTTTCTATGGTTCCTAAATTTTTGCCAGTAGGGCTCAGGAACAAGCTCATAAGCAGGAAAAATTGCTTCCTTTCCAACATCATATTGCAGGCTGTCTTCTAAGAAAAGAGCAGACACCAACTCCTGTGCTTTTCCCACCCGCTTGCATTGGAGAAGGACAGGCCACATGTCTCTTGGCCAGTTGAGTGGCGAAGCTATTCGCTCCAAGGCACTGAAGTATGAATCAACTTCTGCCTCACGAAATGCTGGCACCAGAAAAATGTTTTTACTGGGGCTGGGCAATGTAGTGGAGGGAGGAGGATTGAAAGGAATGAAACGGAATGCCAAATATATAAACATGGATTTTACATGCAATTCTTACTCTGACCGCTAGAGGGACTCCGAGGGGACAGGGAGGACGCGTGACGCCGTCCCTGCTCCCACGGAAGGACCGACTCGGAACAGAGGAAAGAATATTTGATATGAAAATTTACGGAGCACCATCTGCTCTTGGTTGTTAGTGTGAGCAAGAAACACTAGAATCAGTCTCAGTACCGTTTCACCTTAATGGTGAGTTCTTGGCCGGTACGCAGGGATTTGAACTACACTTTAATAACCCAGTCAAACAACGACGTCAGGCTCAATATGCATTTATTTCAACAAACACCAAACAGTTTAAACGAGGCAGTATGACACAAAATGACCACAAAACACCACCAGCAACGAAAGGCATCTATGCGTGTTGTGCGTGTGTGTTGTGTGGGCATGTGGGTGCGTGTGTGACTGGAAACGGACCCTAAACTGAGACCTAAAGTAGCAAAATAAAAGGGAAAGAAAAATTATGACCTATCGGCTGTTGGAACAGCTAACCAGACTGTTTACGGGCTTTAGAATTTAAGACTAAATTTATTATGATGCATACCAGACTTCAGAACAAAAGCGAGTGACGAGGCTTACGTTGGATGAGCGTCGGCCCACAGGTGATTGGGAGATCGCTGCTTGATGGTCCTCCAAGGTGGTCCTGGGAGATCGTACCGGGCCGTTCGGGTCCGGCAGCGCGGAGGGAGCTCAGAGGGACGCACCAAGCTCAGACGCTGGAAGCCCGTTCTGCTGTTGTCTGGGAGATGTCTTCACTGGCAGTTCAGCATCGACGTGCGCTCTTCTTTGCGTAATCCGAGATAAGTGCGGTGATCAAACGAACTACTCGGTTACTTCAAAGGCGCGACGTTGAGCCAATTAAAAACAGAAAAAGGAAAAATTACAAAAATCGGTCTCGAGATCGTGGAAGGAAAAATTGAAAAAGGTAAAAATTAAAATGAAAGTAGCGGTCTCAGAGCGAGTCTCAGGGCTGTCAGCTGCCGCTTAAATTGAGCAAAGAGTTGGCTTAATGCCGACGCAAAAATGATTTAAACAAAAACGAACAATTACGACAAAAACGAACTAAGTACGAGAGGGAAAACAGACGAAAACAAGGCCTTCACAAAACGAGGGATGAGAAATTTCTGAACGGCAGAGTGAAATTCACTAGCCTAAAGTTTCGGGACGGGGGCGGTATCCCGCTCTCCGAGAGCCAATGAAGAGGCCGTTCAGACCCTAAAACTGGTAGGTCCGCCTATACCAGTTGCGTATGATGAGCATGTATGTAGCGTAGGTTTCGTTGCTGATAAATCAATAAAACCGACAATGACTGAAACAAGCACAGGATGAATAAACACAATCACATAGCCCCCTTTTTTTTGAACTGGGACAACCTTAAGAAGAAGGGAAGAACGAAAACGAAATAACTAAGGAGATAGAAACGACATTATCTTTACAAGCATATTGAACCGTCTTACTTATAAAGTACCACATATATCAACATATGTATAAACCTAATCTAAACACACATACCTGAAAATGAGATTTTAATGAAACAGGGTAACAAAGACATAAACAAATCTTTATTTTATTTTTGCCGACATAACTATAGACATATGAAACACAGATTACCAACGTATATGAGTGTATGTATCTATATTATATATATGTATATATATATATATATATATATATTTATAAATGTATATGTATATGTGTGTAATGCTAGAGATAGCTAAGACACGAGTGTGCCATAGTTGTAACCCTAATGAGAGTGAAAGTTGTTAGAGTGTAGCATGGGAGAGAGGGAAGAGGGAAGAGAAATGTGGGAAGGAAAGAATTAACTGTGTAACGCAGAGGGAGATAAACTGATGAAACGTTTGTCCAAGTCTACATCAACCCCCCAGAGGCACTTCCTATTCCTGCCTCTTGAAGGCACTGTGGCTCCACCTGAAGTTCCATTGTACTCAGATCTCCTTCAGGTTGGAATCCTGGGTTGGCCAAACCTTGAGCTAGGGAAACCATTCAAAGTCCATTTGTGCTTTAATTTTGACAACAATTGTGAATACGTGAGTTTGAAGTGTCCCTGTGGAGAAGAAAATACAGTTTTTAACATTTTAACATTTTGCAAATGTGAGTCCTTCATGAACATCTGGTGTTGTTGTTCAAAGCTGAGGAATGTCCTGGAGCAGATAAGAGTCGTAAACTTTGGGGATAGTTCCAAGCAGGACCCCTCGTTCCTGGCGCCAGGTCCCCTTGGACTGACTCCCCCCTGTGATTTGTGGGGAAAGTGTTTTCCTAAAGTGGGTATTTTACGGTCTCTCCTGACCCCAAATGAGATCTGATCATCAGAAGAGTCGCATCACAGCCAATCGGGTACCACCTCTGCGTCCTCCCAACGTGGTTCATCGGAAGGCCGTGCTGCAATAAATTCCTATTGTCCTGTGAAAAGAAGATTAGGCCCAGATGCGGCAATACAGCAACGATTAAAAATTTTAATCGCAATTAATCGCATGATTTACCTGATCAATCACGATTAATCACGTTGTATACGCAAAAGCCAATAATGAATTTAAAAGAAGTCTTTCATACACTTTAATTTAAATGTTCTGCCATATAAACGAAAGCACCATAACATTTATCGTGCAAACACTTAACATCAGCACTTGAAACATCCATCCATCCATCCATTTTCCATACCCGCTTAGTCCCGAGGTCAGGGTCACGGGGGTCTGCTGGAGCCTATCCCAGCCGTCTTAGGGCGAAGGCAGGGGACACCCTGGACAAGTCGCCAGTTCATCGCAGGGCCACATAGAAACAGACAACCATTCACACTCACATGCACACCTACGGACAATTTAGAATGTTCAATTGACCTCACATGCATGTTTTTGGAGTGTGGGAGGAAGCCGGAGAACCCGGAGAGAACCCACGCAGACACAGGGAGAACATGCAAACTCCACACAGAAAGGTCCCAGGTCCAGGCCCCGGAATCGAACCCACGACCTTCTTGCTGTGAGGCGGCAGCGCTAACCACTGCGCCACCGTGTCGCCCCACTTGAAACATTTTTAATGTAAATCTAAAGTTAAAAAAAAAAAATGCAAATACAAAATTAAAGCTTATTGCCAATGCCAGGGCATTACTGTTATCCTGTTCCTTATGAAAAATAAAAAAAATCTATCTACAAAATCCTGAGCCACAATAATAACAGGTAATTTCTGAGGTAACAGCAGAAACATTTTTCTTTTATCAGGGAGCAGCATAACCAGTCTGCGTTCTCTTGCAAATGTCCCAGTTAGAAAGGGTGAGGCACAAAAACGTTCACTTTTGGGTTTTTCTTCACAGGGGACTAGAATGTAAAGTCCACATTTATACTGGAGTTCCTTTGGAGAATCTCACTCAACTCAGTGCAGTTTGTCATTTCCTGGAACTTGACGGCCAGTTATTTTAAATGTACTGCCATATGAATTGAAGTGCCATAACATATACTGTGCAAACACACTTTTAACATCAGCAATTTTGAACAATTAGCAGCTAAGAAAAAAAAAAATAGTGTAAATTTAAACTCAATTTAAACAATGTTATCAAAGCAATACAAAATTAAAGCTGTAAGCAGCGTTTGCGGGACTGAGCCCACCTGGCCACTGCCTGCCGTGACGTCCGCCACCTGGCCACGAGCCCCCGACACCCGCCGACGCTTCCCAACGCCTGGCGATTCCGCCCTGAAACCCGCCGATGCCCCATTACTGACGCCGACGCCTGCTGATGACACATCAAGCACTGACTTGACATTACTGACTTGACATTTAGAAACATTTTATTTCTAAATGTGATTGATTACTGTATCATTTTGGAGATAATAAGCCTTAAAGTTGGCTTTTTGTTTTGTTTTGCGACAGCTCCAATATTCCATGTTTACTGTACAATAACATCAAATTGCTCCATAAGCTCTGTCAGTGGTTGGTACAGTTGACCTCAGGACAACCTTGAATATATCTTCAATCATTATAAGGCATATTTAATGTACCATTTTGGAGATATTAAGCCTCAAAGCTGTTGTTTTCCTTTTTTTTTTTTAGCTTTTCAAACAGGCAAAAAGGGCCCAGTACTCAATTTTTTACTGGACAGTAACATTGCTTTGCTCCATAATTTCTGTCAGTGGTTGGTACAGTTGACCTGAGGAATACCCTGACTATATCCTCAGTCATTATCAAGCATATGTACAGTATCATTTTGGAGATATTAAGCCTTAAAGTTGGCTTTTTGTTTTGTTTTGCGACACCTCCAATATTCCATTTTTACTGTACAATAACATCAAATTGCTCCATAAGGTCTGGCAATGGTTGGTACAGTTGACCTCAGGACAACCTTGAATATATCTTCTCTTAATATTCATGAATATTCTCACTTAATGTACCAGCTCCTTCCTGTAGACATGATATGTACAGTTAGTTATTCTTTGTTTGACGCAAGTGTTATATTAAGTTCCTACTATCTGTACCGGTACTTCTTGTTAATTTGAAATAAACACTAACAGCATAATGTCAAAACAAAAACCGAACAAGTCAAACAGGAGCAGATCATAAAACAAGGAGGCTTTGTACTAAAATATGGATAAAATATAAACAGGGAGTTGTCTAATGTCGTCAAGGAAGCCAACATTACGTTACCTGTTGATCAGCATGTTGACTCAGAAAATCCTCAGGCTCCTGCTGCGACATTTCATGTGGGGCGACGGTTGTGACTTCACTGCTGGTCCCGTGAGAAACTCAAATCGGTCCCTCACGTTTGTGTTGCGTGGCATGGGTTAGGACATTGAGAGGCATTATAGTGTGGTTGTGTGCACCAAATCGGACTCGGCTTCTTGCTCGATAGCCGTGCATAATTTATGCAAACGCAATGCTCTGTTTATGTGAACTCACGGAGTCCGACTCCGTGCACGTGCTCATCTCGACTCGATGGATTTATGAGCTTGATGACAAGTGTCACAAGTGTGTATTTTGTATTGGATTGATGTACTGCAATTCTAGTCATATGAACAAGCAATTAGCATTCCTAGTTATATGTGGCATGACGAAATACTGTACTACCAAGTTTGTATTGCAGTATCTTCAGTTTATGGGGTAGAGGGTGCTCAAATTGGATTGATTGAAGATGTAGTTTAGGTACAATTTGCTTGTTTTTATCAAAATTTAAGTTGATTGCAGTTCAAGGTGGCACAATCCTATCAGATGTTGTCATTTTGTCACGAAGAACACTGGTATTTGATGATTATTACCATAAGTACCACCATGTTGCAGGCATTGTGGTTACAAGTTTCACTCCAATTTTGATTGTTGTCTGTATGACTAGCAATCCGTTGAGCTGTCTCGGGTTATCATTCAGATAAGGTGTCACAACTTTTAATTGCATGGGAACTTTGGGATCCATGGCAGATGGGCATTGTAAAAAAACGGACCTTGAGTCGGAAGGCTAGCTTGTCCTAATTGTGACCTTAATATGATGATTTCTTTTCCCTGCCAGATTGAGGAGAAATTAAATGGACATCCAAACCGGATGTCCATTCATGTCCATTTAAGCAAGCATTTTTGCAGATTTTAACACTGACTTGCATTAATAGGCGATGAATGAGCTGTGGCGCATTCTGGATAAGGGCAACAGAAAATTCATTGATGAACTAAAAAATGAGATGAGAAGACTTCTGCACCAATGTGTAATTTTATGGTGTTTGGGAAAAAAATCAAGTGATGATGCCACGCATAACGCTGGATGTAGTTCAGTCGAGTCATTTTGCTGTGTCTCTAATTGACTGTGTAGCTGTTTCCTTGGACATAGGATGGTTTATGTTGCGCTGAATGAATAGATGCAGAATGGTAATACTCTTCATGCTGAAAAAATAAGATTTTTTTTGTGATCAACACAAACCTAATAAGACTCATTTTTAGGAAGACTAACTTTGAACTCAAAGTTGATTTCTTCTATTCCAGTGGAATATTCCATCTCGCTGCTCAGGGCACTCCCCACACTCTTTCCTTCACCAAGTCCACCACCGAAGAAGCTGGGACATGCCAGTGAGGCACTGCTTCATGTCATTCAGGTGTTCGCATTTTCTCACATTCAACACTTCATAGTTCCATGCATGGATGTGGCGTTTCCTTCTTCTTTTTCTTTAGCCAACAGAAGATCCCATAATGTACTCGCAGAAGAGGTCTTTCCTGTGTTGCTGTTTGATGGGACCCGCTGTCTCATCTGTCTTGGAGCCACTCCCGCCACCACGCTTGCCAAGGAAGACTTGAGTGACCGTCTGCTTCATCTGATGGGTTACGACTATGCCCTGCACCTCACATATCCAAAAGTGTGTGGCAACCCTTCTCTCTGTCATTCAGACAGAAGTGCTACAGGACACTATCCATGAGTGAGACACCACAGCCTCATACAAAAAAGACCATGGCAGAATGGAAATTGGGGAGTATAGCTGTGTACTAGGCATAGGTAGCGATACACTCCCCTGGTAGTTGTAACTTGAGGGTGGGTGGGAGTCTGTTGGAACAAACATGTTATCAGTGGTGATAGGAACACTATATGCTGTCCCCATACTGTTTTTTTACTGTTTTTTTTTTTTTGTGTAACTGAGTGTCAGGGAATCTGAATCAATATTCAATAATGATGACGGTGAATATTGTAACAATTGTTACTTGCGTTCTAGAAATGATTGCTTGAGGTTGTTTTAAGATGCAATGCCTTAGTGACGTTTTTATTACAAGGCAGTGAAGGCACTGTCAGCAATTTAAGTGAATAAATAGTTGTTGACAATATTAATTCTGTTTGCTTAATTATTTTTTTTTGGGGGGAGTGGGCGTAGGGGGGGTGGATGCTTTGTCTCATTTTGAGAAAAAAAAGCTAATATTGTGAACACTTAAATTAAGAAGAATTGCACTGTTAGTAGGTCTGGTTTTAAGATCTTTTCATTCAAATTAAGAAAGAAGCAAACGTGAAAAAAGAATTGAGAAGCTAGTATCAAGTTTATTTGACTTACAGTACAGAGTACAGTCCTTGTAATGAGTGCTTTACTGTTTATTTCAAGAGTTTTTCCATTCTTCAAATGCCTAGATATATCGTCTTATTTTAAGAAATCTTACCAAGTCTAAATATCTTACTGCATTGGCAGATAATTTGACTTGTTTCTAGCCTGTTCTTTCTCAATTTAAGTGTTTATTTCTTAGATATATTTTGCAGTGTGTGGACACCGAGGGGAGCTCTAGAATTGGCTCATTCAACCGACCAAGGATCCAATCAGCAGCGGCGTCACAGGCCCTCCTCCTTCTTTGTTCTCTCTCTCACTTTGACTTCGGCACTGGACAGCCAGGTTTGTGGAGGGAAGGTTGGAACAAGGTAAGGACGGGGTACCCCATACATTCATGTACGTAGAGTCACTAAGTCTTAAACTCACCAGGTTTGTATCGCTTATCGATAACCCTAATGCCATACAAGTCTATGAGGGTCCAAGGTCAACTTTGTCCGAGAGACATGGGGCCACTTTCAGGTTCATCAGGATCCTCCTGGACACACCCACACCAAATTTGGGGCTTCTAGCCCATGAGGAACCCCGAAACCCTCACTCTAATTCCAGCCTTATCGCTAACCCTAATGCCATACAAGTCTATGAGGGTCAAAAGTCAACTTTGTCCGAGAGACATGGGGCCACTTCCTTTTTCATCAGGAGCCCCCAAGAAGCGCACACGCCAAATTTGGGGCTTCTAGTTCTTGAGGAACCCCCGAAACCCTCACTCTAATTCCAGCCTTATCGCTAAACCCTCATGCAGTGCAAGTCTATGAAGGTCAAAGCTCAACTTTGTCCGAGAGACATCAAGTGTTTTTTTCATGAATCATTCATCAATGTTAAGAGTTTGCTTAGTGGAGAATTCACAATAAAAATACATTGACACTGTCAAGATGGACTCAAGCACTATTATTGAACTATACTGTATTTTTAGAGTGATGTGAAGCTTTTGACAAGCGCTGCGCAAAGGAGGCCCATTTGTTTTTGTTTTTTTTCAGGGGGCCCAAAATTCCTGGCGGCGCCCCTGAGCGTTCATCTCCAGCACTAAGGCAGTGGAGCTGCCGGCCACGAGAGAAGAATTAACCAGTCCATTGAAACCATTTGTTTGGTCTAGTGAGTGGCAACAGTCCTTTGAGGATCTTAAGTGCCTTCTCAGCTGTAACCCTTTCGTGTCTGCTCCAAATTTTTCCTCATTGGCTAGAAGCCCCAAATCTAGCGTGGGCACTTCTTGGGGGCTCCTGATGAAAAAGCAAGTGTCCCCATGTCTCTAGGACAAAGTTGAAAATTCACCCCATAGACTTGCATTGAATTAGGGTTAACAATAAAGCTGAAACTAGGGTTAGGGTTAGGGTTAGCTGAAATTCGGGTTAGGGTTTCGGGGTTCCTCAAGGACTAGAAGCCCCAAATTTGGCGTGGGCGCTTCTTGGGGGCTCCTGATGAAAAAGCAAGTGGCCCCATGTCTCTAGGACAAAGTTGAAAATTCACCCCATAGACTTGCATTGAATTAGGGTTAACAATAAGGCTGAAACTAGGGTTAGGGTTAGGGTTAGGGTTAGCTGAAATTAGGGTTAGGGTTTCGGGGTTCCTCAAGTACTAGAAGCCCCAAATTTGGCGTGGGTGCTTCTTGGGGGCTCCTGATGAAAAAGCAAGTGGCCCCATATCTGTAGGACAAAGTTGAAATTTCACCCCATAGACTTGTATGGCATTAGGGTTAGGGTCCAAGAGTACACATACACATTTTCTTTTGCTTTATTGATTTAAGCTCATCGTCTCCAGCTGCAAAGGTACAGAAACCTTTCTGTAAACTTGTGTTATCATTGTCCTTCATTGAAAATGACACAATCTTTCATTTCATTGTTCAGATGCCGAACACCAAGGCATTCCGTCGCTCTCTGGCCATGAAACGACGCCTGGAGCAAAAACAGGATTGGACACCTTTTCCACCTCGGAAGGACTTTGAACGTCGTGAGTACTTCCACGTTCATGATTTCATGTTCTGCCTGTGTTGTTATGTTGTATTCCAAATAAATCTTACAAAAACATATTTAGATTTTTCTTTTTTGTCAATTTACACAGGGCGCGGTACTGGTCAGCGACCTGGGTGCGAAGATGGCCCGTTTTGCTCCTGACTGACAAAACAGTGCAAGTTCGTTCTTAAGGCCCAGCAACCAGACAAGAAGGTATGGGTCGTGATTTTGTCAAGCCACGAGTTTCTTTATGTTTTTGTTCTGGTGGTGGGAGACTCACATCTCTGTCCACTTGTGGATGGTTTTGTGTTCTCGCCCCGGGCAACAACCTTGAACACGGGCTTGTAACAGACTCCGCCCAGGATTTTGCTGCGCTACTGGCAACTGTGTTGGACCGCTGGCCCAAGGTTTGTTTATCTGCTGTGACAAACAAATTTGAACACATGAATGTCATCGCCACTTTGTTTTATCAATATCAAGTAATTCCATGATCCATTGTTCAATAACAAGAATATTCATGAATTTATTTTGCATTTTTATGTTTGTTTGGGTTCTTTTTTTTTATACAACTATTTTGTAGGTGTTTGTGCTTGACTTTCCACCTCGCCTGACTGTCAAGCCAGAACTACAAACAGCGCTACGTCAAGTATATCATCGTGTTGCTGCACGCATGGGTGTGTAAAATACATATTTTTGTTGTATTTTTTTCTCTTCAGTGACACTGTGCTAACAGATATTTCTTAGAATTGTGTGATTACATAATTGATTATGTGACACTTCTTCCAGGTTTAACATTTGTGTATATGGCCGATCACCTCCCCCTTCGTCAGCTGTACATGGTGGTGTTATGATGGTGTAAGGTTTGCCTTCTTCAGCCTTACTTGCTCTTCATTTGATATGACAAATATGTGTTAACATGTTGTTTTCTGTTTAGGTGCACCTCAGGACTGATTTTGGTGGAGCGTCTGCATGCTGCATGCTCCATCAGCTCGCACCCCCTTCACCTAGGCCAGGGGTGTTGTGCCACAACCAATCATCACCCAGGGTGTCTCCCAGAGTGGTTGTGACAGGTCCTGTCTACATGCCAGTGTATGGACCTGTAATGGACTCTTGTTGGACAGGAGGTTGAGGTAACCTGTTCATCCCTCTTTTTTTTTTTCCCCCAATCGTGTATTTGTCAAACTGTGCAACTTTTTATTTTAAAAATGAACACTTATCCTAAGTTGACTCTGATTTCCTCTCCTCTTTTTTTATAGACAGTACCAACAGTTGTTGAGACTGCATTTCACACAGACATCCCGTCCAATCCCGTGTGGTTCAGTGAGGCTGTGCTGCTGGACCACATGGAGACCGTCGTGGAGTCATCTGGCAGGGTTTCCCCAGCTGCCACGGTAACATTCACACAATTATTCATACACTTATCAACTAATATTGTTGTGCTTTCTGTCGCAATAAATAATCGATACACTGACGGCAAATATCAATATTTTATTTCAACACACATTATGGATTTACCCCGTTGTCACCGTCAACTATTAATCTCTCCTGTCCTGTTTGTGGGGGCGCTAATCCCGTAAGAGTCAAGTAGGCGTAAGCAGCGGCCGGTGAATAAGACGAGTTAACAACGGAAGAGCACATGCAAGAACGGCGGAAAATACCAACAACGGAAAACAAATCAAAGACCCACCCGCAAGTTACCACTCTAAAGTGTGGACCCACTTTGGCTTTTACGAGACGGATGACGGGAGGAAACTTCATAAAGAATATGCAATCTGCAACAACTGTTTTGCGAAGGTAAAATACAATGGCAACACTACGAATCTGCAGAGCTGCCTCGTTCGCTATCACCCGTCCCGTTTTTCCCAGAATTGTTCTCTTTTTTCACCACCTGTCCCGGGAAAGATAAAATCTCTCCCAGGACACAATTTGTCCCGTTTTTTATGGAAAATGACAAAACCTCATTTAATTTCCGTCTGTGGTCTAGATAGGGCTGGCAACCGTCCCGTAAAATACGCGATTGTCCCATATTTGGCAACTAAAAAGCCTGTCCCGTAATGAACTGATGGGGGACGCACTTCACTTTGTCCCGTATATTTTGGGGACACGGTTATTTATTTATTTATTTTGTCTGCATCATTTCTTTTATTGATTTTCAGAATCGGGTCAGTGAAAGGATTTTTTTCCCTCTTTCATCTTCCCGTCGGTTTGTATATCCCAAGTCCCCAAGTTGAGATAAAACAAGTTGCTACTGACTTTACATTACCAGAAAGCACTGTCCTTGTTTACATGAAAGTTATTAATGTTCATGCACTTTAATATGTTTGCTTGTGCAGTGCACGTTTGTTTGTACATTATACAAAGTTTTGGAATAAATGCAAGATCACAGGCATTTTCCTTTTTATGGGTATTTTTTTCTTTTTCAGTCACATATCGTCTGCAAAATTTCAAAGATATCGAAGATATCGTGTGTCGTGATGTTGTCATTATCGTGGGCCAAATATCGTCACAGTATCGAATCGTGGGTTAGCCGTATCGCCCCACCCCTATTATCAACACAAGATCACATATGTACAGTACATGTACAGTTTAATTAGTGTGTTACTTTGTTTATGAATTCATTTCTTTATGTTCTTCCAGATGTCTAGCCTGAGACGTCGATCAGCACGCGTTGCCTCAAAAACCAAAACAAACAAGTGAGATGTTGGTATTTGGGATATGTGTATTTCATTGTGTGCATCTTTGTGATAGGACAATAAATGCAGTTCTTTAAACGTTACTTTGTGTCCTTGTATTTGCAGGTGTGGGCAACACGTTCAACTGTCCACATGACTGAGTCTGCCTCCAGCAATGTCACAGCAGTGCAGCAGGTTTGTACTTATTCATTTCCACTTCATCACCTGTGTGTGTTTTCTAGGCTTTACACCGATCTTATCGGCTGTATCGGATCGGCCGATATTTGGCATTTTTTGAAACGTTCATGATTGGGCGTCATGTCATGAATCACCGATCAATGACGTCATGGTCGTGTTGAAACTTTTTTAATCTGTCTCATTTCCTCCAAAGTAGTTTCACAGCATCGACATGTTTATTTGTTTGTATCCGAGTGTTATGTAAATGTATAGATTTGGGTTTACATTGTTGTCAGTTCCTTTTGTCTGCTGTGTGTCCGTTTGGGCACTAGATGGCGCAGTAGATCCTGTGTTCCCTTTTTTTTGCTTGTTCCAGGTGCGGAAAGGTGATTGGCTGGTGCCAATATTTAAGGAGGAGGACTTCAACACCTCGGTCTCTTTGTCCTTCTCCCAGCTCCCAACCAGAGGCCATGTGCCGCAGCAGCAGCATCAATTCTGTTTTGTAATCTATTTCAGTTCCCTTTGTGTCCACGTAGCCCGTAGGGGAGGGAAGCCATTTCTGTTGTGACCCTTTTCTCCTGTGTTTTAGTTAAGGAGGTTAGTTTGACTGTCATTTATTTGATTGTTTTCTTCATAGGTAAGATCCATAAGAGAGCCATTTTGTTTGTTGTTTTGGCCATGCCCTCCCTGACGCCAGTGCAATGATGGTGACGTTTAATAAAAACCATCCTGTGGACGAAGCACCTTTGTCTAATTTGAGAGCTGGGAGAAGGGGGGGAGCCTTTATGTTGTGTCCTGGTTCCCCCTAGGCCGGGGCATAACACCGAGAGCTAATGATTCATGATTCAAAAACCTTCATTTTCGTCTTCGTGCCTCTTCCTGTTTTGAGTACTGTCGCTATGTGACGGACAATAAAGTTTCTTTGAATCTGCAATATATGCAACGCTACAGTACCTCGCGGGGGAACTTTGGTAAAAAATTTCAACACCACAAATTTAATCAGGCACTTGGAAAAGATACACACAGAGGAGCATGTCGAGTTTAAGAAACGCAGCGCAGAGAAAGAAAAAGAAAAGCAAACTCTGAAACGGATGCTAAAGCAAACAACTTTAGACAGTGCTCGTGAGAAGGCAAGGGGTGTACAGAAACAAGTATTTATTGCCCCTAACGTGATCGGATCGGTGATCGGTGATCGGTGATCGGTTTATTTAAACTTACTGATCGGTGATCGGCACAAAAATCGTGATCGTGTAAAGCCTAGTGTTTTCCTTTCTATGTTTATTGGCATAAAATCACATCTTTCTTATTTTAATCAGGTGGAGGCGACGCCACAGATGACCAGAGCTGTGCCCGTGGTTCCTGTGGCTCCCGTGGTTGCCAGCACCAAGCCAGAGGAGGCCAGCACCGTCCAGGAGGCAACACAGAAGATCAACTAAGCTAAGGAGGCTTTTCTTTCTTCTTCTGTTGCCTCTGACTGCTCCGCTCGTTCTACGCCTCGCACATGTGATTTGTGATCCATCATCAGTTAGTACTAGTGAAGATGCAGTGGCAGATCATGGCACTGGTATTAGATTAGCCAAGGTTCTGCATGGTTCTTTTCATCAAGGCGAAACCGGTCACGGTTTAAAATTCCAGCACCAGCTGGCAACAGTGAGTCACTTCAGAAGAGCAAAACTCCTCACTTTGACATGGATAATTCTGACGTAGAGTTTGTCAGTGCTGTGACCAATGAAGAGTGTAACTTCTCTCCCCTTGATGTTGATGTTTGTTTAGACCTTTGCAAAAACTTGAAGATTCATTTGGACCGTGCGAGTTTTCCAATTTCTGATTGCAGTGGCCCATTAGGTTCGCCGTGTACAAATGAGAATGTAGAGGCTGATGGAAACTGCTTCTTCAGAGCCATCAGTCAAGCTGTGACTGGTTTATAGACACAGAAGTGGAAATTCAGGTTGCAGCAGATTGTTTACGATTAGATGTGTACACTTTTATCGATGGTCATGGGTTGAAGTACAGCTCTTGCAAGAAACAATTCTCACATTGTATATATTTATGGATGTATTTGTTTTATATGGAAGCAGTTACCATAATCCAAATTAAAATAAGAATATAATAACAGAAATGCTTTTTCATTTTAAGAACGAAGCTGCATTATTTGACTCATAATTAAAATGGTTAATAAGTCATTCAATCTGCATTTTCATTTTCTTCTTCAAGACTGCTCATTCTTGTACTTAATTCAAATGAAAAAGGAAAACACATTTGAGATTTAATTTTCAAAACATGCACCAGCAAAGAGTTACCAAAATTCAATATGAAATGTAAAATTCAAAAATGAAAAAGCAATAGCAGAATGCTTTTTCATTTTAAGAACAAAGCTGCATTATTTGACTCATAATTAAAATCATTAATAAATATTCCTATATGCATTTTCATTTTCTTATTCGTGTCGCACCTTTTATGACACAATCAAAAAGAAAACTGAGGGCATTGCTTTTTAATTTTCATGGTCCTGCCCTGCACAAGAGTTACCACAACTCCAAAACGAAATCGCAATCTCAAAGTAAGCGCGCGGCGCAGGAAAGTGACGTCAGCAGCTCTCCACCTCCGCTGTGGGTATGGCGGTATGACGCCAAGTGTCATTTGCCTCCTGTTATGTGTAAATTCTAATGTTTGTGAATTTAATAAATGTATATATGTACTGTATATTTAAAAAAACAAAACAAACAAAAAAAAAAGGTATAGCGGTATGACACCACTTTGCCATCGTTACTTTTCACGTCATTGAAGTTGCCGGTAATCGAGATTTAAATCGCAGAAAAACGTGGACCACTGACGGATCTCGGTGGTCGGACAGATTTGAGCATGGCGCACATTGACACAATTGTTCAAACCCTGCTGGATTTAGCTTCCCAGGTGGAGTTGAATAGTGTATCTGAATCTGATGCTCGGGACCGAGTTGAGCAGGTATTCTACCGTCCCAGATACGGACGCAAACAAGGTTGCCCGAGCCAACCTGTTGTCAGTTATGGAACACCTTGATGCACCAGCACAACATTAAAGCTAAAGCTATTTGTTACATGGGTGGAGTAACAGCTGTTCGGCGTCGGCCACCAGTCCATCCGTCACAGGATGCGATGCAACGGATCATTGCTTCCGTTCGGCGTCGGCCACCAGTCCATCCGACGAAGGATGCGAAGCAACAGATCAATCCGTCGACTGGTGGCAGATGCTGGTGCGAGATCTGTCAGTGGTCCACGTTTTTCGCCGATTTAAATCTCGATTACCGGCAACTTCAATGACGTGAAAGAAGTAACGATGGCAAAGTGGTGTCAGACCGCCATACCTTTTTTTTCTTTTCTTTTCTTTTTAAATAAAAAAAAAATATATATATATATGTATATCTATGTATATGTATATATATATATATATATGTATATATATATATATATATATATATATATATATATATATATATATACATAGATATATATATATATGTGTATATATATATATACATATATATATATATATACATATATATATATATATATATATATATACATATATATATATATATATACATATATATCTTTATTAAATTCACAAACATTAGAATTTACACATAACAGGAGGCAAATGACACTTGGCGTCATACCGCCATACCCACAGCGGAGGTGGAGAGCTGCTGACGTCACTTTTCTGCGCCGCGCGCTTACTTTGAGATTGCGATTTCGTTTTCGAGTTGTGGTAACTCTTGTGCAGGGCAGGACCATGAAAATTAAAAAGCAATGCCCTCAGTTTTCTTTTTGATTGTGTCATAAAAGGTGCGACACGAATAAGAAAATGAAAATGCATATAGGAATATTTATTAATGATTTTAATTATGAGTCAAATAATGCAGCTTCGTTCTTAAAATGAAAAAGCATTCTGCTATTGCTTTTTCATTTTTGAATTTTACATTTCATATTGAATTTTGGTAACTCTTTGCTGGTGCATGTTTTGAAAATTAAATCTCAAATGTGTTTTCCTTCATTTGAATTAAGTACAAGAATGAGCAGTCTTGAAGAAGAAAATGAAAATGCAGTTTGGATTATTTATTAACCATTTTAATTATGAGTCAACTAATGCAGCCACGTTCTTAAAATGAAAAAGCATTTCTGCTGTTGCTTTTTCATTTGGATTATGGTAACTGCTTCCATATAAAACAAATACATCCATAAATATATACAATGTGAGAATTGTTTCTTGCAAGAGCTGTACTTCAACCCATGACCATCGATAAAAGTGTACACATCTAATCGTAAACAATCTGCTGCAACCTGAATTTCCAGATTTCTGACAGATTCCATGAACCTGGACACTGATGATCCAGACTTTGGACCAGATGAGCCAACAGGCCACAGTGGAAACGGGTCAGAACATGGGACTGGCTGCTGAAAGTACACAGGTAGGTGGCGCTGTCATCCAAAGTTGTGTGGTGTGGAGGATCGGGGCCAAAGTTCCAGATGCTCACAGATGTGACTGTGGATTCAGGAGGAGTGTTTGAAGGCTGGACTCCCAACAGTGATTGGCTGCTGAGGACCTCTCAATCACAATCAGGTTTTTTAGTGGCTGTGAGATTGAAAGTGAGATTGCATTGTCCAGGGAGGAGGACAGCAGTCAGTCATGTTTCACCTCCAGTCAACACGCGGTGGTTCACATGAAGGTCCAAGAGGCCTACAGACCTACACAGAGTCTGGATGTGGCAGCACAGTGGCATCATTGTCTTTGTTGTGTTGTTTGGTCATTGTGATCCAATGTAATGTGAGAGAAGGACGAGTGCAGTTCTATTGGAGTGAGTTGCTTACAAATACAGATTGCACAATTTCTATCCCAATTGTTAAGTGGGAAAGAGACCTGTCTCTCCAGCCTCACTCTAATTTCTGGAGAACAATCTGCCTGAACACCTTTTCACTGATAAAACAACCTATTCTACAATTGATACATTTTAAAGTACTCCACAGGATCCACTACACCGGACAGCGGATGTTTCAGATGGGCATGACCGCCTCTCAGACCTGCTCACACTGCACAGTTAATGTCCCAGATAATTACCTACACGCTGTATGGCATTGCCCACCAGTAAATAAATTCTGGCACGTAGTATGCAATGATCTATCAGCACAGGTTGGTTACAACATCACAGCCACTCCTTCTTTTTGTCTCTTAGGGGACCTCAGTGATATCACATCAGATAAGGCAGAATCTCGCATGCTGATCACCTCCTTATCTATCGCTAAGAAAACAATCCTCACAAACTGGAAAACAAAACAACACCTGCACCTTGCACAATATAGGAACTTACTGTTAGACCACACCTCCTTGGTAGGAATGTCTGCTTCATCCTATAACTAACTAGTAATCAATCAATAGCTGAGGCTGCTGGTTGATGTGGGCAGCCGTGGTCGTGCTGCCGTGGACCGGGTGCGGTCTGGGGGGGCTGCTTTGCGGGTTGGTGGGGGGTCGGGGGTTGGGTGCCCCGGCGGGGGATGTCTACCACGCGGGGGGCTGGGCCTGGTGGTTGGTGGGTGGTGCTGCGGGGGTGGTGCTCCGGGGGGGTCCCTGGCTCTGGTCTGGGGGCCCCCTTGTTGGTGGGAGGGCTGGTCCGTCCCTGTGTCTGGGGACTGGCGCTGGATCGTACGCGGTGGGGTCGCATGCCTGGGGTGGGGCTGCGCGTTCGCCGGCTACCGCTCCTGTGTGCCCGGGTGGTGCGGTGCTGTGGGGGGCGGGCCCCCTTTGGCTCCTGGATCCCTGTGGTGTCCCCGGCCCCGATGTCGCTGAGGGGGCGCCCTGACCGGGAGTCCCCCCTGGTCACATAATAGGTGTTTTGTTTTGTTTTTTTTTTATTTGTTTTTTTTCCCTAAATTTTTAATTAATTAATTTATTTTCTTCTGTTTCGGGGGATTTGTGTCTTGGGTGGTCGCTGCCCGGCCTTCTGGCCTTAAGACCCTCTCCAATCTTAATAGCATTATAGACACTTAGGGCCTGGGGGGGTGGTTCGTGCACTGCGGCCGCCGCCCTCCTCAGCAGCAGTGTGGTTGCCCCAGGGCCTTACCACCCTTCCATTTTAAACGCACCATAGTTCAACACACCAGCAAGTGCACATATACACACACTGACACCCCTACACACAGTGTGGTCGGCCTGCTAGCGGGGGCGGGATCCGGCATCTTTCCCACTCTGGATGGGCTCTGTGCAGTCCGGTGCCCCAGGGGTGCGAGACCGGCTGGGCCTATGGGGACCTCGCCACTTGCGGCGATGCTCCATACTGGGTTCGTAGGGGGGGGGCCTCTGGGTGCCCGGGCCTGCCTTGGGTACCGATCCTCCCGGTGGGTGAAGGGGCTGGGTCCTGTCATGGGGATGAGTCTGGTCTCGCTTGCCCTGGGGGGCCCCAGGGCTCTGCTGTCTGTTCGCCCTGGGTGGTGTCCCTTCTCCTTGGGGTATCTGCCTCCCTGTCATCTTGCCCTGGCTCGTGGGGCGGGTGCCCTCCGGTCCGGGGGCCTGCTGCTTCGGGCCTCTTCCTGGCCGGCATTGCGGCGGGTGTGCCGTGTCCGGGCCCCCCCCCCCTGGGCTTGTCGCTGGCGTGGGGCGGTTGCGGCCTCGGAGGCCACACTAATTGGCAGCCTACTTCCAGTGACGTACTTAAACACACCCACTCCCACATTCAGGTACACACACCACCACATCCACACACACACACACACACACACACACGCACACACGCACGCACGCACGCACGCACACACACACACACACAGGAGCAGCAGCTCTAATTGGCTGAGAGCTAAATATCTTCTTATCTTACTGGGTGTAAATGAATCTGTCCATTTTTTAAATGTCGAAATTTAACATTTGGTTTCTATTTTTTCAGATATTATTTCTGTCAAATTCATTTGAATCAACAGAAGAAGAAAATCAGTGTGTAGTTCAAACTTTGTGCGTCTTTGTGTTCAGTTTTTCTACTGTAGTTGTGCTTTTCTTTTCATTCCAGATGAATTCCACTCAATATCCTTTTCAAACCTTGTAGGTGTTGAGTGAGCTGCAGCGCCCTCTGGCTACAAGTTTAATACTTTGACTCTGCCGACCGAGGTAAAAAAAAACAACAAACTCTGACACTTTGCTGAGGACCTCCTGGAGGAGCTGAAGGTGCAGAACCTTCTCAGGCCTCTCTGAGGAGGAACTTGCGGCTGTCGGTCCTCTGCTGCCCCCTGCTGGTCACACAGGCCTCTTACACCTCCGTTTGTCTGTTCAGCACATATTCAATTTTTTAATGGCTCTATAAACGTCACTGATGAGACGATTTTATGATTCCTGCAGTTAAAATGTTTTAATTCCAAATCTGCAAAAAGCTTCTGATCAATGAAGACAGAGTTGATTAAAATGATTTCAAAATTGACCCGTTTGAGAAAAGCTGCACTGTGGCATTGTTTGCATGTTGTTTTAGCTCTCAGTGGCTTCATTTCGCATTTTTCTTAAAAGCTTCGTTTAGTGGTCCATTGTGGTCAATGGGACACTGAACATCCGCTTTGTGTGCCCGAGTTGTAAGAGGATCAGGTGCGGACATTTTAGCATTTAAATTATTATGGCTTATTAGCATAGGTACGTAGTACCTCACCTGTCCGTTCTTTTTACAGTGCTTCCTGAACACCTCACCGGCACACTACAGCCGCCTGCGAGCACAAAGCTGCGCAGAGCCTCCTCGTTGTTCTCCTCACCTGGAGGACGCTTGGTGATCAAGACCTGTGGCCCAAAACTCGGTCCTATAAGATAAGTGCAGGAACACTGCTGCTTCGCCCGCACTTGATTGTGCTAGCCGCCCCGTACAGACGGTGGACGGTGCATGTTGCTTCCGTCCCGCCTTGGTTTTACTTGTTGTTTTTCCTCGTTTGCTTACGTCGCCACTGCTGACCCTCAGACAGCAGACGTTACACTATCAAGTCGCCGGTCCAGCCACAGTGGTGTGTGTGCGTGTATGCGTGTGCGTGGTTGGTGGGAACGTGTGTGTGTGTGTGTGTGTGTGTGTGTGTGTGTGTGTGTGTGTGTGTGTGTGTGTGTGTGGTGTTTGTGTGTGTGTGTGTGTGTGTGTGTAATTGCATTGTTTGTTTGTTTTTCTTGCTATTTCAGTACATTTGACAGATTTTAGGGAACTTTTAGTAACCAACTGTTTATCTTTTCTTTTGTAGTCGCTGAGAGCTGCTGGTTGTGGCGGTGTCCCGGGTGGTGGGCCCCTTCGCGTGCTGTGACCCGGGATTGTGGTTGTTTTCTTCTTTTTTTTTGCACTTCACTTTCTTTGCAGGTGTGTCACGTGTGAGTGGGGTGTTCCTTGTTTTCTTTGGTTCCTCCCCCGTTTGGCCCCCTCATCGGTAAGCCTCAGTTTCTACACCAAGAATAAGGAGCTCAGTAGCTCCGTTTTAAGTGTTGGTCTGTTTGTTCCTTTTATTTTTAAATGTTGAATAAAAGTTGGTTTGATATTTTAAACATTCTGAACCACGTCTCCTACTCCTTCCTCGTAGAACTTACCTGTGTGCCTAATTATTACTTTTGTGTTTAGTAGAACTCCCTGGGTGAAATTCCCAGGGTGGCGTTGTCGGTTCCTTTTCATTTTGTTAAATTCACAAGATTAAATCTTGCTTTATCAGATAGCCATAACCACTCTCATCGCCACAGGATATTTGAGACAACTGAGTCAAACTGTCGTGTCTACTTCCCAGTCTCAATAAACATGTTCACTACTGTGGCATATCGGACTTTCCCGCCGCGAGTCGCTCGTCAACATACTGCTGTGAAAGAGGGGTGACGTCACAGAACGCGAGGTGCATTTAAGTGCTGCTGCGTAAAACGCAAACATTTTCCTGGGCAAATATTCATTTGACAGACGTAAACGAAGTGAAATATGACTTCAATTTAAGTTTGTTTTAGTTTGTTTTTATAAACACACCAAAAAGTTTGAGTTAGTTATCGTTTTTGAAAAAAGTTCTTGACTTCTACTTTAGAGATATTGATGACGAGTTGTTGTATATAAACGGTGTGACTATGTGCTTCGGCAAGCGGTGGTGCTGTCTGTACATAGCTTAGCAAACGGCTAGCGCTAGCACCCCCTTTCAATGCCAGAGTGAAAAGATCCACACGGAGTGTTATGACCCACGGGTGGGTCTAGGTGCCTCTATGTTTGTGTCTGTCTGTGTGTGTGTGTGTGTGTGCGTGAGAGAGAGTGGATGACGCCTTGCAGGTGCGGTCCTGGATGTCGGCTGCTGATTGGACGCGCCACGGCTGAGAAGGAGGAGCAGTCGAGCCAGCCTGACTGTCATCCCTCCTCCGCTCCCAAGTCTGCAGTTAGTCACTTCTGAAATGGTGTTAGAGCACGCAGCCGTAGGTAGTGATGGCCGATGGAGGCTTTGTTGAAGCTTCGACACTTGTTTCAAAAAATGGTTCATTACTCGAGGCTTCAATGACACAGTGCTCGAGGAGGTCATCTAGTGCTCAATAAAATGAAGTGCAATAGAAACGTGTTCATTGTTTCATAGGTTGTTTGGGATTTGATTCGCCATGCATTCTTGTTGGACAACACTACATGGTTGTACGGTTCAATGCTGACACAATAAAATAAAAATGAAAAATAAAGACAATGTCTCTTTTTTGGCACGACTGATTGTAGTAGACTATAGCTCTATACTTAGCCTGACAGTTTGTGCAATGAATTATATTATATCCTAAAACAAGACTAAATAGCCCATAGTTTAAAAATATGTTTAATAGTAAGTGTTCAGTGGGTCAGATGTCAAATGTGATCTATTTAAAATGTAGAATAGATGAGCTAAATAACACATATATAATACACGTTGATGGGAATTGAACCGTCGCCTCAGTCTTGCAAGTCCAAGATTGTCATAATGTACCACAAACCCAAATCACACTCCCTTTTTTCATCGAAGCTGTTTGAGTAGCGTTAGCACACCGTGATTCCTCATCAACTACAGGCCTACACTTCAAATAATTATGAGAAAAACCCAACGTAAAGAGGGCACTTCCATTAGGAAATAGTCAACATGAAATTTCGTCCTCTACTGACACCTGCTGGTCAAATTGAATAGTTGCAAATATTGTGAAGAAGTTGTCATCTAATTCTAATCCTAAACAATATGACCATTCGAAGTGAAGTATTAAGACAATTAATCAGGTTTGTACTGCTTGATTGAACACATTCATCCCGTTCCAGTGCACTAAAACCCACTTCCCTTCAGGACCGTGTCAGCGAAGCGAAAACTTCCTTGAGTGACGCTGTTTCCCAGCATGCAATGCGAGCTAGCGATTCACAATACTATTTCATCACAAACATGGATGTAAAAAATAAAAAGGGACGAAAAATGAAACTTCAGGAACACCAACCATTGCAATACAAGCAGAACTGGGCCGAAGTTTTATATTATATACACCATAATACAGCCTTCTGTTGGACAAGCCATACTATTTAATCCGTGTCCTCCTATGGCACTTCTGTGGGTGGAAGCTCATCGTAGAGGTCACGTGCTGGTTGCGCGTCACTCCACCGATCACCTCGGGGAAGGGCGTTGCCCTTGCAGGGTACCTGATTCAGGTGAGTATATGGAAAATATGGGTCAATGTGGTCAGTCGTAACAAGAGAAGCTTGCTGGCAAAAATAATGCACTACAAGTGGATATGACACTTTTTTCTTGTTTTGTATGAGCATTTAAAAAAAAAAACCAACATAATAATAATATGGATTTTGACCATGTATGTTTTGGAGTTCATTGAAAGATGTTAATATATATATGTATATATATATATATATGTGCGTGTGTGTAACTTTAACTAACTTATCTATTTCTATCCATCTATCAAACTTACTATCTAGGGATCTATCTACTACTAACTCTCAAAAAACTAACGGACAACCAAGAGCAACAAAACCAACCTACTGCAATTCGTATATTTTAGTGTGTGTGTGTGTGTGTGTGTGTGTGTGTGTGGGGGGGGGGGGTTAAAATGAGCACAGTGATGGTTCCGCAGCATAAAGTGTATCTTCAGTCGTCGATTGTATGTGTGGGAGTCCCTCAGGTTCAGGCCAGCTGATTTAGTGTTCGGTGAGAGGACCCTTGCGTCTGTTAAGGGGTAAGTGGCTTTCCGATGTTAAGCGAGTAGAGAATAATGTGTTAAATTACGTAATTTTTTTTCCGTGAACGCTTGCATCGTGCTTGTGAAACTGCTCACAAAACTCTTGTCGCCAGCCAGTCTAAAATGAAGCGGCAGTTTGACAAGAAAGCTGTGGCTCGAGTTTTTGAGACAGGCGACCGAGTGTTGGTATTGTTGCCGTTACCCGGTTCCGGTTTGCAGGCTGGTTTTTCTGGTCCGTATGTCGTGGAGCGCAAACTTTCCGATACAGATTATGTAGTGCACACTCCTGATAGAAAACGATCATCCCGCGTCTGCCACGTCAAAATGTTGAAAAGTTACGCCCGGTTCACACAGGACGCGGAAGCGCCGCGCCGCGAAGTGAAGCGCAGCGAATCGCCAAGCGCTTCCATTCAGCGCCCATGTTAATCAATCAGTGCGTTTACATGCAGAGCTTAATCGGACTAAGCAATCATTCGGTTTTCTTGTCCAATCGGAGTTCTCACCTTGGTCCCCGTATACATGCAGCTGAGAAATTCAAATTATTGACGGGTCCTCCTCCCAACACTAGGGGGTGGAGTGAGTCTTTTCAGCCGGTCAGCTGCTTTCGGTTGACATATTAAATCTATTATGATATGGAACGATAGTTCATAATGTACGTGTTACTTGCTTTGCAGATAAGGTGTACCCTATTTCTTGTGCTCCTGGTTATTTTAAAAGGCAGACAAGAACGTTGTTTGCTGTTGGAGGGCTACAACAACACTTCGATGCTACGCTTTGTGCCGTCGCTACGGACCCCAAACTCTCGTTCTTGTTGGATTCGGGTTCGGAGCAGACTGGTGGGAGAGTTTGTGTACAGGTTTTGCAAAGGAACGGTGTCTTCAGTTATACACACGCTCATTAAAGTGCCGACCGTGGAGGAAGCTGGTGCCGCTGCACGCCGTTTCCAGCAGAATAACAGCGAAATTACCCAAATAAAAACAAATCAGGAAAACATCTCTTTGCTGTGCTTTTATTTACAAAGTTAAAATTCTTCTAACTTACAAAAAATGTGAACGAAAAGGTAGAAATATAAATACGAAGGAATACGTATTTGTTCAGGGGTGCGCAAAGCCGGAGCCCTGCATTTGCTGCGCTACCCTTTTTAAAAAAGGTCTCCGTTGCGCGTTATTTTAATATGTCCATCTCTTTTAGAAGAGAAAGCATCGCCCCGGTCTCATCCTCTCTCCAAATGTCAACATTCTTATTCGCGTTTGCCAGGTTGTTTCGCGCCGTCTGTTTTGTTAGACGACGTAGTTGTGCGGTCATGAGTCGGGAGAGCGAGGCGTGGCGCATGCGCACTCGCATAGTCCAGTTAATAGTCCGATTAAGGCGTATACATGCCAGAGAAATTCGAATTCCAATCGCATTATCTGGGTGTCTCAATCGGAGTTCTCCGATTCCAATCGGAGTTCTCAAACTCCAATCATAATCGGAGTAAGGTGTTTACATGCACGTGAGTTCTCCGATCATAATCAGACTAAGGCAATAGTTCGATTTTCTCTAGTGCCATGTAAACGAACTGAATGTAGTGGTTCAGACCAGACGCGAACAGGCGCGCGGCTCGTGCCATTCATTTCAATGGAAGCGGAAGCGCCGCGCCAACGAATTTCGCGAGCGAGGCTCCAACTGGTTCACACCAGACGCGAACAGCTCCGCGACGGTCGACAAGCGCTTCTGCTCAGCTGCACTCTTTTTTTCACTCCCACTTTTTCACTTCTTTTTTTTTTCTTTAAAAAAAATAAAATAAAAAAAATCGTTTTCGTCATCGCCCCTCCCTTGCCCCGTAGCCATCCCGCTCCATAGCTCACTTTTGTGCGTGTGTGTGTAAATAAATAGAAACACGCACTCAGGTGTCCATCTCAAGACAAGACCTCTTTCATAATGATCATTGACCGGCATCTCTAGGATCAAACAGACGTATTTTGATCAAGTCTTCCTCTGTGTGTGTGTGTGTGTGTGTGTGTGTGTGTGTGTGTGTGTGTGTGTGTGTGTGTGTTTAATCTCTCTCGCACTCTGATACAATGTACTGACAAATATAACATACAAATATGATATATGATCAAATTTGTCATTGGGTTTTTATTTTGAAATTAGTTTATTTTGAAAATTCACCGGATTTTCTCGTTTTTATTGAGCGACTTCCTGTACTGTAGACGAGGACCGCTCGCGGCTCGCGCACGAAATAGAGCAGACGCCGAAACAACAAATGCATGCCGCGAGCCGCGCAACCACCACATTGATTAACGTGGGCGCCGAATGGAAGCGCTCGGCGGCGCTTCGCTTCCACGTCCAGTGATCTGACGTTAAATGCATGGCGCGATCCGCAAGGGGAGCCGCGCGCTTGTTCGCGTCTGGTGTGAACTACTACATTGCTTAACATGGGCGCCGAATGGAAGCGCTCGGCACTTTGCGGCGCTTTGTGGCGCTTCCGCGTCCAGTGTGAACCGGGCGTTACGTCGCTAGGAAAAATGTGTCGCCTGAGCCTCCGCCCCCTCCGTGCCCATTGGCGGAGGGAGGGCTCATGAAAAAAAAAAAAAAAAAAAAAATCGGTGTTCATTCGGCGCGCCTGGGAAACTCTGAAATTATGAATAACTTAAGCTTATTTTTGTCCCATTTGCCTGCATCAGCCCGTCATGATATTGTTAAATTAATTGAGAGCCACCCACTATTGTTTTCTGACCACCCCCGCCGTACGTCAGTTTTGCACCATGACATAGAAGTAGAGGGACATGCCACAACTAAGCAGCACGCACACAGAGTCAATTCTGGGAAGTTAAGAAAGAAGCTTTGGCTCTCCTTCTGACAGTGCCCATCTTGATGTTAATTTGGGGTCAGGTTTTTACAGACTATGATGCCCTCGTGGTCCTGGATAGGATGCGCAATCAAACCAGCCGTAGATGCGGTGGTCTCTGCTCCTGCAAGACTTCAATCTCCAGATTTGCCACAGGAAGGGGGGTTGATAATGTGTTGGCAGATGCGTTATCACGTGTACATGTGGACTAGCTGCGGAATTCTTATTTCAGGGGAACTGAGGTTTTTCTTGTTTAGTTTTGTTTGTAGGTATGTTAATAGGGTTTAGTTCTTAAGAGAGGGGGTGTTATGACCCACAGGTGGGTCTAGGTGCCTCTATCTAAATAACTATTACCAATTTTAAACGTTTAGTTTTTTACTACTACACAAATGTAAAGTCAAACAACATACGCTTACAGAAACTCACACAACAAAATATAAATTAAAATGTGTAAAACAAAAAGAAAAAAAAATCAGCATTCAGATAACAGTTTTGTCCTTTAGTGAAGATTGACAATGAGAAAAACCAAGAGCCTCATCTTTGTGCGGCTGATCCTGTTTCTTCTCTCTGTAAATATCTGCCCTGTTATGGAGAAGATTCTCTCTGAGGGGACTGATGTTGCTACAATGCACAGTCTCCATGCCATCACATGTGTAAGGCGTCGGTAAATTGAAGCCTGCAGTTTGCAGTTGCAGCTGTTGCACGACAAAACGGGTCAACCAACCCGACAAACGAGCCGGGTGATAATCGGCTCCGATCGGCTTGCGATGGAATTGGGACACCTGGGACAACACCACCTTTTTTTTTACCTGCCGCACGGAATGACGTTGAGCGTAACGTACGCTAAATCATAATATCGCGCCAGTCAAGGTCATATCGCGGGCCTGTCCCGCTCACCAGATATCCAAGAAGGTTGGTGAGGGCTGAGCGGGCAAAACCTTTGGTGACTAAGTACTGAAGGGGTGAATTCTTTCTCTACCTTTTTGCGCCTGAGTAAAAAAAGGGGGCACAGGGACGCCTGTGCAGCTACAAGTAATAAGTCTAGACAGGGATGGGGAAGAACCAGAGCAAAGTGGCTGCTGCAGTTCCCCAGGGGGGACAAATTGTGGACGACATGCGGAAAAAATACGGTCCAGATTGTCTTGATATGTTGGATGTTTGGGTTGAAAAGTATGGTTTCCCAGAGGGGGGATCACTGAGTATGGAGGAATTGAGAAACCTCCGGGATAAACTGAATATAGCCGAGGGAAAGGTTACAAAAAAGAAAAACCCAAACAGGTGGGAGATTCAAATCATCAAAGATCATGAAAGGTGTTTTTCATTCTGGAAACCTTAAGCAGAGGTCAGGGACAGGAAACAAGTAAAGAAACGTGTGAACAGCGCTGGGCGCTGGAGCACAGAGGTGACAGAGATAACGGCAGAGGGTGCACACACTCACACACACTCCCCAGAGGAGGGAGAAAAGGAGCCGCTCACACACGAGCATTCAAATGCACCAAATCGTCTGTATCCTTCTCTTACAGGCCTGAGGGACCCTCTCCTGGACATGCCTGTCTTCCCTCCTCCCGCCTGCCCTCATCCAACGCTACCACCGTACAACCCTGCGCACTCCAGCACCGACGCCGCAGCGTCGCCACGTTCATCAGGACTGCCGTCAACCAAACGGCCAGCCTCATCACTGCTTTCAGACAAGGGCTGCTCCCCCAGATCGCCAAAGCAGTTAACAGAAGCTGCTGCGTGGGGATTGAAGATGCCCGGCTGACAGAGGTCCGACGTCATGCAGTGCACGCTGAGAGGCTTCTGCAGGAGGCCAGCAATGCAGAGGACAAGAAGATAAAGCGTGCCTCCCTCACCATGATGAAGCACCTCAGTGACACGGCGAGACGGCCCTACAGGAACAACGACAACCGACGAAGGGCGACTAGCGGAGACAGAGGCGAAAAGGGGGCGTGCCACATCTGCGGCCGCATGGGTCACTGGGCCAGAGAATGCCCTGACAAAGGAAGACACCGCGGGCAGAACCATGCCCACCGCAGCCAAGAGAGTGATCGCGAGGACCGGAAAAGAGGATCCAGAGGGGACCAGGACGTGTTTATGTAGCATAATTGTGGCAAAGCACTGTTCCTGCTTTTGTTGTGGTTTGTGGCGTGTGTGAGAGTGATCAGTGAGCAGGGTGCAGTTACCCACTTCTACCAGTGGAGGTCGTGTTCGCCCCGGGGAATAACGCTAGAGAGGTCTCTCAAGTGGCTCGTGAGACCTATGTGGAGCGAACCGTCGTAGCGGACGTTAACGTGTGTGTTATCTGTTGTGCTTCCACAGGTGAGAAGGGGAAATGGTTGAAAATAAGAGCAAATGTATGTGTGGCTGTTTCGTAATTGAAGTCTGAGATCGAGGGTATGTGAGTTAAATTTACGTTTTGAATGTATCGTCTCCGAGTGATTACCTAGCGAAGAGGAAACAACGGCTAGCCCGTTGCTAGGTTACCAGGAGGCGGGGTTGACGCTCGGTTACGTTAGTGTTCGTTTAACGTTATGGGATGTTTATTCAGTAAAAATGTGAATATTTAAATGTATACGAGTAAGATTGAATGTGGGAAACGACATGATTAATAAGTTCAAGTCGAAGTCGAGTATGGATCTGTGTTTTGAAATGTAAAAAGTAGATAATGCTCGAGAGGAAGTCTCTCAAGTGGCTCGTGAGACCTATACGGAGCGAACCGTAGTAGCGGACGTTAACATGTGTGTTGTCTGTTGTGCTTCCACAGAAAACCAAAATAAAAGCTTCTAAAGAAACAAAGAAAAACAAAAATAAATGTGTCTTCGCAACATTACCACGCTACATTTACGTTTGACTATCTGCTTTAATATAAAACCACAAAAAATGTGTTTTATAATTTTCTTTATATAATCTACAAACGTATTAGTATGATCCAGGGAAAATTCCATGTTTGTTTGTGAAACTCATTGGAAGAATGAAGAAAATCTGTTCGATTGTTATTGTCATGAACATGAATCACAAAACATATATATATATATATATATTTATATATATATTTTTTTTCTCATGTGTCACTTTAACAGAGACAACACCATCTGTAATTACTATGTTTGGTTGCATTTCCCTGGCAGGCAAAGATAGATGGAAGAGACATCCTTCTGGGTGGAAAATGGGACTGGCTTGTCTGTGGATGGTGGAGGCTCGCTGGGCTCATCAATCCGTCCATCCATTCACCTTGTTCGTCTCATCCTGACTGCAGCGCCACTGTGGAGGCTTGACATAACACACATTAGATTAATAACAGAAAAGCAAAATGTGACTTATGGTGTATTATTTAGTGTGCTTCAGTTGTAATTCTCATAATAATGACTGTTTTGCTGGCTTCACACAATATATATAATTGGCCTGTCTTAGTTAAAAGCCCACTCACCACGACAAGGTGCAGGCCAAGAGTGGGAACACAAACACAGACCAGAAACGAACAGGACAAATTCAGACAAGACTACAAAAAACACAAACACAAATAACACTAATATCACTTTGACCACTATCTTTTTTCACAAGAACTTTTATTTCTTTACAAATTGAACCTTAGATTGTGTCACAACAAACGAAATAAACCCTTGAAACAGCCAACAAAACATGAAATAACACTTCATCATTATTATAATGCGTATCCTCATGAATGATTTCAAGATAACTTTCAACACTTTCTTACAAATTTTTTTTTACGTCTGCCGTAATGATTTTCAAGTTTTTTTCATGTGAATATTTTAACATTGAACATGTTAACTGAACAGTCAATGTAAAATCCCTTCATTGTTGCTCTGACCTCTTCATCATTTGTGACCTCTTCATCATTGGTGATCTGTACATCATTTGTGACCTCTACATCTACATCAGACACAGTATGGCTGTCACATGGTTCCTGAATCACGAGAAAACTGTCTTCTTCCAAGATCTCTGACACCTCTTTACATTTTTTAGAATATGTGTGGTCAAAGATTTGATCAAAATCACGTGTGTGTGTGTGTGTGGGTGTGTGTGTGACTCACTTACCTTTTGTTTGGTAGACATGCTCTTACCTGATTTGAAGAAACTAAAAATGGTTGGGACAGCTGTTGAAGTTAGGCACTTTCTCTCACCACGCAAAATGAAAGATTTCTCCTCAAAGTGAAGAGCACACAGCCTGGAGTTGTCATTGGGTGTCCAGTTTTTTCTTCTCACATTTTCCACCCATTTGTGCAACCTTTTTCTGTTCCCAAAAGGAAAGCTGTAAAAAGCAAAACATTCCAAAAATAAATGTACAATATTTTTTTTTGTGTAATTTTACTTAAAATTGGGTATGCAAACATATTTAACTAATTTAAACTTAAACACAATGCAGACAGTTGTGCAGAAAGTTTAGTGTTAGCTAAAATATCGGGCACACAGACGTACTTATTATGTATACATTTCTTTCCATTGTAACAGGTCACTACAAGATCTGCAATCCATTACCTAGAATTGGTTTTCCTTAAACTGATGTACAGGATTACTAATCTGACTTTGATGGGCAAATTTGACAACAGAATACAATTATGAAGCACTAAAACACAGGACCACAAAACAATTAAATGCATGATGAAATAATGATATGCTTTGTTAAATGAAATAAAAGCGCTGCCGCCTCACAGCAAGAAGGTCGTGGGTTCGATTCCGGGGCCCGGACCTGGGACCTTTCTGTGTGGAGTTTGCATGTTCTCCCTGTGTCTGCGTGGGTTCTCTCCGGGTTCTCCGGCTTCCTCCCACACTCCAAAAACATGCATGTGAGGTCAATTGAACGTTCTAAATTGTCCGTAGGTGTGCATGTGAGTGTGAATGGTTGTTTGTCTCTATGTGGCCCTGCGATGAACTGGCGACTTGTCCAGGGTGTCACCCTGCCTTCGCCCTAAGACAGCTGGGATAGGCTCCAGCAGACCCCCGTGACCCTGAATAGGAATAAGCGGGTATAGAAGATGAATGAATGAATGAATGAAATCTTTATTGAATGAATGACACATTTTATTTCACTCGTGGTTTATGTAATTATTATTTTTTGCTCCATAGCTTTCATGATTCAGCATTACATGTTAAGAGTGATGAATTGCATGAAAAGAGAGAGCACTCGCTGATAAATTAACATGGTGTGCTGTTTAATTCCATGAGGACGACAAAATATTTGCAAATTTGTGTTAGCTACACACATCGACAGGTGCAAGAGAAAGGGAGGAACTTTCAAGATCGTTGAATTTTTATTTTTTATTTTTTTAGTTCTGATGAAATAAATAGACCAATCATTTTATTACTTTGTCTGCTTTCCAAAGAGGTTATTAATTAAAAAAATATGTGTGGCAGTGCTGTTATGGTCCATAGAGAGTTGCTTCAAAGAATTATCATTTATTATTCAGTGGCACATTGCTCACTTGTTTAATACACAAATAATAGTATATTATTATAATAATACTATTTTATTAATATAATAATAATAATAATAATAATAATAATAATAATAATAATAATAATAATAATAATCATTATTCTTGATAAAATTTTGAAACAACAATCGTCAGTTGTTCCGTAAAAAATACATTGATTTCCATGTTGAATTTTGTACGGTTCGTGAGCGCGCACGTCTGTCAGTGACGATCTCCACACTGACACAACTGCGCATGCTCTATTATCCCATCAATGCGGAAGTCAAAAGGTTTTTGGGAGCCATGCGCTGGGTGAGCAACTTCATTGAAAGGAATGGGACGCCATCTTGGACTCTGGGGGCTTGCCGCACTGTCACGCAGGTTGTGACGTAGCGGGTCGGCGACGCCGACAGGTATGATGTGAATGATTGATAGCTACCATTCGTTCCCGTTAGCGAGAGGATTAAAAACAAACAGACACCATAATGGCATCAAAAAGGAGTTATCCCAGCGGTGCGGAAAAACAGAAGGAAAAGAAAACTGATCAAGAAAAACTTGCAAAGGGGAAAGGTAAGTTATTTGTTTGTGATGTGGGCTGGAGAGGTGGAGGTGAAACGCTGTTGTCCCCCCCCCAAGTTTGTTTATTTGTCCTGCTAGCCAGCTAGCTAGCGGCGGATAAATGTTAGCTGGCTGGCTAATATTTGTTCGTCATGAATCAGCGTTTTTGTTTGTTTTATGAAAGTTGACCATATCCTGCCATGTTGGCCAATCCTGCCATGGGAATGAGTGACTCCACACCCGTTCATTCACATTCTAACAGGGAGGGAGGGAGGGAGGGCATGTTGTAGTTGTTGTTGTAGCCAGTCCCCTGTTATTGTTCAGTGGAAGTTGTCTCTCACATATTTGACTCTTAATGTTATTTTAGCCTTAACTTAGGATGAATTTACTAAGCTTAGTTTGTATTTTGTAGGCCCTTCATTAGAAATGGGCTACTGTTTTATAATTCAAAGAAATATTTTATGGAAATACTTTATTTGGCATGGTGTTGACTATTTTAGACTATTGTGGTAGTGGGTCATTTATCTTAGTTTTATTACTTTAACTAGTACAGTGTGTAAAGTAATGCCAAAAACTCTTAAAAGTGACAGTTTTGTAATTGGGTAAAAGCTTTAAAGGGACACTGCAATCATAATGTTTAATTTAAAAACAAATACATTTTTAATTTTCCTATATTACTGCAACATCACTGTAATAATAAAATATAAAAATATAAAATATAAAAATGTGCTTCTGATCTGTTTTGCTTGATGATCTAGTGAGCTTTGTCTCTGCAGGAGCAATTCTAAAATATGTTGGCGCTGCAGACATTGAGCCAGAGGGATCTCCCGAACATCCTGACCAGGAAGCTCCAGGACCAACACGTTCGTGCACTTGTTGGTTTGTTGGATTTTCTTATTTAAAGTAAGCATTTTTTTTTTTATGAATACTCAATCTGTTGTATTTATTGAAATATAGATGATTCTTTTCCTAGTATTATAGTGTTTGTTTGTTTTTAAATCACTTTAAATTGCCTGAGTTGCTCAGCTGAAGATGTTTAATTTTACCTGTCGCCTGTTTTGCTCACGAGGTGTAATAGATTGTGGAATCTTAGTAGACCTTAGTAGACGCACGCTGCTGAGAGTGGCAGCGATCAGCTCCGATGACCGTGGTGCTTGTCAATAAGGCAAATGCGCCATCTAGTGGGACGCAACATGTTTACTCGTGTTGGAGCAATGACAAGTACTACTAACAAAACAAAAGATGCACAGGGTAAAAAAAATAATCAGAAACTCAAGCCCAACAAAGATAACAGATGGGCATAACTGTACTTAGTAATGATTACTAGTACTACCAACATTTGTATATTTTACTTTCAACTCGAATTTGAACTATTCATCCCCTTTTTTCAGCAGCCATTAACACTAATAAATTAAATTAAATCAAAACAATAAATTAAAGCTGCAAGCAGCGTTTGCGGGACTGAGCCGCCGTGGCCGACGCGATGCCCGATGACCCCCGATGACGCCTGACCCCTGTCGACGCCCGCAATTGACCCCCGTCCTCTGCCGACGCCCGGCGACATCTGCTGAAAGAAGTCTATGCAAATGATGCAGATTTCTCACCTCCATTTTTTTTTTGAGGATGCTGTCAAATGTAAAATATTGGCCTTGATGAGACAAACACGTAGGTATTTGAATGACGTCTGTAGCACTTTTCTAAAGGAAACTGCAGGCATTTGTGTGTTGACAAAGAGGGAGAAGAGGTCTAATCATCATATGCCTGTGTATGCAAATGATGCATATTTTTGACCTGCATTTTTTTTTAAGTGGCAGTCAAATGTAAAATATAGGTCTTGATGAGACAAACACATGGATGTTTGAATGACGTCTGTAGCACTTTTGTAAAGGAAACTGCAGCCATTTACAGTATAGTGTGTGTGTGTGTGGAAGTAGGGATGTGCGATACCACTATTTTTCCTTTCGATACGATACCAGGTGATACCAAGGCTAGTATCCCGATACCAATACAGATACCGATACTTTTAGATGTCCAACTTGTGTATATGAAAATGATGACTTTTACAACGAAAACTCGTGAATGTTATTATAAAAAATGTATTTTATACCTATGTATAAGAATTAAACAAGCTGCCAAATATCAGACTTTGTTTTAATTTTAATCAGAGAAATCAAATCAACAGGTCAACTGAAAATCTGAGCAAATCTCTCTCAAAAAAGAGAAAATAAGAACAGCTGCTCAATTCAATATAATTCTTTTTGGACCAGACAGAGTGGTCTTCAGGTTAGAACTTGACAGAATATGTCTGTCTCTTTGGGAGTCATCTATGAAAAATTTAAATATTCTTGATGTAAAAGGAAGTCTTTTTATGGGAAGTATAACTCACATACCACCACAAATAGACTAAATAGCAACTGTTTTACTTGAAATGTGCCATTTAAGTAATTTAATTATTATGCTTTTCCAACTTAAAAGTGACACTGAATTGTGTTAAGATGATGGCAGGAATGTGAGTTAAATGAACAAATACATATTGTGCTGGGAGGAAACATTTTTATCTAACTAAATAAATAAAATATGTTTTAATGAAAAATTGACAAACATTCTGGTATTTTATGTAAATTTATCTTATCTACGTCTATATGCCTGTGATGGTGGGCACTGGGATGTATTTTCACTCCACCTGGATATTGCCTTTCTCTCTGCAGTGCTGGTTGGAAATTGCGTTAACGTTGACAGGGGGGGGGGAGCACGCTATCGCTGTCGTGCTACGCTAACGTGTCGGCAAAGTTAACGTGCCAAGTTTCTTTGCGGGGGGGGGGACTGGACTCCAAGATGCTCCTGCTGATCACTGCTATGCTGGAGCTGGAGATGTGGCCTGTGATGTCTGCACTGGGAGGAAACTGAAGGCCCTCAAGTCCTGTCTGGTCTGTCGGGCCTCCTACTGTGACTCTCACCTCCAGCCTCATCGTGATGCTGCTCCCCTACAGAGACACAAGCTGGTGGAACCCAGCCAGCAGCTCCAGGAGAACATCTGCCCTCGTCATGATGAGGTGATGAAGATGTTCTGCCGCACTGATCAGAAGATCATCTGTGCTTTATGCTGTATGGATGAACATAAAGGTCATCAGACAGTGTCAGCAGCAGTACAGAGGCCTGGGAGGCAGAGAGAGCTGGAGGAGACCAGGCAGAAGATCCAGCAGAAGATCCAGCACACAGAGGAAGACCTGAAGGGGGTGGAGTCCATCAACGGCTCTGCTGATAAAGCAGTGAAGGACAGCGAGAAGATCCTCACCCAGATGATCCGTCTGCTGGAGAAAAGACGCTCTGAGGTGCAGCAGCAGGTCAGATCCACACAGGGGGCAGCAGTGAGTGGAGTCAAAGAGCTTGAGAAGAAGCTGGAGCAGGAGATGATGGAGCTGAAGAGGAGAGACGCTGAGCTGGAGAAGATCTCACACACACTGGACCACAGCCAGTTTCTCCACAGGTTCTCCTCACTGCCAGCACTCAGTGCGTCTCCAGACTCCTCCAGCCTGGAGATCCGTCCTCTGAGATACTTTGAGGACGTGGCAGCAGCTGGACCAAGCTGAGAGATGAAATACAGCAAGTTCTGCACAGTGCACAAACGTCTGTTATTATCTGAGGAGAACAGAAAAGTGACATTCATGGAGGAAGTTCAGTCTTATTGTGATCATCCAGACAGATTCACTGACAAGAAGCAGGTCCTGAGTAGAGAAGGTCTGACTGGACGATGTTACTGGGAGGTTGAGTGGAGAAGGGGGAGGGACTTCTGTGGTTTATTTTAGGGGGTTGGTGTAGCAGTGGCCTACAGGAACATTGGCAGAGCAGGAAGGTCAGAGGAAAGTAGATTTGGATTCAATTCCTGTGTCTCAATTCAGGTTCTGCATCCTTGAAGTGCGCATTTTGAAAGGAAGTTGCGTCATCGCACTGCGCAAAGGCTTGTCCCAATTCCCGAGGGTGTTTAGGAAAATGCGCACTCGTAAATACGCACTCGTTTTAGCCGATTCCAAGGATACACCGCTACTATCCTTTGCGTACTTGGGTATCCCATGATGCTTTGCGTGCTGCTGCAAAGCATCGTGGGATCCTGGGAAGTCAGCTGAAATTAGCGGCATGTACTGGTTAAGACACGACATATAAATCTAAATATTGACGTTTCACATAAAGTATCCAGTTTTTAACGTAGGATTTTATTTATTTGAACATTCAACGGCATCGTTAGATGACAAACCAATGGTTAGCGTGATACTATAGAAACGTCACTTCTGGGGTTGGCCAGCCAGAGGGAACGGCGGTGACGAAACGAGGAAATACGCCGAAGGCTAGACCGTCCCGAGTGGTTACCGGGGAGGCGGGGTTTGGTCCGTCCTTCTAGGCTGGGAACTCTAAGAACGCTTCCTTCAGACGGAGGACACTCGGCCTCAAGGGTGCAGAACCTGAATTGAGACACAGTAAATGACAAATCCTGGAGTTTATATTGTTACCCAGGTGAATATTGGTTTCGTCACAACAACATGAGTACTCGTGTCTCAGGTCCTCGGTCCTCCAGAGTGCGAGTGTACCTGGACCACAGAGCAGGTCTTCTGTCCTTCTACAGCGTCTCTGGAACCATGGAGCTCCTCCACAGTGTCCAGACCTCCTTCACTCAGCCGCTACATGTTGGACTTCATGTTCCTTCAGGTTCTTCAGCTGAGTTGATGAAAGTGTGACTGAAGTCGTCAGAGAGACTCTGAGCTGAATTCTCACCTTTGATTCTTCTTCTGTCTTCACGTTTGTTACCCAGTGTCTCCGGCTGTCAATCACAGGGTGGGCGGGGCCTGGACGCCACTTCCTGTTGGTGCTCCTGGTGACTGTTGTCCACCTGCTGGATGTTTGTGCCACGTTGTTTCTCTTCCTCTGCAGCCCATTCATCCCGCAGATTAATAATGTGTCATTAGTCCACATGACAACTTTATTACTGTGGAAACACAGCTGAGGTCTGTTTCCACTCTGGACCTTTCCGACCTGACCTTTGACCTTTCAACAACTCATCCATCTGATCAACCTTCTGACTGTTGATCCGTTTGTCAACAATCAGATGAATGCATGTAAATATTGTGAGAGAATTTTGTCTTTTGATTCTGCTTGTTGGCTCAATGTGACAACAGTCAATCAATAAGTCATGAAGTATACCATCAGTCTATACTGCATAACAATGTCAAGTCAATGATCAACTGTTGAATTGAAGCAATAAAGCAACAAGACAATCCAGATAAAGTCTCTGCTTGTTAGTAGATTTCTCTTCTGTCAAGATCTCCATGTATTCACCACAGACATTTAGAAAGTCAACACCATGAAGACAAGATCAAAGTTTCAAAAGCACATCAGTCAATGTGGGAAACAGCTGATATTTATCTGGCACACACACACACACACACACACACACACACACACACACACCACTATTTTACAGAACAAGTAGAGAACGGGTACTTTACTGACTCATAGTGTATTTACTTTATTGCATCATAACCAATGTTCCCTCTAAGCTGCTTGCTTGTGGGAACGCGCACTACTTGCACATTCTCAGCGCACAAGGAAATCTATGTAGCACATAAAATAAAATTCAACAGAAACGTATTAATTAATAATTTTAGAGCTTTTATTAGGCGGCGCACCGCTACGCCTTCAGAATGATGATTTTTTTCTTTTCTTCCAGCTGCACCGTATGAGTCCAAAAGGCAGAGAAAGTTTCCAGGCTTTAACAGCCAAGCGGTGAACGCACAACCATCACGCACACACAGCACCACCTGCCGATGAACGGGCACCCGCAACCAGGGTTCTTCCACCGGCTGCGCTAATGTCCAAGCCCAGTGCACCCGCTTTAAACCCCACCACCACGCGCCAGAAGCTTTTTAAAACATTCAGCAATGAATGCCCATTGCCCACCTCTGGGAATGCGAGCCGAAATGCCAAGAACTGCGGAGGACAGAGTTCTCAGCGTGGACACTGGGGTTGCCGGAGCGGCGGAGTGGAGACAAAGTCAAGTGCGTCACGTCTCAGTTCATTACGGGACAGCTTTTTTAGTTGCCAAATACGGGACAATCGCGTATTTGAGCACGGAAACGACGCAAAGTCACAAACACAAATACAAGTTTAAAACGGTACAAAAAAAGGATCGTGGTGCAAACGCAAAAAAACAAAACAAAAAAACAACACGCTGCAGGACATAAAAACATTCACTTCATCAGAGGAGCGATGCAAAGCAAGAAAACGCTGCATAACGCATTCCCTACACCGGAAGTAGAGTTGCTCCACGAGGAGCGCTCCCCTACAGCGAAGAACAGTCCCGACACTTCCAGTGAGAGTCGCCGCCTCCTACAGTTTCAACACCGGGACATCTCGCGGGGGTGGAGGACCTCCACCTGAATGTGGGAGTGGGTGTGTTTCCACAAAATATGTGTCTTCATGGTATTTAGCTTTTTAATGAAAGGACTCTTAAAACACTGAAAAATAAATGCAATATAGCTATTTTATGACTTACTGTAAATGTACAGGTAGGAGACATTTCCTGCTTGGCATTGCTGCCTGTCGCACTTCTTTCGGTGCCCACGGGTCAGCTGCAGGGTCATCAACCATGAACTACCATTCCTTGACGTTTCGCCCCTTGTGGCGGGACAGTGACAGGGACGTTTGCCTCGTTGATTCTGTGGTTGTTGATGGGGTGAGGTGTTCTTTCCCCAACTCCTGTCCTTGTTTCGTTCTTTCTTTTATACAGTCAGGCAATCTTTGTAGATACGCTACTTTTATTGTATGGCCGCAAGTTATAACAGTGCTCATCAGGTAAAACACCCGGAAGCCAACGTCATCAACTCGCACCAGATGTCTCTGCATATTGCATGGAACTTGGCTGCCATCTAGTGGTTAACTTTCGTAACATCTCCTTTAACATATGGAAAGAAAGCAGTTGAAAATGGACAATAGTGACCGGATGAGAGTTACGTGGCCAGCAACAACAATAGCTGGCAACAGGTTAAACAGAAATGACTAGTTCACTCTCCTAAACATTAGAAAAAAATGAACAGTCCACATGAACAAAGTGGCACAGAAATAAACAAGAGATGACATTCCTTCTTCAGAAAGTTTAAACAACAAAGTCTTTGTGGTACCTCTCAGGAGGTTTTATGTTGGATCTGGTTCTGGTCTGCTTGAGGCCTAAATGTCCAGATTGGGGGACACTTGGCACATCAGTCAACACTGGAGCCCGTTCTAGTTCTGAAGCCCCTTCCCTCCTGTCACCAACTATGTGCTCGAGTCTGCTGTCTGTTTGACTGTTGTCCCAGTCATCTTCCACCATGGAATATATATATATATATATATATATATATATATATATATATATATATATATATATATATATATATATATATATATATATATATATATATATATATATATATACATTTTTTTTTTTTTTTTTTTTTCTATATATTTTATGTACAGATGGGGTGTATGGGCTTAAGGTGCTTGGGTGTTTCTCTTTTCGGAAACTATTTCCCCAGCTTTCGAAAACACCCTCTCGCAGGGCACAGAGGATGCTGGTGTTGCCAGGCAGGTACTCATTTGCTAGCTTGTATAGGTTTGGGTATACAGCTTTGTGTGTCATCCAGTACACCAGAGGGTCCTGTGATAACACTGCACCTCCACTATGGCATCAGCAGTAGCATTGCTGGATGCCCTCGCTTCTTCAGCGTCCCGGTCCAACAGCTTCCACAGGTCAATGGCTGAAAATGAAACATTAGATAAAGTTTAGTCCGTACATGAAAAAATACAAATAAAGTTTATTGATCCAAATTCTATAACTTTTGTACCTTGGGAAGATGCAGCTGGTTCTGGCTGTGCTCTCGAAGTAGATGGCGGCTCCTCTTCATGCGGTACATTCCGCAACAATGCCGCACACTCAGATTTTAACCGGCGCACAGCTGACTCAGCATTTTCAGGGCTTTTATTTGTTATTGTATGAATAAGTTGAGTAATACGCTTGTAACAAATGACCTTGTTCGGCGGCACGATTTAAAAGTGCTCCCAGACTTGAGATCTCTTCCTGGTTGGTTCCGTTGCAGAGCAATAAGAAAGCAAACCGAAAGCAATACGAAAGCTGATCAAATCAATCCAAAAGGTATCGACCAGATAGGCAACGCATTGCGCCGTTTCATCCATTTTAAACTCAACTGAGACCTGCCAGTCTTTCAAAGCCTCGCCCACTGAACCAAACCAGCCAGCTGATTCAGTCTGAATGAAGCAGTGAAGTGGTTCAAACGTCATCAGTCACGTGATTTGAAGCAAGCTCCGCAGCAGTGCTTCAGAAAAAAACCCTACCGAGTTGTGGGGCGTGGTTCGAAGCCCCGTGTCAGAGAGAACATCACTAGTTGTGTCTGAAAGTTCATCTAGTTCCCAGTAGTCAGAGTAGTAGAAAGGTCGCAGTTCTGGAGCTACTGCTTGTGTAGCTGTGGGCCACCCTTTCAATATGTAAGTCTGGAGTGCACAACATAGTGGATCTTTGATTGTGGCAGTTCTAATGGACTCCAGTGTAGCTGTTGAAATATTTGTGTCTGCGAGGTGGTCGACTCGTTGTAGGTCTTCGGTGGTGAGGCCCATGGCATAGATGGTGGCAGGTGTTTGCATGTGGGCATGCTGTGTGTTTGGCTGTTAAGTCCTCGACAGAAAATCTGCCACATGAAGATCCTTCCCTTGCTTGTACACCACCTTTGCGCATATCTCTGTTCAGTAGGCGAATGCAACAGGTTGCCCATTCTGGAGAAGAGCTGCACCTAGGCCTGTCTCGCTGGCGTCACACTGTAGTGTGACTTCTTCCTGCAGGTTGTAGTACTTGAGTACTGGGTGGCATGTGATTAATTGCTTCACAGTGTCAACGGCAGATTCATGTTGTGATAGCCATGTCCACTCCACGTCCTTATCTGTCAGGCGTTGGAGAGGCTCGCACACATCTGAGAGATGAGGAAGAAATTTGGCAAGATAATTTACAAACCCCAGGAATCTCTGTTGCGATTTAACATCAGTGGGTGTTTGCATGTGTTGAAACGCTGCCACCTTCTCTGGGTCAGGGCAAAGGCCCTCTGTGGTGAGAAGATGTCCCATGTATTGGACACTGGATAGTTTTAGTTTCAGCTTCTTTTTATTGAGCTTTAGATTGACCTCCCTGGCCCTCTGCAGCAAGGCAGTCAGGTTTCTGTCATGGTCAGTTAGTGCCTCTTCTGAAGTGTCTCCACAGCCGTAGAGAAGAATGTCGTCTGCAATGACACTTACACCGGTCAGGCCTTGCAACACCTCATGTTGCCTGCGTTGATATTCTTCTGCAGCTGGTTTTATGCCGAAAGGCATCCTTAGCCACCCGAATCTGCCAAGCGGGGTCCAAAAGGTGGTCAGATAACTGCTCTCTTCTTCAAGTTTGACTTGCCAGTAGCCATCTTTGGCATCAAGCACGGAGAATACTTTTGCTTTTGCAATGTCTGGGAGTATCTCCTCTATTGTTGGCATCTGGTAGTGTGACCGCCGTAGAGCTTTATTGAGTGCGCTGGGATCAATGCAGGTGCGCAGCTTTCCTGGCTTTTCTATGACAACCATGTTGCTGATCCATTGTGTTGGCTCTGTGACTCTTTTGATGATGCCATTCTTCTCCATGGATCGTATGGCTTCAGTGACTTTGTGTTTGAGCGGAATGGGAATTCGTCGTGGCACCTGATGCACAGGCCTAATGTCGGGGTCCACCTCGAGGTGTAGTTCACCAGGAAGACAGCCAAGGCCTTCAAACACGTTGTTGTATTTTGAGATGATGTCCTCTGTGGTGGTTGTGAAATGCATATCTGTCCCTGTTGTGCTGCGTGAGACCGCTGTAGATGACATATCTGTGTGGTGTATGAAATAGCAAGTTGAGTCTTTTGCATGTTTTTGCAGAAAGCAGAGGCATTTGTGACGTGTGTATAACTTGAAACTTCAGGTCGTGTGTTTGTCCATCATGGTCAGCTTTGAGGTGACACAACCCAGCTAGTTTCACTTGTGACCCATCATACAGTTTAATGGTGGCTTTGCTGGCTGGTATGTCTGGATTACCATCTTGTGTGATGAGCTGTAGATCTCTGAAGCTTATGGCGTTGGTTGTGGCTCCTGTTTCCAATTGACATGATTGTATGGCTAGGGTCATATGATACTGGTTCAGTCATGTACGGTGTTACTTTGAGGTTGACAAGCCATTTCTCGTTTCCCTGTTCCATAGCGTTTATGTTTGATAGGAACCACACCTCTTCCATTTCTTCTTCCTCCTCTACTCTGTCTTCTCCAAGAAAGTTCACCCGTGTCTTGCGCTGGGCTTGTTTGCACACTCTTGCAGTGGCAAGTGGTTTTTCTTTCCACAGGCTTTGCAGATGACGCCAAATGCAGGGCATTTCATTCTGTCATGCACTGCTCCACAGTAACGACAGAGGTTATTATTTGGGCGTTTATCTTTGTTTGCATGTCCCATATGCTCTTTGTAATTATGCTGAGGTGCAAATGAGGGGCGCATCTCTGAGCGTTTGTCATGTGCAAAGTGTACATTCTCCTGTTCCACACCAGTTATTATCTTATTTTGAATTTGTGCTAGTTCGCTGACTCTAAACATGTCTATTGCTTTGGCAAGTGTGAGTTCTGATTCACGTAACATGAGTGCTTGTGTACTTGCATTTTTAGTCACAAGCACTAATCTGTCACGGATCAATTCATCTCGCAGTGGACCAAATTCACATTTGTCTGCTAGCTTTCTCAGGTTTGCAACATATTACTCTGTTGACTCATGTTGACTCTGCTGTGCAGTGTTAAATACGTAGCACTCGTAGATTACATTTCTGGAAGGTTCAAAGTGTTTTTGTAGTGCATCCAGATTCTTCTGTGGATTGTCTCTGTCCTCCGCTGACATGTGAAGATGTCTTTGTATTATGTGACATTCTTTGCCCATTACTGTAAGCAGGGTGGCTACTCTTACTTTTGCTTCTTTTTTGTCCAGTTCCGTTGTTATCTCATAGTTTTCCCATTGTGCTCTAAAGAATGTCCAGTTGTTATATACGTCGCCCTTCATGTCCATTGCGTCTGGTACAGGAATCGAAAAAGCCATGGTTCGTCAGGTATTAGCTTAGCAGTTTAGCTCCATTGCAAGTTTCCGCTTCTGACACCATGTTTCGTTCTTTCTTTTATACAGTCATGCAATCTTTGTAGATACGCTACTTTTATTGTATGGCCGCTAGTTATAACCATAGATATATACAGAAGGCTAGATGTCTCACGGCGCAGAATCCAACGTCCGCACTGGCCGCCATCTTTCCACAGTCAGGCAGTCACGGTCTGATGTAGTGAATGTGAGGGAACGTGAGTGATCTGAACAAACATTAACACTCTGATCTCGCTGAAAACTTGACGGCTTTGCACACGGTTTGCTTTCTTACAAACGTTCATAACGTAGCAATAATTCTGGATGGTTGAACATGTTGAGAGTGCAGCTTTCTATTAGAAAAAAAACACAATGGTGCTATGGCAGCCTATCTGCACAAGTTAATACGACTGAGACCACTAAGATTTTCATTTCTTAAGTTAAGTTTAGCCAACAGCTATTTCAGGACAAACTAGTATTTTGTTCACATACAATATTTGTGGTGTCGGTTGTAGTTATTCGCTGAGGTGCGTTTCCTATAACGTTGCTGCTGCATGAACGCAGTCTCATCAGTTCATGCAGCAGAGACACGGTGATCAATGAACTAGAGCTGCTGATATCTCATCCCCCACCTGTTTGATTCAGAGTCGAACGGTGACAACCTGAGATTACAGTCCGTCTTTTTTCTTGTTGTGATAAAAGGGATTAGGATTGGTAGGTGTAAATAAAACAAGCAATTTGACATATGGAGAGACAGAATAGCTTTTTTTCTATATCATTTAACTTAATTCGCAAATGATTTACAATTGGATTGCTTTGCTACAGCATCATGCATTATGGTTTCTACAGGAAATCGGTGACTGAAAAAATGCCGAACTTCTTATGGTGCTTATGGTTGCAGCAATCGTCGCTGTCCACAAACAAAAGCTTGTAGGATCACATTTCATCTGTAAGATATTGTTGGAGCTGTTTGATTAATGCTACGATTTAGTGCTGGTTTGTTTAGTTTAGCGTTTAGCATATATGTTTTCATTAAATACGGGTGTGTGCGTGTTTTTGCTATTTTCACATGAAAGCCTATGGTTATAAATCATTAATAAGTATGCAGTATCATAACTATGCTAATAACCTTTGTAACAAACCAAACCGCTCGAAATTCGGTTGAAAATAGAGCAATTTAGGGCTATTTAAAAGAACATGCACAATAAGAATACATAGTTATGAGTGAGAGGGGCGGAGCGAGGTGACTGTGGCAAGATGGCCGCCAGTGCGGACGTTCGATTCCATTGGCCAGCAGCGCGGATAGGACATCTCGCCTTCTGTATATATCTATGGTTAGAACAGTGCTCATCAGGTAAAACACCCGGAAGCCAACGTCATCAACTCGCACTCGATGTCTCTGCATATTGCATGGAACTTGGCTGCCATCTAGTGGTTAACTCTCATAACACTGTCCATTATGAAACATTTCGTCATCTACTCAAATCTTACAATAAAACTGTCAAACAGGCAAGAATAACCCATTTCTCCAACCTCATCACAAACAATAGCAAAAACCCTTGATTTCTTTTCTCTACCTTCAATCTTTTAACCAATACAAATTTTAATCAGGACGTACAGACACCAACAGATGCCCTCTGTGAGGATTTTGCAGACCACTTTGTAAGTAAAATTGATGTCATTAGGTCCAGTATTTTAATTAATCAAAATCAATTTTTCTACACATCTGGACAACCACTTTTATCTGAGGAAACACTGGAGAGTTTTGCTCTAGTTGATGCAAGGACACTTGGTCGAGTTTTCTCCCAAGTAAAGCCCACAGCCTGCCTTTTAGACCCAATTCCCACGTCACTCTTAAAGTCACTTTATGGGTTCTTTGAGGAGCAGATTTTATATATTGTCAATTGCTCTCTTCAGACGGGTGTTTTCCCTGCTGCCTCTAGAACGGCGGTGGTGAGGCCCCTTTTGAAGAGGAGCAACTTGGATCCAAACATTTTTAATAACTACCGACCTGTATCCAACTTACCATTTTTAAGTAAGATTTTAGAAAAACTGTTTTTTAACCAAGTAAATTACTTTTTAAATACAAACAATATTTTAGAGAATTATCAATCTGGTTTTAGAAAGAACCACAGTCCTGAGACAGCCCTTTTAAAGATCGTCAATGATTTCAGGTGTAACGCAGACTCTCAGAAGCTGACAGTCTTGGTGCTACTGGATCAAAGCGCTGCTTTTGATACAGTAGATCACCATATTTTATTAAATAGACTCAGAAACCTGGTGGGCCTGTCAGGTACTGTTTTTAACTGGTTTCGTTCTTATCTCACAGATCGATGTTTCTTTGTAAGTATGGATACGTGCTCCTCCAGAATGCATGAAATTAGATGTGGGGTCCCCCAAGGGTCAATTTTAGGTCCGGTTCTTTTTAATCTGTACATGCTTCCCTTGGGGGACGTTGTAAGGAAACACGGCATCAGCTTCCACAGCTATGCTGATGATACACAAATGTACATTGCCGTGTCTCCTGATGACACAGCGCCAATTGACGCCCTTTTAAACTGTATTTTAGATATCAAATCATGGATGGCAGAGAATTTCCTACAGCTTAACCAGGACAAAACTGAGATTTTAGTTATTGGTCCTGAAGGCCGGAGAGAGGAACTTTTACCAAAACGTCGGGATTTTAAACCCTCGCAATTTGTAAAGAATCTGGGCGTTGTTTTTGATTCTGAGCTCACCTTTGTTCCACATATAAAAAATATTACAAAGATAGGTTTTTATCATCTAAAGAAAATAGCCAGAATCCGCCCGTTCCTCTCTCAGGCCAACACGGAGGTGCTAATGCATGCTTTTATTTCTTGTAGACTAGATTATTGCAATGCCCTGCTCTCTGGTCTTCCCAAAAAGAGTGTTTACAGTCTACAAATACTACAAAACTCAGTCGCACGTGTGCTGACTAGGACCAGAGGAAGGGAACACATTACACCGCTTTTAAAGTCGCTGCTTTGGCTCCCCGTCCGCTTCAGGATTGATTTTAAGGTTCTCTTATTAGTTTTTAAATGTCTCAACGGTCTTGGCCCATCTTATCTAACTGACCTGCTTTCATCATATCCTAGGTCTTCTGGCACTGGCCTGTTAACTGTTCCCCGAGTCAAAAAAAAAAAACCATGGTGAGGCTGCTTTCAGCCATTACGGCCCTACTCGGTGGAACAGCCTGCCAGAGAGCCTCAGGGCCGCAGAGACTGTTGATATTTTTAAGGGGAGGCTCAAGACGTACCTTTTTAACCTGCCGTTTAACTGACTTCTTTTACTCTTCTCTCTCTTACTCCACTAATTTTATAACGTTTTACTATTTTTATGCCTTTTATTACCTTCAATTGATTTTTATACTTTTATAATGGTTACCCATTTTTATGCCACTGTTTCACACTTTATTTTTATGTATTTGGTTTATTTCTCATTATGATTATTCTCCCTTTTATACTTTTAGTGCCAGTGTTTCCTCATGGGGGGCCCTTCACGGTGGGAGCTACGCCTGGTCTGCCCATTGGGGCGCTGCAGGCCATGGTGCCCCCTTGTGTGGACGGCTCCCCATAGTGGCCTTTCCTCATCAGATTCTTCAGTGCCAAGCCGTGGTATCTAATGTCTGTGTGAATATGGGGGTGGGCGTTTGTCTGTGTGCGTTGGTGGGGAGGGGTGGGTCCGTATGGGGTGGGGGGAGGGGCAGTGGAGCTTTTTATTTTTTCTCATTGTTATTATTATGATTGTTGTTGTTCTTCTTATTATTATTACCTTTCTTTGTTTTGTTTTGTTTTATTTTGTTAAGCACTGTGGGTTGCACATGTTGTGTATGAGCAGTGCTATATAAATAAAGTTTATTGTTATTATTATTATTATAGAAACATGAAGACACATCAAAGAGTAACATGAAGTTGTTGTTGTGACACTGGACGGTAGAGAGTCTGAATCCCCGTCCCAGGCGCAAATCCTCATGGAGGCTTCTGAGGAGGTCAAAGATGGCCAATCCGTCAATCCCAGCTCCATAACGGGGGTCTATGGAAGGAAGCCGCGAGCATTGCGCACTGATCCAGGATAGCTTTCACCTGGCTTGATGGATCCGTGTCTTCTCATCCTGGATGGCTTTTAGTGCGACCCATGAAGCCTGGACACACGTGTTGTGGATTGGTTGAACGCTGAAGGCTTAGTGACTCATCTTGGATGACGCAATCCTACTTTGGTGCAAGGGGGCCCAGACAGCAACATCATCAAGAGCCAGTAGTGGACTCCACAGTGCAGCACTCGTTCGCTCGCCCTCCCTCTCCCATTTTATTCTGTAGTGTCAGATTCTGAAGTCAATTTCACTTTGATTTTCAGAGTGATGACACCCTGGAAAAACTCATCCATCATTATAAACTCTCCATCATTTATTTTCTATTCAGGTTGGAGTATTGCAGGTTGTCAAAGCTCAGCTGTGATTGGCTGCTCTCAGCTCTGAAGTCCAACCCCTCCCACCTCAGAGAGCTGCACCTGAGTTGGAACCAGCTGCAGGATTCATCAGTGAAGGAACTGAGTGGTTTTCTGCAGAGTCCAGACTGTAAACTGTAAACTCTGAGGTCAGTACTGGTTTGGAACCAGTGGATGATGGTTTCAGCATCAAACACAGTTCATCACACATGTTGAATAAACATTGAACTGAAGGTTGATTCATCTCAAAATGACATCCAGAATATGAAAACTTCATTCTGTTCATGTTTGAAGTAAAAAAAACAAAAGAAAAAAAAAGAAAAAGGAAAAGGAAAAACAGGTCATCAGTGGTCATGTGACCAAACATCATTTCAACACACATTAGTTTTGGACTGAGGATTTAATTTCAAGGTGACATTTTCTGTAGTGTCAGATTCTGAAGTCGACGTTTCACTTTGATTTTCAGAGTGATGACACCCTGGAAAAAGGCTCCATCATTATAAACTCTCCATCATTTATTCTCTATTCAGGTTGATTGACTGCAGTTTGTCAGAGCTCAGCTGTGATTGGCTGCTCTCAGCTCTGAAGTCCAACCCCTCCCACCTCAGAGAGCTGGACCTGGATGGGAACCAGCTGCAGGATTCAGGAGTGAAGCCACTAATGGATCTTGTCTACAGCAGTGACCATCAACTGGAGAGTGTGAGGTTAGTACTGGTTTGGAACCATTGGATGATGGTTCCAGCACCAAAGCCAGTTGATCCCACAGCAGAGGTCCAGTGTTCCCAGTCACAGTGTGAGAGGAGGATGGTGACGTCCAGCTGCTCCTCATTCATCCAACATCTGCTGCCAAACTGCTTCTTCTCTCAGTTCACCACTCAATTATTGATCAGTTCATCTTCATCAGGCCTCAGTATCAGTCCAACACTCCATGGTCACATGACCTTCTGATGTTCCACACTTGACATGTGACTGAGAGTCTGCTTCTTCTCACCAGTCACTCCATAATCTTCATCAACAGTCAACGTCTCTGTGATGATGCGTTCAAGGACCGTGAGTCCTGACTCCTGCTGTCTCTTCTTATCTTTGCAGGTGGTGGTGAGGATGAGGAGAGTGAAGAGGAGAGCTCCATCTACTGGTGGCTGACGGAACTACAACCAGTGGAGCCAAACAGCAAGCTGCACGCACCAACACTGTGTGGGCGTGTCACGACCTTTGACCCCAGTGCAGCCTGGTGGCTGGCGGACTGCTTCTCCCTACAAGCTGCTGTGGTTACTGGGAGAGACGTCCCAGAAGCCACTGGTGGAGCTGAATCCTCAGTGGAAGAAGCAGGACTTGGAGCAGCTGCTCAGTGAAGGCAGCAGCAACACAACCACTGCTTCTGCTCTCATCATCCATGGCTGGAACATCTCAGCATGAAGGTTCCACACATCAACAACACACTGCTCTGCTCTCACTTCAGAGTTGTATAACATCTTCATTTTGGAGGTGAAAAATACTTTTCAAGAGACTTTATTTCTGCTTCATGATCTTAAATAAGGAAATCATGTGGAAAAGATAAAGTGATTCACAACACCTGTGATGGGAACTCAAATCATTATTGAATCATAAGTAAGACAAAAGAAGTTTCCCTCAAAATAATTCATGGTTTTGATGCTTGCCAGATGTTTGTGTGGAGATTTCAGAAGGACGTCAATGAATCAGAAGGAAACCAGATCATTTATTTTATGTGATTATGTTATATCATCCAAACTTTGTTACAAGCTCAAACATTATATTTCAATGATTCAATATTCTGACAATAAAAGCCATCACAACCTGTGTGACCTTGACCTCAACTGACGTTTCATTTCTGCTGCTTTAACACTTTGATTATATATCTCCTGAAGTCCTACCATGGGGATTCTCCATATCTGAATAACTTGTGTACTCAAACCTTCTGTAGGCCATACCCACTTCTCCACTCGGTCTCAACATAAACCACATGAATCAATGAAAATAAATCTCACTTTTACAAACAAATCCAATTCAGTTCAAATATAATTTAAATAAAATAAATGTTACATTATAATTAATCACCAACAGATAAATCAATGCTGGATATGAGGTGGTTTGCCCTCTCTGGGTCGGTGGGGAGGCCCTGCCTCAGGGGGAGGAGTTCCAGCATCTCGGGGTCTTGTTTGGGATGCCTCCCTGGGGAGGTGTTCCAGGCATGTCCCACCAGGAGGAGACCCTGCTGGAGGGACCAGGTCTCTGGGCTGGACTGGGAAGCCTTGGGGTCCCACTGGAGGAGCTGGAGGAGGTGACTGGGTCCAGGGAAGTCTGGGGGTCTCTGCTGAGGCTGCTGCCCCCGAGACCTGACTCCGGATACGGCAGTAGAAGATGGATGGATGGATGGATGGATGGATGGATGGTTGCCAGGTGATAGAACATTTCATAAAAACAGACTCTGCATGATAACTTCTATTACACTCTAAATAACTCACTCCAATATAACTGCACTCGTCCTTCTCTCACATTACATTGGATCACAATGACCAAACAACACAACAAAGACAATGATCCAACTGTACTGCCACGTCCAGACTCAGTGTAGGTCTGTAGGCCTCTTGGACCTTCATGTGAACCACTGCGTGTTGACTGGAGGTGAAACATGGCTGACTGCTGTCCTCCTACCTGGACAATGCAATCTCACTTTCAATCTCACAGCCACTAAAAAACCTGATTGTGATTGAGAGGTCCTCAGCAGCCAATCACTGTTGGGAGTCCAGCCTTCAAACACTCCTCCTGAATCCACAGTCACATCTGTGAGCATCTGGAACTTTGGCCCTGATCCTCCACACCACACACCTTGGGATGACAGCGCCACCTACCTGGATCCTTTCAGCAGCCAGTCCATGCTCTGACCCGTTTCCACTGTGGCCTGTTGGCTCATCTGGACCGGAGTCTGGATCATCAGTGTCCAGGTTCATGGAATCTGTCAGAGTGCCGCCGTCCTGTGATGTAATGATAGAGAATCACTCTATTTATACTAATGTGCAGAACCACTAGAGTGTCATTTCTTCACTGCTGTCAGCAACAAGCATTTGGTGTCACACTGGTGTACAACACTTATGGGCTAATTAATAAGAAATGACATATTTAGGAATCACCCGCAATGCCCAGATTGTTGCTGCTTATCTGCTGATATGAGCCGTCAACTGTTGCAATATAGAACCACGGGCAGGAAATTACAATTAGTGTAGAGTGTATTATAATTTAAAACTTTACTAACGGTAGTTCTTTAAAGAATTTAGCAAGGATGGAACAGGCTAACGTGACGACGTCGCTTGTAAAACGGTAGGAGCTCAACCTGCTGTCACGGTGAAAACTCTGTGTTACGTCCCGTCTCGGGGGACCGAGATGCAACGTGTGGGACACCTTCCCCCACTCCCAAGGCTCATTAATTTCTCACGGCAGTTGGCGGTTTTCAACAAAAACATTTATTGATCAGTAAATGAAATAAACAAAACAACTTAACCGGTGGGCAGCAAAGGCTTCAGGGTGGGCCCAGGCCAATATAATAAACCAAACTCCAACTACCTCGCCTTTAGAACTAACTAAAGAAAGAAAGAGAAGCCAAATACAGAAAGGCTAACCTCCCTACATACTTAATAAACAGGAGAAAAGAGGGGACAAAGAAAATGGCAGCCCACCCCTACGGCTGCGTGCTCTAACGCCATTTCAGAAGTGACTAACTGCAGAGTTGGGAGCGGAGGAGGGATGACCGTCAGGCTGGCTCGACTGCTCCTCCTTCTCAGCCGTGGCGCGTCCAATCAGCAGCCGACATCCAGGACCGCACCTGCAAGGCGTCATCCACTCTCACACACACACACACAGACACAAACATAGAGGCACCTAGACCCACCCGTGGGTCATAACACCCCCTCCCTTAAGAACCAAACCCTATTAACATACCGACAAACAAAACTAAACAAGAAAACCCTCAGTTCCCCCGAAATAAGAATTTCGCAGCTAGTCCACATGTACACGTGATAATGCATCTGCCAACACAATATCAAGATCCCTAGATAGTAAGTTTGATAGATGGATAGAAATATAGAAATAGATAAGTTAGTTAAAGTTACACACACACACACACACACACACGCACATATATGTACATACATACATGTGCGTATGTATGTATATATATATGTACATACATATATATATATATATGTATATATATATATATATATATATATGTATATATATATATATATATATATATATATATATATATATATATATGCATATATTTTTTTTTTATTAACCTCTTTTAATGAACTCCAAAACATACATGGTCAAAATCCATATTATTATTATGTTGTTGTTTTTTATAAATGCTCATACAAAACAAAAAAAGTGTAGGGTGAGCAGTCTGAATTGGGTTCAGTGAAACTCACTCACTCAACCGATTGGCTAAGACCTTCCCCGAAGTGATTGGTGGAGTGACGTGCAACCAGCACGTGACCTCTACGATGAGCTTCCACCCACGGAAGTGCCATAGGAGGACACGGATTAAATAGTATGGCTTGTCCACCAGAAGGCTGTATTATGGTGTACATAATATAAAACTTCGGCCCAGTTCTGCTTGTATTGCAATGTTTTCGTTTTGTGTTCCTGAAGTTTCATTTTTCATCCCTTTTTATTTTTTACATCCATGTTTGTGATGAAATAGTATTGTGAATCGCTAGCTCGCATTGCATGCTGGGAAACAGCGTCACTCAAGGAAGTTTTCGCTTCGCTGACACGGTCCTGAAGGGAAGTGGGTTTTAGTGCACTGGAACGGGATGAATGTGTTCAATCAAGCAGTACAAACCTGATTAATTGTCTTAATACTTCACTTGGAATGGCCATATTGTTTAGGATTAGAATAAGATGACAACTTCTTCACAATATTTGCAACTATTCAATTTGACCAGCAGGTGTCAGTAGAAGACGAAATTTCATGTTGACTATTTCCTAATGGAAGTGCTCTCTTGACGGACGGTGTAAAAGGAAAATGGCCAGCTGCAGCAGAAAAGTGGACCCATATATATATCTGCAATTCATATTTTAACGGTTTATATAGACCCCTCAGGCTCCATTCAAAATGGGGGTTATTGTAGGAGAGTTGCAGTCAACTGAGATTTGGAGAGAGTTTGGATTACTAGATTTTAGATAGCGTTTATAGTTTGGAGTGTTTGAGACTAGATAGCGTTTAGTTTGGAGATAGTTTTGAGAGCTTAGGGAGAGAGTGAGGAGAGGAGAGGTGATAGGATGGAGCCCCCTGTCCTGTACATCAATGTCCATGTTACACAAGCATCTATGCCAGGGGTGCACATTACGTCCATCGCGATCAACTGGTCAATTGCGAAGGGAGTTTGGGTCTATCGCATGGAGAGAGAGAGGGAGAGAGAGAGTGAGTGTGTGTGTGAGAGAGAGAGAGAGATCCGCGTCAATTACAGCAGGTAGAATCGTTCAGGCAGGATTAGAAAACACGGTGGATCTGGTTGATTTTGGTCATAATGTACGATGTGCTGGATTTTGTTCTTATATGTGCTGTGCTTTACAGTGAAACGTAAATGTGACGTATCGGCTTCGGCACTATTCAGATCAAATAAAGACCAGACAGGGACAGGAAAAAGAGTTTCGCTGTTGTTTTACACGCAAAACTAACGGGGTTGTCGCGTGAGTTTGCAATCCTGGCGTAAACTGATGGAGACGCCTCGCTCGGAAAATGCGCTTCAAAGTGCGCACGCACTGCAGACGCGCCGGAGATCCTGGGAGATGCTGCTAGCAAAACGTCTGCATCACACACACACACACACACACACACACACCAATTATCCCTAACCTATGCGCTGGAAAACACAAAACTATACAGCAAAACATCTTAACGTAAACACACTTTTATTGATAAAATCAAACATAGGCAGATATAACCTAAACAATTTTAAACCATGAATTTTCTGTGCAATGATGAGCATAAATGCACATGGGAACATGTTGACCCATTTAATCCTCTTTCTTTCTTTATCATTGGACTACAAATATATTTCTGAATGAATATGTTTTCCTGTTTTATCGGAAGTGGATCTTTTTGACTTGCTCATTTTAAAAGTAGCTTGCATGTTGAAAAAGTGTGAGCACCCCTGATCTATGCCCTTTTCCAAGTCCCACAATCACTTTCACTGTCATCTGCCTGATTACACCCATGCCATTTTCAGAAGAAAATTGCACAAACAGAATACATTCAAAAAATGTATCATACACATAGTTATCAAGTCAAGTTATTTATTTATTGTCATTGTTGAACAAAGTTAACAACAAAATTTGTTTGGAGCATCCCCATAACCACTGGCATCAGTACCGATAAAACAATCATAAATAAGTGAGAAAAAAAATAATATATATATATATACAGACTCTCAGTCACATGTCAAGTGTGGAACATCAGAAGGTCATGTGACCATGGAGTGTTGGACTGATACTGAGGCCTGATGAAGATGAACTGATCAATAATTGGGTGGTGAACTGAGAGAAGAAGCAGTTTGGCAGCAGATGTTGGATGAATGAGGAGCAGCTGGACGTCACCATCCTCCTCTCACACTGTGACTGGGAACACTGGACCTCTGCTGTGGGATCAACTGGCTTTGGTGCTGGAACCATCATCCACTGCTTCCAAACCAGTACTGACCTCACACTCTCCAGTTGATAGTCTCTGCTGTGGACAAGATCCATTAGTGGCTTCACTCCTGAATCCTGCAGCTGGTTCCCATTCAGGTCCAGCTCTCTGAGGTGGGAGGGGTTGGACTTCAGAGCTGAGAGCAGCCAATCACAGCTGAGCTCTGACAAACTGCAGCACCACAACCTGAATAGAGAATAAATGATGAAGAGTTTATAATGATGGAGAGTTTTTCCAGGGTGTCATCACTCTGAAAATCAAAGTGAAATGTCCACTTCAGGATCTGCAATCTGCAATCTGACCACTAGATGGGAGGATTTTACACACTGTACCTTCAAGCCCAGTTTCATTCATTACTATCACAAACCAGTGTCTGCAAATTGAATTTCCAACAGCAGTAAAGTGAAAATCATGACGACAACAACAAGAGTTATAGAAGTTGTAGAGTGAAGAGGGTGAACTGACCTCAGAGTCTCCAGTTTACAGTCTGGACTCTGCAGAAAACCACTCAGCACCTTCACTGTTGAATCCAGAAGGCAGTTCCAACTCAGCTCCAGGTGTCTGAGTTGGGAGGGGTTGGACTTCAGAGCTGAGAGCAGCCAATCACAGCTGAGCTCTAACAAACTACATCTCCACAACCTGAATAGAGAAGAAATGATGGAGAGTTTTTCCAGGGTGTCATCACTCTGAAAATCAAAGTGAAATGTTGACTTCAGAATCTGACACTAAAGCAATCTGAAATCTGACCACTAGATGGTAGGATTTTACACACTGTACCTTTCCACCCAATTTCATACGCTTCAAACACAAAGCAGTGACTGCAAATTGAATTTCCAACAGCAGTGAAGTGAAAATCATGACAACAACAACAAGAGTGATAGAAGTTGTAGAGTGAAGAGGGTGAACTGACCTCAGAGTCTCCAGTTTACAGTCTGGACTCTGCAGAAAACCACTCAGCTCCTTCACTGATGAATCCTTAAGGTGGTTCCAACTCAGGTTCAGCTCTCTGAGGTGGGAGGGGTTGGACTTCAGAGCTGAGAGCAGCCAATCACAGCTGAGCTTTGTCAACCAGCAGTTCTCCAGCCTGAATAAAGAATCAATATTTGATTTCTTCCATGGTGTAAATGTCATATTCAGAGTCATTTCTCCCTGTTGATGATCCAGATGTGCAGCTGTTGGGATCACTGAGTCATTCAGTGACTTTCCTTGCTCCTTCAGACGTTCAATGGCCAAGTCAACAGCGCGGTTCAGTATAAGCCAGTAGTCAAAGGCATCCTCACCCTTCCCAGGAAGAGTGGTGTAAAAGTCTGCTAATGGGAGTGGTGAACACGGAACAGAATCAAAGTGCTTCCGCAAGAGACCATAAATGGCATCGGGGTTACAGGTGATGTTAATACCACTGTTCCTGGTCCCAAACCTGACAACATCCTTTGCTTTGCCACCAAGATGAACAAGGATCTCCTCCGCTTGTTCCTCAGGTTACAGATTCCCCCTCTTAATGAAACTCCTCATGAGCTCCTCCCACTCCTGGACGGAAACAGAGTCTGAGTTGTCTCCTCTGAAGCAGGGGGGCTCCTTCAGCTTTCGATCAGGGACATATTGCAAATGGGACACGTCAAAAGCATTTGTGGCAGACACATTTGCATGGCTAGGTCGAGGGGTAGCACTATGTAAAGGGGAACTGGCTAGCATATCAGCATGGGCAGGTGAAGGGGCAGCACTGAGTAAAGGGGTAGTGACAGATGCACTGAGGTGAGAGATAATGTCCTGTGCCACCCGCTGGCTGACCTGTTGAATCAATGCATCACCCATCTGACCTACAATACTAGCAGCAATAACATCAGGGGTAGGTGCAGGGGAACACATGCTGTGCCTGTCCGGGACAGGGGAATGCGTGCCCTGGCTAGCAAGGGCATGAGGGTTTGCATCTGAGTTGGGGGGAGGGATAACACCAGTACTGAGCAAGGGGCGCCCAGGTGTACACTGATTACCCAACACTACACCCCCCCCCCTGAACAAGACTCTCAAACAGTAAACTTGAAGGATGCATAAAACCCCTCCCTCTGCCAGCACCAAAAGGAGTTACAAAAACATTACCCTGAGGATTACTCATCTTTCCAAAAAGTTAACAAAACACAATACCACAAAACAAAAGGATGAAACCACAAAAGGCCTAGACTGGAAACTGAAAAAAAAAAAAAAAAAAAAAAAAAAAATCAAATAAAAGTACATAAACCCTCTATCTGATGTCTAACACTGCACAAAAGCAACACATCTGACCGACTTCAGTGACCGCAGATGAACAGCAGCAGCAGAACAGTCCCCGGGTCGCTCTGCAGCATCGGTAGCACAACAAAAGAGTCTCGAGTCACGGCACCAATGTGACCTCTCCTATTCTGTCCTGCTTGCTGTATAATGAAGACTTGCAGAAGTCAGGTGTGGAGCAGCAGTTTATTCTCTGAAACAGAATGGGACACAACCATAACTTGCTCCGTGAAACTTGGTCACCTCCTGCTTCATGGGCTTCCTCTGTACTGAAGTAGTGATCGTATAGTTGTTGTTTCTACAATACAAATAATATTAAAAATAAAATACATTTTTCTACAAAATACAAAAAAATGACATTCGCAATTTCAATAATTCGCTCCCTAAAGCTCCATTTTTATACACTGTAACATTCTTCCAGTTACACACACATACCTGAAACAGAATGGGACACAACCATAACTTGCTCCGTGAAACTTGGTCACCTCCTGCAGAGACAACGTGCTCCGTATGAGAGCTGTGTCCTGCTAATGGACATGCTAGCATGCTAATTGTTTTTAATAGCAATAAAAAAAAAAACGAACTTTGCTAAAACAAAAAACAAACAAACAAAAAAAATTCAATGAAAGACACCAGCACACATTTAAACACTGAAACACAGTTAGATGAAGCATAGCTCAACTTATTGCATTAATTTCTGTCTCAGCAGGGAGGAGACCGTCTCACTTGCTTCATGGGCTTCCTCTGTACTGAGGATCGCCCAGAATGCAAAGCGCTAACTTCAAAATAAAATACAAAATAAAATAAAAATAAAATATAAAGAGCCATGGCTGTGCCCCAACCAAGTTTAACATGATTGAACACCATTTATTTTGTGTGTGTGTGAGAGAGAGAGAGTGGATGACGCCTTGCAGGTGCGGTCCTGGATGTCGGCTGCTGATTGGACGCGCCACGTCTGAGAAGGAGGAGCAGTCGAGTCAGCCTGACTGTCATCCCTCCTCCGCTCCCAAGTCTGCAGTTAGTCACTTCTGAAATGGTGTGAGAGCACGCAGCCGTAGGTAGTGATGGCCGATGGAGGCTTTGTTGAAGCTTCGACACTTGTTTCAAAAAATGGTTCATTACTCGAGGCTTCAATGACACAGTGCTCGAGGAGGTCATCTAGTGCTCAATAAAATGAAGTGCAATAGAAACGTGTTCATTGTTTCATAGGTTGTTTGGGATTTGATTCGCCATGCATTCTTGTTGGACAACACTACATGGTTGTACGGTTCAATGCTGACACAATAAAATAAAAATGAAAAATAAAGACAATGTCTCTTTTTTGGCACGACTGATTGTAGTAGACTATAGCTCTATACTTAGCCTGACAGTTTGTGCAATGAATTATATTATATCCTAAAACAAGACTAAATAGCCCATAGTTTAAAAATATGTTCAATAGTAAGTGTTCAGTGGGTCAGATGTCAAATGTGATCTATTTAAAATGTAGAATAGATGAGCTAAATAACACATATATAATACACGTTGATGGGAATTGAACCGTCGCCTCAGTCTTGCAAGTCCAAGATTGTCATAATGTACCACAAACCCAAATCACACTCCCTTTTTTCATCGAAGCTGTTTGAGTAGGGTTAGCACACCGTGATTCCTCATCAACTACAGGCCTACACTTCAAATAATTATGAGAAAAACCCAACGTAAAGAGAGCACTTCCATTAGGAAATAGTCAACATGAAATTTCGTCTTCTACTTGTAATGGATGTATCAGTTAATGGTACTGGCACTTTAAGAGAGTGCCTAGGGAGTAGGTGACGTAGGCGGAAGCCGGGAAGTAAGAGGAGACCGGGAAGAGGGAATCTTGGAATAAAACAAACTACTATACACGAGTGGAACTCTCTGTGTCGGCTCCTAAGATATATATATATTGCACGTTATATGTTCCGTCACGGACATTACATGGTGTCAGAATAAACTGGAAGTGGAAAATGCCGAAGTTTAATCCACCGTGCGAATTCAAATTTGACTGCCCAGCAGAATGGCCGGAGTGGAAACAGAGGTTTTCTCGCTTCAGGCTGGCCACGAAGTTGAATAAAAACGATGGAGATGTGCAAGTGAGTTCTCTCATATATGCGATGGGCAGCGAGGCTGAGAAGATTTTCAATTCCTTCACATTTGATGAGGAAGGGGATAAGGAAAAATATGACGTGGTGATGGCTAAGTTCGACGCATACTTCGTTCCCCAACGCAACCTGATACACGACAGAGCCTGCTTTTACCAACGTAACCAACAACAAGGCGAAACAGCCGAAATGTACGTCAGGACGTTGTACGAGTTGGCTGAACACTGTGATTTTGGGACTAAACGGGACGAGCATATCCGAGATCGCCTAGTGGTGGGCATACGGGACAAGGAGCTCTCTCGGCGGTTCCAACTCTTAGGCGGCGCCGACCTGACACTGGCGAAAGTGATCGCGGAGACACGCCAGGCGGAGGAGATAACGAGGCAAGTTAATCTCCAGGCCAACGGGCCAGACACGGATGCACCACTGGTCAACGTGGATGCTGTAGGACGTCGCGAGGAATGGCAGAGAACCGGATGGCAACGACGTGGAAACAGCGGTCGCTCAGCCAACAGCTGGGAGGAATGCAATAGATGTGGAAAACCCCAGCACTCAGATGAGAGAAAATGCCCAGCACTGAAAAGTAAGTGCAACAAGTGTCACAAAAAGGGACATTGGGAAAGGGCTTGTCTTTCAAAGGGAGTGAGGGAGGTTGAAGAGGAGCAGCCATACTTCCTGGGAGCCGTGAGCACGGAGGGTAAGCAGGATGACTGGACTGTTAGTCTGACCATATGTACCGTACCTGTAACCTTCAAAATTGATACGGGGGCTGATGCTACCTTTATTGACCAAGGGACATTTGAGCTGATGAGACCTAAAATGAAACTGCAACCTCCTGACACCCGTTTCATAAGTCCTGGGGGCAACCTCAGCTGCATAGGCCGTTTTGAGGCTACCACCAGCTACAAGGAGAGGGAATATTCCTTTCCTGTGTACGTTATAAAGAGTGCATGCAACTGCCTGCTAGGCCGCCCTGAGGCTGTGGGGATGGGTCTAGTGCGGCGGGTGAATGAGGTCAACAGCATCTTCGGGTCAAGTGGATTGCTGAAAACAGAGCCGGTGAGAATTACCCTGCAAGAGGATGCAGAGCCGTATGCGGTGCATACAGCAAGACGGATACCCCTGCCATTAGTTCCGCTGGTTAAGAGAGAGCTACAGCGCATGGAGGATGAGGGCATAATTGAAAAAGTTACACAGCCGACAGAATGGTGCGCTGCAATGGTGCCGGTACTCAAACCCAATAAGAGGGAGGTCCGTTGCTGTGCAGACCTCAGGAGGCTGAACCGGGCAGTGAAACGGGAAAAATATGTACTGCCCACCGTGGAAGAAATAATGCCAAGACTGGCTGGCTCCAAGGTGTTCACGTCGCTGGATGCCGCAACTGGGTTTTATCAGATTCCTCTACACGAGGACAGCATCAGGCTCACGACGTTCATCACTCCATTTGGGAGGTACGCTTTCCGCCGCCTCCCATTTGGTATATCAAGTGCGCCCGAGATCTTCCAAAGAAAGATGTCAGAGACTCTGGAGGGACTGGAAGGAACAGAGGTTTACATGGATGACGTCTTAATTCATGGCGAAACGGAGGAAATACACGACAAGCGCCTGGCCGAGGCACTGAAGGTCATCGAGGCTGCGGGCCTCAAACTGAACAAAGAAAAGTGCAAGTTCAAGCAGCGACAGGTCCGCTTCCTGGGCCACATCATCGATGAGACAGGGGTCAGGCCCGACCCAAATAAAGTGACGTGCATAGCGAACTTTCCCCAACCCCAAAATGTGACCGAACTAAAACGTTATCTAGGAATGGTCAATTATCTTGGGAAGTTCGTGCCAGAGCTGTCTACCGTTGGCCAGCCACTGTACGAACTACTGAAGACAAAGTCAGCGTGGCAGTGGGGACCTGCGCAGATCACAGCTTTCAACGGGATGAAAACAGCACTTTCGACTGCCCCGGTACTCGCCTTCTACGATGCCACCAAAGCTACCATCGTGTCAGCAGACGCCAGCAGCTACGGGTTGGGTGGTGTCCTGCTCCAGCAACACGGGGACGACTGGAAACCCGTGGCCTACGGTTCCAGACGCCTGACCGACGCAGAGACAAGGTACACACAAATCGAAAAGGAGTGTTTAGCCAGTGTGTGGGCATGTGAACGCTTTGACAAATACATGTATGGGCTAGACAGCTTCAAATTGATCACGGATCACAAACCTCTGGTACCTCTCATGAACAGTAAAGACCTGGACAGAGTGCCTCTGAGGTGCCAGAGGTTACTGATGAGGTTGATGCGTTTCAATGCCACGGCTGAGTACGCTCCTGGTAAAACACTAACCGTGGCTGATGCTCTTTCCAGAGGCCCCGAGCAGCGCAAAGATGACGGGGCTTCCCATGATGACATAGCTGCACACATTGATGCTGTGGTGAGTCACGTACCAGCCACCCCACAGAGAATGAGGGAAATTAAGCAGCACACGGAGAACGATCAGCAGCTCCAAATAGTATTAGGCTTCATCAGGAACGGGTGGCCTGTCTACTCTAGGGAAGTGCCAGAGTCAGTCCAACAGTTTTACCAGGTGCGGGGGGAGAATTATCTGAACTGGACGGCTTGGTTATTAGGGGAAGTTGCATCGTCATTCCCACCAACATGAGAGAGCTCATCTTAGAGAAAATTCATGATGGACATCAAGGTCTGGCTAAGTGCAGACAGAGAGCAAACCAGACTGTATGGTGGCCCAAAATGTCAGGGGACATAATGACAAAAGTACAACAGTGTGAGTTCTGTAGGGAACATAAAAGTGCACAGAGAAGAGAGCCCTTACTGCCCAGTCAACTCCCATCCAGACCATGGGAGAAAGTGGCTGTTGACTTATGTGAATTAAAAAAGCAAAACTACTTGGTTGTGTCAGATTACTACTCCAGATATTTGGAGATTCTTCATATGCCGACCACCACCAGCAGTCAGATTGTGGCTAAACTGAAAGTCATATTTGCCAGGTGGGGAGTGCCAGAATTTCTGGTTTCTGATAATGCTGCTAACCTAGTCTCGGCAGAAATGGGAAAGTTCAGCGAGGATTATGATTTTGTCCATGTGACATCTAGCCCACATTTTCCCCAGGCTAACGGTCACGCGGAGAGGGCTGTCCAGGTAGCTAAAGGTATACTGAGGCAGGAGGATCCCCTCCTGGCTCTGATGTCATACAGGGCCACGCCATGCTCTTCCACTGGTGTGAGTCTGGCGGAACTCCTGATGGGGAGGAGGCTCAGGACCACCTTGCCCACACTACGGGACAACCTGAAACCAAACTGGCCCAACGAGGATGTCGTCAAACAGGCTGATGCTGCGGCCAAGCAGAAACAGGCCTATTTCTACAACCGCAGGAACGGGGTGAGGATCCTACCCCCACTGAGCCCAGGAGACACTGTACTCACAAGGGTGGATGGACAGAAACAATGGGGGACGGCCGCAGTTGTTCACAGCGTGTTCCCCACACCGAGGTCCTATGTTGTGGAGACGGACCAGGGTGTTCGCTACAGGAGGAATAGGCGCCACCTGTTGGCCTCGCCAGACACACATACACCTACAAGCGAGGCTCACAGCGACGTCAGCCCTGAGGAGGACACTAACACTGAACTGCCTCACGCCACAGAGGTGCCTGTTGTTCCGACACAAGGGACTGGGATCGTTACTCGTTCTGGCAGGATGTGCAAACCCGTCCGCAGACTGGATTTATAAACTATGGCCTTTGGGGGGGGAGAGAGAGAGAAAAAAAAAAGGAAAGGACGAGGAATGTTAAAGTTGTTTCGATCTGAGTATTTTGGTTTGGACTGTTAAAGTTGTTTCGGTCTAAGTTATTTTGTTAATCGGAATGCATAAGTTATAAGAATGTTTACAGTATGGTGCTTGATGTTTGCGATACTGAGAAACTCCGAATGTAAGGTATTGCAGATTCTTTGAGGGGGAGATGTAATGGATGTATCAGTTAATGGTACTGGCACTTTAAGAGAGTGCCTAGGGAGTAGGTGACGTAGGCGGAAGCCGGGAAGTAAGAGGAGACCGGGAAGAGGGAATCTTGCAATAAAACAAACTACTATACACGAGTGGAACTCTCTGTGTCGCCTCCTAAGATATATATATATTGCACGTTATATGTTCCGTCACGGACATTACACTACTGACACCTGCTGGTCAAATTGAATAGTTGCAAATATTGTGAAGAAGTTGTCATCTAATTCTAATCCTAAACAATATGGCCATTCGAAGTGAAGTATTAAGACAATTAATCAGGTTTGTACTGCTTGATTAAACACATTCATCCCGTTCCAGTGCACTAAAACCCACTTCCCTTCAGGACCGTGTCAGCGAAGCCAAAACTTCCTTGAGTGACACTGTTTCCCAGCATGCAATGCGAGCTAGCGATTCACAATACTATTCCATCACAAACATGGATGTAAAAAATAAAAAGGGACGAAAAATGAAACTTCAGGAACACCAACCATTGCAATACAAGCAGAACTGGGCCGAAGTTTTATATTATGTACACCATAATACAGCCTTCTAGTGGACAAGCCATACTATTTAATCCGTGTCCTCCTATGGCACTTCCGTGGGTGGAAGCTCGTCGTAGAGGTCACGTGCTGGTTGCGTGTCACTCCACCGATCACCTCGGGGAAGGTCGTTGATTCAGGTGAGTATATGGAAAATATGGGTCAATGTGGTCAGTCGTAACAAGAGAAGCTTGCTGGCAAAAATAATGCACTACAAGTGGATGTGACACTTTTTTTTTGTTTTGTATGAGCATTTAAAAAAAACAACAACATAATAATAATATGGATTTTGACCATGTATGTTTTGGAGTTCATTGAAAGAGGTTAATATATATATGTATATATATATATATGTGCGTGTGTGTAACTTTAACTAACTTATCTATTTCTATCCATCTATCAAACTTACTATCTAGGGATCTATCTACTAGTAACTCTCAAAAAACTAACGGACAACCAAGAGCAACAAAACCAACCCAAAGGGGGGGGGGGGGGGGGGGGGGTTAAAATGAGCACAGTGATGGTTCCGCAGCATAAAGTGTATCTTCAGTCGTCGATTGTATGTGTGGGAGTCCCTCGGGTTCAGCCCAGCTGATTTAATGTTCGGTGAGAGGACCCTTGCGTCTGTTAAGGGGTAAGTGGCTTTCCGATGTTAAACGAGTAGAGAATAATGTGTTAGATTACGTATTTTTTTTTCCGTGAACGCTTGCATCGTGCTTGTGAAACTGCTCACCAAACTCTTGTCGCCAGCCAGTCTAAAATGAAGCGGCAGTTTGACAAGAAAGCTGTGGCTCGAGTTTTTGAGACAGGCGTTGTGTGTTGGTATTGTTGCCGTTACCCGGTTCCCGTTTGCAGGCTGGTTTTTCTGGTCCGTATGTCGTGGAGCGCAAACTTTCCGATACAGATTATGTAGTGCACACTCCTGATAGAAAACGATCGTCCCGCGTCTGCCACGTCAAAATGTTGAAAAGTTACGCCCGGTTCACACAGGACGCGGAAGCGCCGCAAAGTGAAGCGCTGCGAAGTGAAGCGCTGCGAATCGCCGAGCGCTTCCATCAGCGCCCATGTTAATCAATCAGTGCGTTTACATGCAGAGCTTAATCGGACTAAGCAATCATTCGGTTTTCTCGTCCAATCGGAGTTCTCACCTTGGTCCCCGTATACATGCAGCTGAGAAATTCAAATTATTGACGGGTCCTCCTCCCAACACTAGGGGGTGGAGTGAGTCTTTTCAGCCGGTCAGCTGCTTTTGGTTGACATATTAAATCTATTATGATATGGAACGATAGTTCATAATGTACGTGTTACTTGCTTTGCAGATAAGGTGTACCCTATTTCTTGTGCTCGTGGTTATTTTAAAAGGCAGACAAGAACGTTGTTTGCTGTTGGAGGGCTACAACAACACTTCGATGCTACGCTTTGTGCCGTCGCTACGGACCCCAAACTCTCGTTCTTGTTGGATTCGGGTTCGGAGCAGACTGGTGGGAGAGTTTGTGTACAGGTTTTGCAAAGGAACGGTGTCTTCAGTTATACACACGCTCATTAAAGTGCCGACCGTGGAGGAAGCTGGTGCCGCTGCACGCCGTTTCCAGCAGAATAACAGCGAAATTACCCAAATAAAAACAAATCAGGAAAATATGTCTTTGCTGTGCTTTTATTTACAAAGTTGAAATTCTTCTAACTTACAAAAAATGTGAACGAAAAGGTAGAAATATAAATACGAAGGAATACGTATTTGTTCAGGGGTGCGTAAAGCCGGAGCACTGCATTTGCTGCGCTACCCTTTTTAAAAAGGTCTCCGTTGCGCGTTATTTTAATATGTCCATCTCTTTTAGAAGAGAAAGCATCGCCCTGGTCTCATCCTCTCTCCAAATGTCAACATTCTTATTCGCGTTTGCCAGGTTGTTTCGCGCCGTCTGTTTTGTTAGATGACGTAGTTGTGCGGTCATGAGTTGCGAGAGCGAGGCGTGGCGCATGCGCACTCGCATTGTCCAGTTAATAGTCCGATTAAGGCGTATACATGGCAGAGAAATTTGAATTCCAATCGCATTATCTGGGTGTCTCAATCGGAGTTCTCCGATTCCAATCGGAGTTCTCAAACTCCAATCATAATCGGAGTAAGGTGTTTACACGCACGTGAGTTCTCCGATCATAATCGGACTAAGGCAGTAATTCGATTTTCTCTAGTGCCATGTAAAGGCACTGAATGTAGTGGTTCAGACCAGACGCGAACAGGCGCGTGGCTCGTGCCATTCATTTCAATGGAAGCGGAAGCGCCGCGAAGCGGAGCGCCGACGAATTTCGCGAGCGAGGCTCCAACTGGTTCACACCAGACACGTTTAATCTCTCTCGCACTCTGATACAATGTACTGACAAATATAACATACAAATATGATATATGATCGAATTTGTCATTCGGTTTTTATTTTGAAATTAGTTTATTTTGAAAATTCACCGGATTTTCTCGTTTTTATTGAGCGACTTCCTGTACTGTAGACGAGGATCGCTCGCGGCTCATGCACGAAATAGAGCAGACGCCGAAACAACAAATGCATGCCGCGAGCCGCGCAACCACCACATTGATTAACGTGGGCGGCGAATGGAAGCGCTCAGCGGCGCTTCGCTTCCACGTCCAGTGAACTGACGTTAAATGCATGGCGCGATCCGCGAGGGGAGCCGCGCGCCTGTGACTCTCACCTCCAGCCTCATCGTGATGCTGCTCCCCTACAGAGACACAAGCTGGTGGAACCCAGCCAGCAGCTCCAGGAGAACATCTGCCCTCGTCATGATGAGGTGATGAAGATGTTCTGCCGCACTGATCAGAAGATCATCTGTGCTTTATGCTGTATGGATGAACATAAAGGTCATCAGACAGTGTCAGCAGCAGTACAGAGGCCTGGGAGGCAGAGAGAGCTGGAGGAGACCAGGCAGAAGATCCAGCAGAAGATCCAGCAGAAGATCCAGCACACAGAGGAAGACCTGAAGGGGGTGGAGTCCATCAACGGCTCTGCTGATAAAGCAGTGAAGGACAGCGAGAAGATCCTCACCCAGATGATCCGTCTGCTGGAGAAAAGACGCTCTGAGGTGCAGCAGCAGGTCAGATCCACACAGGGGGCAGCAGTGAGTGGAGTCAAAGAGCTTGAGAAGAAGCTGGAGCAGGAGATGATGGAGCTGAAGAGGAGAGACGCTGAGCTGGAGAAGATCTCACACACACTGGACCACAGCCAGTTTCTCCACAGGTTCTCCTCACTGCCAGCACTCAGTCCGTCTCCAGACTCCTCCAGCCTGGAGATCCGTCCTCTGAGATACTTTGAGGACGTGGCAGCAGCTGGACCAAGCTGAGAGATGAAATACAGCAAGTTCTGCACAGTGCACAAACATCTGTTATTATCTGAGGAGAACAGAAAAGTGACATTCATGGAGGAAGTTCAGTCTTATTGTGATCATCCAGACAGATTCACTGACAAGAAGCAGGTCCTGAGTAGAGAAGGTCTGACTGGACGATGTTACTGGGAGGTTGAGTGGAGAAGGGGGAGGGACTTCTGTGGTTTATTTTAGGGGGTTGGTGTAGCAGTGGCCTACAGGAACATTGGCAGAGCAGGAAGGTCAGAGGAAAGTAGATTTGGATTCAATTGCTGTGTCTCAATTCAGGTTCCTCGGCATCCTTGAAGTGCGCATTTTGAAAGGAAGTTGCGTCATCGCATTGCGCGAAGGCTTGTCCCAATTCCCGAGGGTGTTTAGGACGCTCAAAATGCGCACTCGTAAATACGCACTCGTTTTAGCCGATTCCAAGAATACACCGCTACTATCCTTTGCGTACTTGGGTATCCCATGATGCTTTGCGTGCTGCTGCAAAGCATCGTGGGATCCTGGGAAGTCAGCTGAAATTAGCGGCATGTACTGGTTAAGACACGACATATAAATCTAAATATTGACGTTTCACATAAAGTATCCAGTTTTTAACGTAGGATTTTATTTATTTGAACATTCAACGGCATCGTTAGATGGCAAACCAATGGTTAGCATGATACTATAGAAACGTCACTTCCGGGGTTGGCCAGCCAGAGGGAACGGCGGTGACGAAACGAGGAAATACGCCGAAGGCTAGACCATCCCGAGTGGTTACCGGGGAGGCGGGGTTTGGTCCGTCCTTCTAGGCTGGGAACTCTAAGAACGCTTCCTTCAGACGGAGGACACTCGGCCTCAAGGGTGCAGAACCTGAATTGAGACACAGCAAATGACAAATCCTGGAGTTTATATTGTTACCCAGGTGAATATTGGTTTCGTCACAACAACATGAGTACTCGTGTCTCAGGTCCTCGGTCCTCCAGAGTGCGAGTGCACCTGGACCACAGAGCAGGTCTTCTGTCCTTCTACAGCGTCTCTGGAACCATGGAGCTCCTCCACAGAGTCCAGACCTCCTTCACTCAGCCGCTACATGTTGGACTTTATGTTCCTTCAGGTTCTTCAGCTGAGTTGATGAAAGTGTGACTGAAGTCGTCAGAGAGACTCTGAGCTGAATTCTCACCTTTGATTCTTCTTCTGTCTTCACGTTTGTTGCCCAGTGTCTCCGGCTGTCAATCACAGGGTGGGCGGGGCCTGGACGCCACTTCCTGTTGGTGCTCCTGGTGACTGTTGTCCACCTGCTGGATGTTTGTGCCACGTTGTTTCTCTTCCTCTGCAGCCCATTCATCCCGCAGATTAATAATGTGTCATTAGTCCACATGACAACTTTATTACTGTGGAAACACAGCTGAGGTCTGTTTCCACTCTGGACCTTTCCGCCCTGACCTTTGACTCAGATGAATGCATGTAAATACCCCCTAGCCTAAGTTAGCTTGCTTTGGTTGTTGACATCTATAAAAAAAAAAAAAAAAAAAAAAAAAAGTTAACGTTAAATAATGTACATGGCCAGGTTCAGATGATGGAAATATCGGGTTGATTCAATGATGCCCCGTATTGGCAGCTGTTCGTTTGCCTGCGTTTGAATAAGAGGGGAGGAGTTGTGATGTATTGGTGTAATTAGTCAGCCATTCCACCAGGGGGGGGTGCGGTAAACGCACAACTACGTGCAGGGTTCAGGTACACCCTCTCTCTCTACAACAAGAATAAAGCATGGAGTACGTAAATACATCGGTGTTGGTCGGCTGTCTTTTCATTTAATGTGATTTAGTATATTGATACTAACTTGAGTAATAGGAAGACATTACAAACTGGCGACGAGTCTAAAGAACCTACTGGTGCTGGTTGAGTCGGAGGAGAACCACGTCGTGGAAGCTGCTATTGGTGACCAAGCTGTTATCGGCGCGGGAGAGAGACTACGAGAATGGCGGCGATCATCGGACGTATTGACGCCTTTGACGAGTCCGCGGAGCAATGGTCATCCTACGTCGAGAGGTTTGAACATTTTGCCCAAGCAAATGATGTCCCAGCAGAGAAGAAGGTTGCCGTGTTTTTAAGTGTAATCGGAGCTACAACCTATGGACTACTCCGTAGTTTACTGGCTCCGGATAAACCCGGAAGTAAGCAGTACGCGGACCTCGTAAAAGTTCTACATGACCACTTCTCACCGAAGCCGATTATAATCGCCGAGAGATTCCGTTTCCACAAGAGGAATCAGGAAGAGGGAGAGAGCGTTGCGCAGTACGTGGCGGTCTTAAAGAAACTGTCTGAACATTGCGATTTTGGCATCCATTTGCATGACGCCTTGCGTGATAGATTTGTGTGTGGCCTCAGCAATGAAAGTATTCAGAGGAAAATGTTAACTGAGGAAACATTAACTTTTCAACGTGCTGTGGACATTTCGATGTCAATGGAAACGGTGGCTAGAGAAGCTGAACATCTTAAAACCTCCCTAAAAGTGCACGCAATGTTCGCCTCTTCACCACAAGGGGGAGATAAATGCTTTCGCTGTGGCAAGTCAAATCATAAAGAAAGTGACTGTTACTACAGAGAGCAGCCCTGCCATAGCTGCAAAAGAAAAGGGCACATCGCTCGTATGTGCAGAAATAAAACGAAAGACCAAAAGTACTCAAAAGAGAAACATGAAGCTAAAATGAAACCGAGGAAACAGTTTGACAAATCTAAAAGAGGGAAAATTCATAAAGTTGATGCCAAGACTACTGAAAGTGAAAGGGATTCTACATCTGATTCAGACACTGAATTGACGTTGCATATGGTGACAGCCATGGTTGAAGAAACAGAAAAAGGGATGGCTGTTAAAAAGCAAAATGCAGCATCATCTTTGATGATGGTCAGACCCAGAATTGAAGATCATCTCATAGATATGGAACTCGACACTGGTGCAGCTGTATCCCTGATATCAATGGAACTGTACAAAACCAAATTTGCCCATGTTCAATTGCAAAAAACTGACGTGGTGTTGAAAACATACACAGGAGAAGTGTTGTTACCTGAAGGCATGTTGAAAGTTTGGGTGGAGTTAAATAAGCAGAATATCAGATTGCCATTATATGTTGTGAAAGGAAATTCACCCTCACTCCTTGGCCGTGAGTGGCTAAGAAAAATTAAATTGAACTGGTGTGAAATAAAAACAATAAGAACAGGATCAAAACCAGACGAGACAATTGAAAATGTCTTGAAGTGTCATGTACAAGTTTTCAGTGAAACACTTGGAACATTGAAGGGGTTTGAAACGTCCCTGACATTAAAACCAGGCCAACACCCGAAGTTCTGTCAGGCGCATGTGGTCCCATACGCATTGAGGCCCAAGGTGGAAGCTGAAATTGATCGATTACTTCAACAGGAAGTGATCTCTCCAGTGCAATTTAGCGACTGGGCGACCCCAATTGTTCCAGTAATTAAAAAGAGTGGTAGTGTGAGAATGTGCGGAGATTTCAAGGTTACCATCAATCCGGCCCTATGTGTTGAACACTACCCAATACCCCGGATTGAGGATCTTTTTGCTTCTCTCTCCGGAGGACATCGGTTCAGCAAGCTGGATCTTTCACAGGCTTATCTCCAGGTGCCCGTATGCGAGGAGTCGTGTAAATATCTCACCATCACGACGCACAAAGGCCTGTTCCGTTTTAACCGATTACCTTTCGGAATAACATCTGCACCTGCAATTTTTCAGAAAATCATGAACCAAGTGTTGCAGGGACTCCCCAATGTCCATTGCTTTTTGGACGACATCCTTGTGACCGGCAGAGATGACGCTCACCATTTAGAGAACCTGAAAGCAGTTCTCAAGCGATTGGACCAGTTTGGTCTGAGAGTAAAAAGAGAAAAGTGTGAGTTTTTCAAGAGTTCCCTGGAGTATCTTGGACACGTGATTGACTCGAAAGGACTTCATAAGTCACCTGACAAGATTCGCGCCATACTGGACGCTCCTGAGCCAGCCGACACAAGTCAGTTGCGCTCCTTTTTGGGACTCATTAACTACTACGCACGTTTTGTCCCAAACATGTCTACCGTTCTCCATCCATTGAATGCCTTGCTGCATAAGGAGGTGAAGTGGGAGTGGTCAAAAGAATGCAACAATGCCTTTTGTAAAGCAAAAGAACAACTTGCAAGCAAAAGTGTTCTAACCCATTATGATTCCACATTGCCAGTTATCCTTGCCTGCGACGCTTCACCATATGGGGTGGGAGCTGTTATTTCCCACAAACTGCTGAGTGGTGAAGAGAAACCCATTGCATTTGCATCAAGAACATTGAGCAAAGCTGAGCAAAACTATGCTCAGATAGAGCGAGAAGCACTGGGAATCATCTTTGGAGTTAGGCGCTTCCACTCTTACCTGTATGGTCGCCACTTCACTTTGTTGACTGATCATCGCCCCCTAACAACCATACTCAGTCCCAGCAAGGCGATTCCCTCCATGGCAGCTGCGAGGCTACAGCGATGGGCACTACTGCTTGCAGCACACAACTACACCATCAAGTACCGGCCTGCTGCTGACCATGGCAATGCTGATGGTTTGTCCCGTTTGCCTTTACCTGAACAACATAAGGACAAACAGGGGACAATTGACACGTTTCTTATCAACCACCTGGACTGTTTGCCAATATGCTGTGCGGATGTGAGGCGAGAAACCCGATCTGACTGTATACTGTCTCAAGTTATGGAGATGGTTTCCACTGGCCGTTTTCCTACCACCAAGACGTCTGACCAGAGTCTTTCGCCGTATTTAGTACGGAGAAATGAACTGACTCTGATGCAAGGCTGTATAATGTGGGGTAACAGAGTGATTGTCCCACCAAAGCTGCGTCACCAGGTGCTGCACACAGGACACCTGGGAATGGTCAAGATGAAAGCCATGGCACGAAGCTATGTATGGTGGCCGGGTCTTGATGCTCAAATTGAAGAAAAGTGCAAAATGTGTGTCCTGTCAACGCATCCAGAAAACACCTAGTTTAACACCATTACATCCGTGGCCCTGGCCCACAGCTCCGTGGCAGCGAATCCACATTGATTTCGCTGGCCCTTTTGAGGGACGCATGTTCCTGGTCGTGGTGGATGCGCACTCAAAGTGGCCAGAAGTCATGGTGTTGAACTCAACCACATCTGAGAAAACTATTCAGGTACTTAGGGGTCTGTTTAGTCACTATGGTGTGCCTGAAGTGCTCGTGAGTGACAATGGACCACAGTTCACATCGGTGGAATTTGCGAACTTTTTAACATCAAATGGTGTGAAACATGTGCGCTCAGCTCCTTTCCACCCGGCTACAAACGGCTTAGCGGAACGTTTTGTGCAGACTTTCAAACATTCCCTTAAATCATCGAAGGGGACCTCAACTGTGCAAAAACGTCTTGATGCCTTCCTGCTCCAATACAGGAACACTCTGCACACAACTACTCACGAGACACCTGCGATGCTGTTTCTTCACCGCAAGCTCCGTACTCGCCTAGACCTGTTGAAACCAAGTGTGGCAGCGGTCGTTGAGCAAGCTCAAGATGTTCAGTGTGCTTACAGGGCAGCGCACTCCAAGGCCAGAACATTCAGTGTGGGCGATTCAGTTCTGGTCCGAGATTATCGGAAGGGGGAGGAAAAGTGGACGGCTGGAACAGTGACATCGCAAGCTGGCCCGCTATCCTACCAGGTCAATGTGGGGTCATCACACCTGTGGAGGCGGCATGCAGACCAGATGATGGCATGTCACCCTAACATCATCCAAGCTGCAGCTGACGTGCAAGCGACACCCAGCATGGACAGTTTGCCTGCTCTGCCTGATGCAGGTGGAAAGCCAGAGATACACAACCCAATCAGCGAGTGTCTCACTGCATCAGCGGGTCAGTCAGATTCAACTGGCAATGTCACTCCAGAAATACCCCAACAGACTGTGAGTCGGTACCCTCGGCGGGACCGTAAACCACCGGATAAACTGACTTTGTGAACAAGTGAATGTTTGGGTTCCTGTGTTAAGTTAGTGAGTGTTGTCTGAAGATAAGGGCACAATAATCCCTTGACACACTCTAGGCAATGGGGCAGTCTACCCCCTAGCCTAAGTTAGCTTGCTTTGGTTGTTGACATCTATAAAAAAAAAAAAAAAAAAGAAAAAAAGTTAACGTTAAATAATGTACATGGCCAGGTTCAGATGATGGAAATATCGGGTTGATTCAATGATGCCCCGTATTGGCAGCTGTTCGTTTGCCTGCGTTTGAATAAGAGGGGAGGAGTTGTGATGTATTGGTGTAATTAGTCAGCCATACCACCAGGGGGGGGGGCGCGGTAAACGCACAACTACGTGCAGGGTTCAGGTACACCCTCTCTCTCTACAACAAGAATAAAGCATGGAGTACGTAACTACATCGGTGTTGGTCGGCTGTCTTTTCATTTAATGTGATTTAGTATATTGATACTAACTTGAGTAATAGGAAGACATTACACACAGCACCACCTGCCGATGAACGGGCACCCGCAACCAGGGTTCTTCCTCCGGCTGCGCTAATGTCCAAGCCCAGTGCACCCGCTTTAAACCCCACCACCACGCGCCAGAAGCTTTTTAAAACATTCAGCAATGAATGCCCATTGCCCACCTCTGGGAATGCGAGCCGAAATGCCAAGAACTGCGGAGGACAGAGTTCTCAGCGTGGACACTGGGGTTGCCGGAGCGGCGGAGTGGAGACAAAGTCAAGTGCGTCCCGTCTTAGTTCATTACGGGACAGCTTTTTTAGTTGCCAAATACGGGACAATCGCGTATTTGAGCACGGAAACGACGCAAAGTCACAAACACAAATACAAGTTTAAACGGTACAAAAAAAGGATCGTGGTGCAAACGCAAAAAAACAAAACAAAAAAACAACACGCTGCAGGACATAAAAACATTCACTTCATCAGAGGAGCGATGCAAAGCAAGAAAACGCTGCATAATGCATTCCCTACACCGGAAGTAGAGTTGCTCCACAAGGAGCACTCCCCTACAGCGAAGAACAGTCCCGACACTTCCAGTGAGAGTCGCCGCCTTCTACAGTTTCAACACCGGGACATCTCGCAGGGGTGGAGGACCTCCACCTGAATGTGGGAGTGGGTGTGTTTCCACAAAATATGTGTCTTCATGGTATTTAGCTTTTTAATGAAAGGACTCTTAAAACACTGAAAAATAAATGCAATATAGCTATTTTATGACTTACTGTAAATGTACAGGTAGGAGACATTTCCTGCTTGGCATTGCTGCCTGTCGCACTTCTTTCGGTGCCCACGGGTCAGCTGCAGGGTCATCAACCATGAACTACCATTCATTGACGTTTCGCCCCTTGTGGCGGGACAGTGACAGGGACGTTTGCCTCGTTGATTCTGTGGTTGTTGATGGGGTGAGGTGTTCTTTCCCCAACTCCTGTCCTTCTTTCGTTCTTTCTTTTATACAGTCAGGCAATCTTTGTAGATACGCTACTTTTATTGTATGGCCGCAAGTTATAACAGTGCTCATCAGGTAAAACACCCGGAAGCCAACGTCATCAACTCGCACCAGATGTCTCTGCATATTGCATGGAACTTGGCTGCCATCTAGTGGTTAACTCTCGTAACATCTCCTTTAACATATGGAAAGAAAGCAGTTGAAAATGGACAATAGTGACCGGATGAGAGTTACGTGGCCAGCAACAACAATAGCTGGCAACAGGTTAAACAGAAATGACTAGTTCACTCTCCTAAACATTAGAAAAAAATGAACAGTCCACATGAACAAAGTGGCACAGAAATAAACAAGAGATGACATTCCTTCTTCAGAAAGTTTAAACAACAAAGTCTTTGCGGTACCTCTCAGGAGGTTTTATGTTGGATCTGGTTCTGGTCTGCTTGAGGCCTAAATGTCCAGATTGGGGGACACTTGGCACATCAGTCAACACTGGAGCCCGTTCTAGTTCTGAAGCCCCTTCCCTCCTGTCACCAACTATGTGCTCGAGTCTGCTGTCTGTTTGACTGTTGTCCCAGTCATCTTCCACCAGGGAATATATATATATATATATATATACATATATGTATATATATATATATACATACATTTTTTCCTTTTTCTTTTTTCTATATATTTTATGTACAGATGGGGTGTATGGGCTTAAGGTGCTTGGGTGTTTCTCTTTTCGGAAACTATTTCCCCAGCTTTCGACAACACCCTCTCGCAGGGCACAGAGGATGCTGGTGTTGCCAGGCAGGTACTCATTTGCTAGCTTGTATAGGTTTGGGTATACAGCTTTGTGTGTCATCCAGTACACCAGAGGGTCCTGTGATAACACTGCACCTCCACTATGGCATCAGCAGTAGCATTGCTGGATGCCCTCGCTTCTTCAGCGTCCCGGTCCAACAGCTTCCACAGGTCAATGGCTGAAAATGAAACATTAGATAAAGTTTAGTCTGTACATGAAAAAATACAAATAAAGTCTATTGATCCAAATTCTATAATTTTTGTCCCTTGGGAAGATGCAGCTGGTTCTGGCTGTGCTCTCGAAGTAGATGGCGGCTCCTCTTCATGCGGTACATTCCGCAACAATGCCGCACACTCAGATTTTAACCGGCGCACAGTTGACTCAGCATTTTCAGGGCTTTTATTTGTTATTGTATGAATAAGTTGAGTAATACGCTTGTAACAAATGACCTTGTTCGGCGGCACGATTTCAAAATGCTCCCAGACTTGAGATCTCTTCCTGGTTGGTTCCGTTGCAGAGCAATAAGAAAGCAAACCGAAAGCAATACGAAAGCTGATCAAATCAATCCAAAAGGTATCGACCAGATAGGCAACGCATTGCGCCGTTTCATCCATTTTAAACTCAACTGAGACCTGCCAGTCTTTCAAAGCCTCGCCCACTGAACCAAACCAGCCAGCTGATTCAGTCTGAATGAAGCAGTGAAGTGGTTCAAACGTCATCAGTCACGTGATTTGAAGCAAGCTCCGGAGCAGTGCTTCAGAAAAAAACCCTACCGAGTTGTGGGGCGTGGTTCGAAGCCCCGTGTCAGAGAGAACATCACTAGTTGTGTCTGAAAGTTCATCTAGTTCCCAGTCGTCAGAGTAGTAGAAAGGTCGCAGTTCTGGAGCTACTGCTTGTGTAGCTGTGGGCCACCCTTTCAATATGTAAGTCTGGAGTGCACAACATAGTGGATCTTTGATTGTGGCAGTTCTAATGGACTCCAGTGTAGCTGTTGAAATATTCGTGTCTGCGAGGTGGTCGACTCGTTGTAGGTCTTCGGTGGTGAGGCCCATGGCATAGATGGTGGCAGGTGTTTGCATGTGGGCATGCTGTGTGTTTGGCTGTTAAGTCCTCGACAGAAAATCTGCCACATGAAGATCCTTCCCTTGCTTGTACACCACCTTTGCGCATATCTCTGTTCAGTAGGCGAATGCAACAGGTTGCCCATTCTGAAGAAGAGCTGCACCTAGGCCTGTCTCGCTGGCGTCACACTGTAGTGTGACTTCTTCCTGCAGGTTGTAGTACTTGAGTACTGGGTGTCATGTGATTAATTGCTTCACAGTGTCAACGGCAGATTCATGTTGTGATAGCCATGTCCACTCCACGTCCTTATCTGTCAGGCGTTGGAGAGGCTCGCACACATCTGAGAGATGAGGAAGAAATTTGGCAAGATAATTTACAAACCCCAGGAATCTCTGTTGCGATTTAACATCAGTGGGTGTTTGCATGTGTTGAAACGCTGCCACCTTCTCTGGGTCAGGGCGAAGGCCCTCTGTGGTGAGAAGATGTCCCATGTATTGGACACTGGATAGTTTTAGTTTCAGCTTCTTTTTATTGAGCTTTAGATTGACCTCCCTGGCCCTCTGCAGCAAGGCAGTCAGGTTTCTGTCATGGTCAGTTAGTGCCTCTTCTGAAGTGTCTCCACAGCCGTAGAGAAGAATGTCGTCTGCAATGACACTTACACCGGTCAGGCCTTGCAACACCTCATGTTGCCTGCGTTGATATTCTTCTGCAGCTGGTTTTATGCCGAAAGGCATCCTTAGCCACCCGAATCTGCCAAGCGGGGTCCAAAAGGTGGTCAGATAACTGCTCTCTTCTTCAAGTTTGACTTGCCAGTAGCCATCTTTGGCATCAAGCACGGAGAATACTTTTGCTTTTGCAATGTCTGGGAGTATCTCCTCTATTGTTGGCATCTGGTAGTGTGACCGCCGTAGAGCTTTATTGAGTGCGCTGGGATCAATGCAGGTGCGCAGCTTTCCTGGCTTTTCTATGACAACCATGTTGCTGATCCATTGTGTTGGCTCTGTGACTCTTTTGATGATGCCATTCTTCTCCATGCATCGTATGGCTTCAGTGACTTTGTGTTTGAGCGGAATGGGAATTCGTCGTGGCACCTGATGCACAGGCCTAATGTCGGGGTCCACCTCGAGGTGTAGTTCACCAGGAAGACAGCCAAGGCCTACAAACACGTTGTTGTATTTTGAGATGATGTCCTCTGTGGTGGTTGTGAAATGCATATCTGTCCCTGTTGTGCTGCGTGAGACCGCTGTAGATGACATATCTGTGTGGTGTATGAAATAGCAAGTTGAGTCTTTTGCATGTTTTTGCAGAAAGCAGAGGCATTTGTGACGTGTGTATAACTTGAAACTTCAGGTCGTGTGTTTGTCCATCATGGTCAGCTTTGAGGTGACACAACCCAGCTAGTTTCACTTGTGACCCATCATACAGTTTAATGGTGGCTTTGCTGGCTGGTATGTCTGGATTACCATCTTGTGTGATGAGCTGGAGATCTCTGAAGCTTATGGCGTTGGTTGTGGCTCCTGTGTCCAATTGACATGTGATTGTATGGCTAGGGTCATATGATACTGGTTCAGTCATGTACGGTGTTACTTTGAGGTTGACAAGCCATTTCTCGTTTCCCTGTTCCATAGCGTTTATGTTTGATAGGAACCACACCTCTTCCATTTCTTCTTCCTCCTCTACTCTGTCTTCTCCAAGAAAGTTCACCCGTGTCTTGCGCTGGGCTTGTTTGCACACTCTTGCAGTGGCAAGTGGTTTTTCTTTCCACAGGCTTTGCAGATGACGCCAAATGCAGGGCATTTCATTCTGTCATGCACTGCTCCACAGTAACGACAGAGGTTATTATTTGGGCGTTTATCTTTGTTTGCATGTCCCATATGCTCTTTGTAATTATGCTGAGGTGCAAATGAGGAGCACATCTCTGAGCGTTTGTCATGTGCAAAGTGTACATTGGCCAGCAGCGTGGATAAGACATCTCGCCTTCTGTATATATCTATGGTTTGTGCTCATCAGGTAAAACACCCGGAAGCCAACGTCATCAACTCGCACTAGATGTCTCTGCATATTGCATGGAACTTGGCTGCCATCTAGTGGTTAACTCTCGTAACACTGTCCATTATGAAACATTTCATAATGTCATCTACTCAAATCTTACAATAAAACTGTCAAACAGGCAAGAATAACCCATTTCTCCAAACTCATCACAAACAATAGCAAAAACCCTTGATTTCTTTTCTCTACCTTCAATCTTTTAACCAATACAAATTTTAATCAGGACATACAGACACCAACAGATGCCCTCTGTGAGGATTTTGCAGACCACTTTGTAAGTAAAATTGATGTCATTAGGTCCAGTATTTTAATTAATCAAAATCAATTTTTCTACACATCTGGACAACCACTTTTATCTGAGGAAACACTGGAGAGTTTTGCTCTAGTTGATGCAAGGACACTTGGTCGAGTTTTCTCCCAAGTAAAGCCCACAGCCTGCCTTTTAGACCCAATTCCCACGTCACTCTTAAAGTCACTTTATGGGTTCTTTGAGGAGCAGATTTTATATATTGTCAATTGCTCTCTTCAGACGGGTGTTTTCCCTGCTGCCTCCAGAACGGCGGTGGTGAGGCCCCTTTTGAAGAGGAGCAACTTGGATCCAAACATTTTTAATAACTACCGACCTGTATCCAACTTACCGTTTTTAAGTAAGATTTTTAGAAAAACTGTTTTTTAACCAAGTAAATTACTTTTTAAATACAAACAATATTTTAGAGAATTATTAATCTGGTTTTAGAAAGAACCACAGTCCTGAGACAGCCCTTTTAAAGATCGTCAATGATTTCAGGTGTAACGTGCTGCAGGCCATGGTGCCCCCTTGTGTGGACGGCTCCCCATAGTGGCCTTTCCTCATCAGATTCTTCAGTGCCAAGCCGTGTTATCTAATGTCTGTGTGAATATGGGGGTGGGCGTTTGTCTGTGTGCGTTGGTGGGGAGGGGTGGGTCCGTATGGGGTGGGGGGAGGGGCAGTGGAGCTTTTTATTTTTTCTCATTGTTATTATTATGATTGTTGTTCTTCTTATTATTATTATTACCTTTCTTTGTTTTGTTTTGTTTTATTTTGTTAAGCACTGTGGGTTGCACATGTTGTGTATGAGCAGTGCTATATAAATAAAGTTTATTGTTATTATTATTATTATAGAAACATGAAGACACATCAAAGAGTAACATGAGGTTGTTGTTGTGACACTGGACGGTAGAGAGTCTGAATCCCCGTCCCAGGCGCAAATCCTCATGGAGGCTTCTGAGGAGGTCAAAGATGGCCAATCCGTCAATCCCAGCTCCATAACGGGGGTCTATGGAAGGAAGCCGCGAGCATTGCGCACTGATCCAGGACAGCTTTCACCTGGCTTGATGGATCCGTGTCTTCTCATCCTGGATGGCTTTTAGTGCGACCCATGAAGCCTGGACACACGTGTTGTGGATTGGTTGAACGCTGAAGGCTTAGTGACTCATCTTGGATGACGCAATCCTACTTTGGTGCAAGGGGGCCCAGACAGCAACATCATCAAGAGCCAGTAATGGACTCCACAGTGCAGCACTCGTTCGCTCTCCCTCCCTCTCCCATTTCATTCTGTAGTGCCAGATTCTGAAGTCGATTTCACTTTGATTTTCAGAGTGATGACACCCTGGAAAAACGCTCCATCATTATAAACTCTCCATCATTTATTCTCTATTCAGGTTGATTGACTGCAGTTTGTCAGAGCTCAGCTGTGATTGGCTGCTCTCAGCTCTGAAGTCCAACCCCTCACACCTCAGACACCTGGACCTGAATATGAACCCCCTGAAGGAGTCATCAGTGAAGGAGCCACTGATGGATCTTGTCTACAGCAGTGACCATCAACTGCAGAGTGTGAGGTCAGTACTGGTTTGGAACCATTGGATGATGGTTCCAGCACCAAAGCCAGTTGATCCCACAGCAGAGGTCCAGTGTTCCCAGTCACAGTGTGAGAGGAGGATGGTGACGTCCAGCTGCTCCTCATTCATCCAACATCTGCTGCCAAACTGCTTCTTCTCTCAGTTCACCACCCAATTATTGATCAGTTCATCTTCATCAGGCCTCAGTATCAGTCCAACACTCCATGGTCACATGACCTTCTGATGTTCCACACTTGACATGTGACTGAGAGTCTGCTTCTTCTCACCAGTCACTCCATCATCTTCATCAACAGTCAACGTCTCTGTGATGATGCGTTCAAGGACCGTGAGTCCTGACTCCTGCTGTCTCTTCTTATCTTTGCAGGTGGTGGTGAGGATGAGGAGAGTGAAGAGGAGAGCTCCATCTACTGGTGGCTGACAGAACTACAACCAGTGGAGCCAAACAGCAAGCTGCACGCACCAACACTGTGTGGGTGTGACACGACCTTTGACCCCAGAGCAGCCTGGTGGCTGGCGGACTGCTTCTCCCTACAAGCTGCTGTGGTTACTGGGAGAGACGTCCCAGAAGCCACTGGTGGAGCTGAATCCTCAGTGGAAGAAGCAGGACTTGGAGCAGCTGCTCAGTGAAGGCAGCAGCAACACAACCACTGCTTCTGCTCTCATCATCCACGGCTGGAACATCTCAGCATGAAGGTTCCACATGTCAACAACACACTGCTCTGCTCTCACTTCAGACTTCTATAACATCTTCATTTTGGAGGTGAAAAATACTTTTCAAGAGACTTTATTTCTGCTTCATGATCTTAAATAAGGAAATCATGTGGAAAAGATAAAGTGATTCACAACACCTGTGATGGGAACTCAAATCATAATTGAATTATAAGTAAGACAAAAGAAATTTCCCTCAAAATAATTCATGGTTTTGATGCTTGCCAGATGTTTGTGTGGAGATTTCAGAAGGACGTCAATGAATCAGAAGGAAACCAGATCATTTATTTTATGTGATTATGTTATATCATCCTAACTTTGTTACGAGCTCAAACATTATATTTCAATGATTCAATATTCTGACGATAAAAGCCATCACAACCTCTGACCTGTGTAACCTTGACCTCAACTGACGTTTCATTTCTGCTGCTTTAACACTTTGATTATATATCTCCTGAAGTCCTGCCATGGGGATTCTCCATATCTGAATAACTTGTGTACTCAAACCTTCTGTAGGCCATACCCACTTCTCCACTAGGTCTCAACATAAACCACATGAATCAATGAAAATAAATCTCACTTTTACAAACAAATCCAATTCAGTTCAAATATAATTTAAATAAAATAAATGATACATTATAATTAATCACCAACAGATAAATCAATGCTGGATATGAGGTGGTTTGCCCTCTCTGGGTCGGTGGGGAGGCCCTGCCTCAGGGGGAGGAGTTCCAGCATCTCGGGGTCTTGTTTAGGACGCCTCCCTGGGGAGGTGTTCCAGGCATGTCCCACCAGGAGGAGACCCTGCTGGAGGGACCAGGTCTCTGGGTTGGACTGGGAAGCCTTGGGGTCCCACTGGAGGAGCTGGAGGAGGTGACTGGGTCCAGGGAAGTCTGGGGGTCTCTGCTGAGGCTGCTGCCCCCGAGACCTGACTCCGGATACGGCAGTAGAAGATGGATGGATGGATGGATGGATGCCAGGTGATAGAACATTTCATAAAAACAGACTCTGCATTATAACTTCTATTACACTCTAAATAACTCACTCCAATATAACTGCACTCGTCCTTCTCTCACATTACATTGGATCACAATGACCAAACAACACAACAAAGACAATGATCCAACTGTACTGCCACTTCCAGACTCAGTGTAGGTCTGTAGGCCTCTTGGACCTTCATGTGAACCACTGCGTGTTGACTGGAGGTGAAACATGGCTGACTGCTGTCCTCCTACCTGGACAATGCAATCTCACTTTCAATCTCACAGCCACTAAAAAACCTGATTGTGATTGAGAGGTCCTCAGCAGCCAATCACTGTTGGGAGTCCAGCCTTCAAACACTCCTCCTGAATCCACAGTCACATCTGTGAGCATCTGGAACTTTGGCCCTGATCCTCCACACCACACAACTTGGGATGACAGCGCCACCTACCTGGATCCTTTCAGCAGCCAGTCCATGCTCTGACCCGTTTCCACTGTGGCCTGTTGTGTCATCTGGACCGGAGTCTGGATCATCAGTGTCCAGGTTCATGGAATCTGTCAGAGTGCCGCCGTCCTGTCATGTAATGATAGAGAATCACTCTATTTATACTAATGTGCAGAACCACTAGAGTGTCATTTCTTCACTGCTGTCAGCAACAAGCATTTGGTGTCACACTGGTGTACAACACTTATGGGCTAATTAATAAGAAATGACATATTTATGAATCACCCGCAATGCCCAGATTGTTGCTGTTTATCTGCTGATATGCGCCGTCAACTGTTGCAATATAGAACCACGGGCAGGAAATTACAATTAGTGTAGAGTGTATTATAATTTAAAAGTTTACTAACGGTAGTTCTTTAAAGAATTTAGCAGGGATGGGACAGGCTAACGTGACGACGTCACTTGTAACACGGTAGAAGCTCAACCTGCTGTCACGGTGAAAACTCCGTGTTACGTCCCGTCGAGGGGGACCGAGACGCAACGTGTGGGACACCTTCCCCCACTCCCAAGGCTCATTAATTTCTCACGGCAGTTGACGGTTTTCAACAAAAACATTTATTGATCAGTAAATAAAATAAACAAAACAACTTAACCGGTGGGCAGCAAAGGCTTCAGGGTGGGCCCAGGCCAAAATAATAAACCAAACTCCAACTAGCTCGCCTTAAGAACTAACTAAAGAAAGAAAGAGAAGCCAAATACAGAAAGGCTAACCTCCCTACATACTTAATAAACAGGAGAAAAGAGGGGACAAAGAAAATGGCAGCCCACCCCTACGGCTGCGTGGTCTAACACCATTTCAGAAGTGACTAACTGCAGACTTGGGAGCGGAGGAGGGATGACCATCAGGCTGGCTCGACTGCTCCTCCTTCTCAGCCGTGTCGCGTCCAATCAGCAGCCGACATCCAGGACCGCACCTGCAAGGCGTCATCCACTCTCACACACACACAGACACAAACATAGAGGCACCTAGACCCACCCGTGGGTCATAACACCCCCTCCCTTAAGAACCAAACCCGATTAACATACCGACAAACAAAACTAAACAAGAAAACCCTCAGTTCCCCCGAAATAAGAATTTCGCAGCTAGTCCACATGTACACGTGATAATGCATCTGCCAACACAATATCAAGATCCCTAGATAGTAAGTTTGATAGATGGATAGAAATAGATAAGTTAGTTAAAGTTAAAGAAAAATAATATATACATATATACATATATATATATATATATATATATATATATATATATATATATATTTTTTTTTTTTTTCTTTTATTATTAACCTCTTTCAATAAACTCCAAAACATACATGGTCAAAATCCATATTATTATTATGTTGTTTTTTTTAAATGCTCATACAAAACAAGAAAAGTGCAGGGAGAGTTGTCTGAATTGGGTTCAGTGAGCATCACATCCACTTGCAACGCATTATTTCCAGCAGCAAGCTTCTGTTACGACTGTTCACTTTTTCGTTCACTCGCGAACTCAACCGCAACGATTGGTGGAGTGACGAGCATCCAGCACGTGAGCTCCACGATGAGCTTCCACCCACGGAAGTGCCATAGGAGGACACGGATTAAATAGTATGGCTTGTCCACGAGAAGGCTGTATTATGGTGTACATAATATAAAACTTCGGCCCAGTTCTGCTTGTATTGCATTGTATTGGTTGGTGTTCCTGAAGTTTCATTTTTCGTCCCTTCTTTTTATTTTTTACATCCATGTTTGTGATGAAATAGTTTTGTGAATCGCTAGCTCGCATTGCATGCTGGGAAACAGCGTCACTCGAGGAAGTTTTGGCTTCGCTGACACGGTCCTGAAGGGAAGTGGGTTTTAGTGCACTGGAACGGGATGAATGTGTTCAATCAAGCAGTACAAACCTGATTAATTGTCTTAATACTTGACTTGGAATGGCCATATTGTTTAGGATTAGAATTAGATGACAACTTGTTCACAATATTTGCAACTATTCAATTTGACCAGCAGGTGTCAGTAGAAGACGAAATTTCATGTTGACTATTTCCTAATGGAAGTGCTCTCTTTCCGTTGGATTTTTCTCATAATTATTTGAAGTGTAGGCCTGTATCTGCACACAATTTGCAATTCGTCCCAGCGCCCTGAGCTGTAAATTTGGACGGTGTAAAATGAAAATGGCCAGCTGCAGCAGAAAAGTGGACCCATATATATATGTGTGTGTGTGTATATATATATATACATAAATATGTATGTATATACATATGTATATATATATATATATATCTGCAATTCATATTTTAACGGTTTATATAGACCCCTCAGGCTCCATTCAAAATGGGGGTTATTGTAGGAGAGTTGCAGTCAACTGAGATTTGGAGAGAGTTTGGATTACTAGATTTTGGATAGTGTTTATAGTTTGGAGTGTTTGAGACTAGATAGCGTTTAGTTTGGAGATAGTTTTGAGAGCTTAGGGAGAGAGTGAGGAGAGGAGAGGTGATAGGATGGAGCCCCCTGTCCTGTACATCAATGTCCATGTTACACAAGCATCTATGCCAGGGGTGCCCATTACGTCCATCGCGATCTACTGGTCAATTGCGAAGGGAGTTTGGGTCGATCGCATGAGAGAGAGAGAGGGAGAGAGGGAGTGAGTGTGTGAGAGAGAGAGAGAGAGAGAGAGAGAAAGAGAGAGAGAGGGAGTGAGTGAGAGAGAGAGAGACAGAGAGAGATCCGCGTCAATTACAGCAGGTAGAATCGTTCAGGCAGGATTAGAAAACACGGTGGATCTGGTTGATTTTGGTCATAATGTACGATGTGCTGGATTTTGTTCTTATATGTGCTGTGCTTTACATTCATTCATTCATTCATTTTCCATACCCGCTTAGTCCCGAACTCAGGGTCACGGGAGTCTGCTGGAGCCTCTCCCAGCTGTCTTGGGGCGAAGGCAGGGGACACCCTGGACAAGGGTGTCCAGGGTAAATGTGACGTATCGGCTTTGGCACTATTCAGATCAAATAAAGACCAGACAGGGACAGGAAAAAGAGTTTTGCTGTTGTTTTACATGCAAAACTACCGGGGTTGTCGCGTGAGCTTGCAATCCTGGCGTAAACTGATGGAGACGCCTCGCTCGGAAAATGCGCTTCAAAGTGCGCACGCACTGCAGACGCGCCGAAGATGCTGGGAGATGCTGCTAGCAAAACGTCTGCATCACACACACACACACACACACACACACACACACACACACACACACCAATTATCCCTAACCTATGCGCTGGAAAACACAAAACTATACAGCAAAACATCTTAACGTAAACACACTTTTATTGATAAAATCAAACATAGGCAGATATAACCTAAACAATTTTAAACCATGAGTTTTCTGTGCAATGATGAGCATAAATGCACATGGGAACATGTTGACCCATTTAATCCTCTTTCTTTCTTTATCATTGGACTACAAATATATTTCTGAATGAATATGTTTTCCTGTTTTATAGGAAGTGGATCTTTTTGACTTGCTCATTTTAAAAGTAGCTTGCATGTTGAAAAAGTGTGAGCACCCCTGATCTATGCCCTTTTCCAAGTCCCACAATCACTTTCACTGTCATCTGCCTGATTACACCCATGCCATTTTCAGAAAAAAATTGCACAAACAGAATACATTCAAAAAATGTATCATACACATAGTTATCAAGTCAAGTTATTTATTTATTGTCATTGTTGAACAAAGTTAACAACAAAATTTGTTTGGAGCATCCCCATAACCACTGGCATCAGTACCGATAAAATAATCATAAATAAGTGAGAAAAAAAAAAATATATATATATATATATATAATTTATGTACAGAAATTATTTGGTCATTCATTTTTTGCAATTCATAGTCATTCCCAACAGACATAACAGACACAAAAATTCAATGCATCACACGTGGTTCAGACACAGCTTGCCTGTGATTGTACATTTGGCCAGTAGGTGGTTTCGTGTGCACATGAAACTTCGAGAAATGAACCGTTTCTCGAACCAGTTGGCTCAAGTGGTTCAATGCCTCATGAGGCTTCACCTCACCATCACTACAGTCACTGCATCCTGAATCAGTCACACTCAAAGTCGCACACCACCTCTGCTTTGTTCTGGACTGTGGAATGGGCAATATTAATTTAATCTAATTACATTCTGTTTTATTACTTTATGTCTATTTTAATGCTCTTTATTGGTGCTGAATGGAAGTGTGGTTGTTGTTTTATGAGCTAATGGATAGACAAGTGGCCTATAACATAAGACGCTTAAATGAAGTGAATAGGATATGTCCACAATGTCAAGAAAGGAAGCAGGGTGTCTTTAAAATCGATAACATTTGAATAAGTATTAAAAGTTGAGTTGATGTTATACTTGTATTGACATTATGAGTAATTTATACAACTTTTCCCAGGAACTTTTCCCAATGATGAGGTTGAGGGCCCATCATCTGCAATTCAGCATTCTGCAGGTAGTCAACACCAAAACAAGCGTATTCAGCTGTCATAATCCTGTTTGTAAATAATACACATAAACTGTGTACTTGTAATATAAGTCAAACTTTGGTAACTTGAATATAATTCTCACAAAGGGATTTTTCATGTGTATGCACTTTGTACCTGTTATGAATTAAAAAAAAAAACATTCATAACTAAACTCAGTTGTTGGTTTCCATCTCTATAAGTTAACAAAGATACATAGATACCTATGAAACACTTGTTTATCTTGCTGAAACTAATACTAGGTTACTAGTACTAGATACACCAGTATACTCTCCCGGAGCACAGATCAACCCACTCAAACAAACAAAAAGCATTTTACTCAGTCAGATAAGATTACTAAATGCTGGATGATACACTGTTTTGTGCATTATTTGGGTAAATAAAATAGTTCTATTATTCATACCTCCGCCTACCATTTATTATTACCTAAGGCATAGGGCATTTAAAAAAACAAAACAAATGTCATTCCGGTGTGCCACCCGTCTGTGCCCCGAGCTTGCCCCCCAAGAAAAAAATTCTAGGACCGCCCCTGTTTCCAACACTGTGGATGCTCGGTTGTTTATTGCAGCAGACAGATAAACAATTAAACGGCTAAAGCCATCTATTCCACCGTGAATGACAAATCTCCAGCTTTTGGTAAAAAAGGGAGAGAAGATGGAAAGAGAAATCTAAAATATATAAGGCATCAGATAGCTAATTGAAAAAGGTTCATGCACAGCCTATTTGACACCAAAAAGGTATGGTACAAAGATGAAAAGATTTGGAGTGGTTAGAAAATCTCAATGTTTCATTTGTTCAAGTATTTAAAAACAGTTTTGAAAAATACCGTATTAATTTGTGGTTTCCATCTATGTGCCACATTGCATTTGGTGCAGGAACAGAATACTGCCTCCGTCTTAGTGTGCGATTGGCCAAGGCTCGCACTTCAGTCCCAATTGGGTCCACTCTTCTTAAGGAATCACATACTCTTTGAACTACAACAACAGCAAAAAAAAAAAAAAAGAAAGACAAACTACATAAAATATTAAAGGCACAAATCCGTGTTAACACAGATAATGCTGACAAAAGGTATGATTTCATTTATTAAATACCCCCCCTTTCTTTTTTTAAAATATACCGCCATTCTTTTTTTAATCATCCACGTAAGCACTTTTAGCTACATTTTGTACGGAAAGCGTTATACAAATGAAGCTAATTATATTTGTTTGTTTCGGTTAAACTGATGCACAATACAGATTACTGAATACATTCATGTGGGGATCAACTTCATATCAAACTTACTTTGCACTCGTAATCCCCTGGCATGAAGGAATGCTCTCATCATTCTGTACCCTGTGTTTGGGTGACTGAGTTGGATTTCTGCAATGACGGCATCCAGCTCTTCATCACAAAGCGCTGAATACATGTCCGACATTCTAAACAACCAAAGAATAATTCCTGAAATTTTACTTGGCAAGAGCCAAAACATATATGATTAAAAGCGTCCATTTTCACTGCAACCATTTTGACGTGTATTTGTTGTATCATTAGTGTTATTAGGTACAAGTGTTGCTGCGTTCATTGCAAGGTTAACGTCATTTGCGTCAATAGATATGGAAAACAACTACACTTAAGTTTAAAAGAAATGTGCACGTTTTGTAAATGGCAATTTCTTAATATTATTATTATTATTATTATTATTATTATTATTATTATTATTATTATTATTATTATTAGTGTTCTGTTAAGGTGAAACAACAAAGAAACCTTTAAGTCTAAATTGTTTAATAAATAGGTTAAGAGCAGTTGGTGTAAGTATGAAAGTCATTTCATTTATTTGTTGCGTTAAGAGAAGCATTTATAGAGCGTCGTTGCCACCTACTGGCATCTTTCGGTAGTATTTCTGTTGTAATTTTGAAGCGAACTTTATACCGGAAGTAAGACACGGGAAACACACTGCCAGCGTTTTCTAATGAGCACCCGTTCCTGTAAACCAGTGTTTGTGTGTCGCGAGATATTGTCAGGTGTGCCGTGGGAAATTATCCCATTTGTGTGCCTGTGCAGTCTAGCGCCTGGCAGAGTAATCATGTAGTACTCTTCCATACCAGTAGGTGGCAGCAGCAGGTAGCTAATTGCCTTGCGCTTGGAGACAAGGAGAGAACAATTCTGGGAAAAACGGGACGGGTGGCAACACTACGCTGAACTTGTGGCTAAATCAAAAAAGTCCCACACTGTGGCAGAGCAATTAATACTTCCCGCCTGCAAAGCCATTGTAAATGAGACGCTCGGACCCGAAGCGGCTAAAGAAATAGCCAAAGTCCCTCTCTCAGATAACACAATCTCCAGACGTATTAATGAGATGTCTGCAGACATCGAAAGTGTGGTTTTGGACAAGATCCCTATCAGTAAGAAATTTGCCTTGCAACTTGATGAGTCTACTGATATAAGTGTTGTTGCAGATTCTGAAGTCAACATTTCACTTTGATTTTCAGAGTGATGACACCCTGGAAAAACTCTCCATCATTATAAACTCTCCATCATTTATGCTCTATTCAGGTTGGAGTATTGCAGGTTGTCAAAGCTCAGCTGTGATTGGCTGCTCTCAGCTCCGAAGTCCAACCCCTCCCACCTCAGACACCTGAACCTGAGTGAGAACCTGCTGCAGGATTCAGCAGTGAAGGAGCTGAGTGGTTTTCTGCAGAGTCCAGACTGTAAACTGGAGACTCTGAGGTCAGTTCACCCTCTTCACTCGACAACTTCTATCACTCTTGTTGTTGTCGTCATGATTTGCACTTGACTGTTGTTGGAAATTCAATTTGCAGACACTGGTTTGTGTTTGAAATGAGTGAAACTGGGTTTGAAGCAGGGGTGCCCATTAGGTCGAGGGGGTGGGGGGGTGTGGGGGGTAGAGAGACGAACCGCTCTCTCAGTCATTAGAAAACACGGTGGTTGTGGTTGATCTTGGTCATAATGTACGATGTGCTGGAGTTTGTTTCTATATGTGCTGTGTTTTACAGTCAAAGGTAAATGTGATGAATCGGCTTCTGCACTGCTCAGATCAAATAAAGGAGATATAAAGCAGGTTTCATTTTAAATCTGCAACTATAATGAACAAAATCAAGGTATACTTCAGATACCTGCATTCTGTTTGAGAGCAGACAGGGACAGCAAAAAGAGTTTGGCTGTTGTTTTCTTTAACTACACGCCAAACTACCGGGGTTGTTGCGTGAGCTTGCAATCCTGGCGTAAACTGACGGAGACGCCTCGCTCGCAAAATACGCTTCAAATTCACGCACAGCAGAAGCACTGGACATCCTGGGAGATGCTGCTAGCAAAACATCTGCGTTCCACACACACACACACACACACACACACACACACATCGATTGTATAGTAGGTAGATCTTTTTGACTTGGTCATTTTAAAAGTAGCTTGCATGTTGAAAAAGTGTGAGCACCCCTGGTTTAAAGGTGCAGTGTGTAAAATCCTGCCATCTGGTGGTCAGATTTCAGATTGCAGCGCTCATTCACTCACCCTCTCTCCTTTGTTGAGTGTCAGATTCTAAAGTCGACTTTTGACTTTGATTCTCAGAGTGAAGACACCCTGGAAAAACTCTCCATCATTTCTTCTCTATTCAGGTTGTGGAGGTGCAGGTTGTCAAAGCTCAGCTGTGATTGGCTGCTCTCAGCTCTGAAGTCCAACCCCTCCCACCTCAGACACCTGGACCTGAGTGAGAACCAACTGCAGGATTCAGCAGTGAAGGTGCTGAGTGGTTTTCTGCAGAGTCCAGACTGTAAACTGGAGACTCTGAGGTCAGTTCACCCTCTTCACTCTACAACTTCTATCACTCTTGTTGTTGTCGTCATGATTTGCACTTGACTGCTGTTGGAAATTCAATTTGCAGACACTGGTTTGTGTTTGAAATGAATGAAACTGGGTTTAAAGGTACAGTGTGTAAAATCCTCCCATCTAGTGGTCAGCTTGCAGATTGCAGATTCTGAAGTGGACATTTCACTTTGATTTTCAGAGTGATGACACCCTGGAAAAACTCTCCATCATTATAAACTCTTCATCATTTATTCTTTATTCAGGTTGTGGTGCTGCAGTTTGTCAGAGCTCAGCTGTGATTGGCTGCTCTCAGCTCTGAAGTCCAACCCCTCCCACCCAACCCCTCCCACCTGGACCTGGATGGGAACCAGCTGCAGGATTCAGGAGTGAAGCCACTAATGGATCTTGTCCACAGCAGAGACTATCAACTGGAGAGTGTGAGGTCAGTACTGGTTTGGAACCATTGGATGATGGTTCCAGCACCAAAGCCAGTTGATCCCACAGCAGAGGTCCAGTGTTCCCAGTCACAGTGTGAGAGGAGGATGGTGACGTCCAGCTGCTCCTCATTCATCCAACATCTGCTGCCAAACTGCTTCTTCTCTCAGTTCACCACTCAATTATTGATCAGTTCATCTTCATCAGGCCTCAGTATCAGTCCAACACTCCATGGTCACATGACCTTCACATGTTCCACACTAGACATGTGACTGAGAGTCTGCTTCTTCTCACCAGTCACTCCACCATCTCCATCAACAGTCAGCGTCTCTGTGATGATGCGTTCAAGGACCCTGAGTCCTGACTCCTGCTGTCTCTTCTTCTCTCTACAGGTGGAGGTGAGGGAGGATGAGGAGGAGAGTGAAGAGGAGCGCTCCATCTAGTGGTGGCTGACAGAACTACAACAAGTGGAGCCAAACAGCAAGCTGTGTGTCATGACTAGTGATGGTGAGGTGAAGCCTCATGAGGCATTGAACCACTTGAGCCAACTGGTTCGAAGCTTCATGTGCACACTAAACCACCTACTGGCCAAATGTACAATCACAGGCAAGCTGTGTCTGAACCACGTGTGATGCATTGAATTTTTGTGTCTGTTATGTCTGTTGGGAATGACTATGAATTGCAAAAAATGAATGACCAAATAATTTCTGTCCATAAATTATATATATATATATTTTTGTTTTTTTTCTCACTTATTTATGATTATTTTTATGGGTACTGATGCCAGTGGTTATGGGGATGCTCCAAACAAATTTTGTTGTTAACTTTGTTCAACAATGACAATAAATAAATAACTTGACTTGATAACTATGTGTATGATACATTTTTTGAATGTATTCTGTTTGTGCAATTTTTTTCTGAAAATGGCATGGGTGTAATCAGGCAGATGACAGTGAAAGTGATTGTGGGACTTGGAAAAGGGCATAGATCAGGGGTGCTCACACTTTTTCAACATGCAAGCTACTTTTAAAATGAGCAAGTCAAAAAGATCCACCTCCTATAAAACAGGAAAAGTCATTCAGAAATATATTTGTAGTCTAATGATAAAGAAAGAAAGGATTAAATGGGTCAACATGTTCCCATGTGCATTTATGCTCATCATTGCACAGAAAACTCATGGTTTAAAATTGTTTAGGTTATATCTGCCTATGTTTGATTTTATCAATAAAAGTGTGTTTACGTTAAGATGTTTTGCTGTATATTTTTGTGTTTTCCAGCGCATAGGTTAGGGATAATTGGTGTGTGTGTGTGTGTGTGTGTGTGTGTGTGTGTGTGTGTGATGCAGACGTTTTGCTAGCAGCATCTCCCAGCATCTTCGGCGCGTCTGCAGTGCGTGCGCATTTTGAAGCGCATTTTCCGAGCGAGGCGTCTCCATCAGTTTACGCCAGGATTGCAAGCTCACGCGACAACCCCGGTAGTTTTGCGTGTAAAACAACAGCGAAACTCTTTTTCCTGTCCCTGTCTGGTCTTTATTTGATCTGAATAGTGCCGAAGCCGATACGTCACATTTACGTTTCACTGTAAAGCACAGCACATGTAAGAACAAAATCCAGCACATCGTACATTATGACCAAAATCAACCAGATCCACCGTGTTTTCTAATCCTGCTTGAACGATTCTACCTGCTGTAATTGACGCGGATCTCTCTCTCTCTCTCTCTCTCTCTCTCTCTCATGCGATCACCCAAACTCCCTTCGCAATTTAGTGATCAATAAATGTTTTTGTTGAAAACCGCCAACTGCCGTGAGAAATTAATGAGGCTTGGGAGTGGGGGAAGGTGTCCCACACGTTGCGTCTCGGTCCCCCTAGACGGGACGTAACACAGAATTTTCACCGTGACAGCAGGTTGAGCTCCTACCGTTTTACAAGTGACGTCGTCACGTTAGCCTGTTCCATCCTTGCTAAATTCTTTAAAGAACTACCGTTAGTAAACTTTTAAATTATAATACACTCTACACTAATTGTAATTTCCTGCCCGTGGTTCTATATTGCAACAGTTGACGGCTCATATCAGCAGATAAGCAGCAACAATCTGGGCATTGCGGGTGATTCATAAATATGTCATTTCTTATTAATTAGCCCATAAGTGTTGTACACCAGTGTGACACCAAATGCTTGTTGCTGACAGCAGTGAAGAAATGACACTCTAGTGGTTCTGCACATTAGTATAAATAGAGTGATTCTCTATCATTACATGACAGGACGGCGGCACTCTGACAGATTCCATGAACCTGGACACTGATGATCCAGACTCCGGTCCAGATGACACAACAGGCCACAGTGGAAACGGGTCAGAGCATGGACTGGCTGCTGAAAGGATCCAGGTAGGTGGCGCTGTCATCCCAAGTTGTGTGGTGTGGAGGATCAGGGCCAAAGTTCCAGATGCTCACAGATGTGACTGTGGATTCAGGAGGAGTGTTTGAAGGCTGGACTCCCAACAGTGATTGGCTGCTGAGGACCTCTCAATCACAATCAGGTTTTTTAGTGGCTGTGAGATTGAAAGTGAGATTGCATTGTCCAGGTGGGAGGACAGCAGTCAGCCATGTTTCACCTCCAGTCAACACGCAGTGGTTCACATGAAGGTCCAAGAGGCCTACAGACCTACACTGAGTCTGGAAGTGGCAGTACAGTTGGATCATTGTCTTTGTTGTGTTGTTTGGTAATTGTGATCCAATGTAATGTGAGAGAAGGATGAGTGCAGTTATATTGGAGTGAGTTATTTAGAGTGTAATAGAAGTTATAATGCAGAGTCTGTTTTTATGAAATGTTCTATCACCTGGCATCCATCCATCCATCCATCCATCTTCTACTGCCGTATCCGGAGTCAGGTCTCGGGGGCAGCAGCCTCAGCAGAGACCCCCAGACTTCCCTGGACCCAGTCACCTCCTCCAGCTCCTCCAGTGGGACCCCAAGGCTTCCCAGTCCAACCCAGAGACCTGGTCCCTCCAGCAGGGTCTCCTCCTGGTGGGACATGCCTGGAACACCTCCCCAGGGAGGCGTCCTAAACAAGACCCCGAGATGCTGGAACTCCTCCCCCTGAGGCAGGGCCTCCCCACCGACCCAGAGAGGGCAAACCACCTCATATCCAGCATTGATTTATCTGTTGGTGATTAATTATAATGTATCATTTATTTTATTTAAATTATATTTGAACTGAATTGGATTTGTTTGTAAAAGTGAGATTTATTTTCATTGATTCATGCGGTTTATGTTGAGACCTAGTGGAGAAGTGGGTATGGCCTACAGAAGGTTTGAGTACACAAGTTATTCAGATATGGAGAATCCCCATGGCAGGACTTCAGGAGATATATAATCAAAGTGTTAAAGCAGCAGAAATGAAACGTCAGTTGAGGTCAAGGTCACACAGGTTGTGATGGCTTTTATTGTCAGAATATTGAATCATTGAAATATAATGTTTGAGCTAGTAACAAAGTTAGGATGATATAACATAATCACATAAAATAAATGATCTGGTTTCCTTCTGATTCATTGACGTCCTTCTGAAATCTCCACACAAACATCTGGCAAGCATCAAAACCATGAATTATTTTGAGGGAATCTTCTTTTGTCTTACTTATAATTCAATTATGATTTGAGTTCCCATCACAGGTGTTGTGAATCACTTTATCTTTTCCACATGATTTCCTTATTTAAGATCATGAAGCAGAAATAAAGTCTCTTGAAAAGTATTTTTCACCTCCAAAATGAAGATGTTATAGAAGTCTGAAGTGAGAGCAGAGCAGTGTGTTGTTGATGTGTGGAACCTTCATGCTGAGATGTTCCAGCCGTGGATGATGAGAGCAGAAGCAGTGGTTGTGTTGCTGCTGCCTTCACTGAGCAGCTGCTCCAAGTCCTGCTTCTTCCACTGAGGATTCAGCTCCACCAGTGGCTTCTGGGACGTCTCTCCCAGTAACCACAGCAGCTTGTAGGGAGAAGCAGTCCGCCAGCCACCAGGCTGCACTGGGGTCAAAGGTCGTGACACACCCACACAGTGTTGGTGCGTGCAGCTTGCTGTTTGGCTCCACTGGTTGTAGTTCTGTCAGCCACCAGTAGATGGAGCTCTCCTCTTCACTCTCCTCATCCTCACCACCACCTGCAAAGATAAGAAGAGACAGCAGGAGTCAGGACTCACGGTCCTTGAACGCATCATCACAGAGACGTTGACTGTTGATGAAAATGATGGAGTGACTGGTGAGAAGAAGCAGACTCTCAGTCACATGTCAAGTGTGGAACATCAGAAGGTCATGTGACCATGGAGTGTTGGACTGATACTGAGGCCTGATGAAGATGAACTGATCAATAATTGGGTGGTGAACTGAGAGAAGAAGCAGTTTGGCAGCAGATGTTGAATGAATGAGGAGCAGCTGGACGTCACCATCCTCCTCTCACACTGTGACTGGGAACACTGGACCTCTGCTGTGGGATCAACTGGCTTTGGTGCTGGAACCATCATCCAATGGTTCTAAACCAGTACTGACCTCACACTCTCCAGTTGATGGTCACTGCTATAGACAAGATCCATCAGTGGCTTCACTGATGACTCCTTCAGGGGGTTCATATTCAGGTCCAGCTCTCTGAGGTGGGAGGGGTTGGACTTCAGAGCTGAGAGCAGCCAATCACAGCTGAGCTCCGACAAACTGCAGTCAATCAACCTGAATAGAGAATAAATGATGGAGAGTTTATAATGATGGAGCGTTTTTCCAGGGTGTCATCACTCTGAAAATCAAAGTGAAACGTCGACTTCAGAATCTGACACTACAGAAAATGTCACCTTGAAATTAAATCCTCAGTCCAAAACTAATGTGTGTTGAAATGATGTTTGGTCACATGACCACTGATGAACTGTTTTTCCTTTTCCTTTTTCTTTTTCTTTTTTTTTTTTTTTTTTACTTCAAACATGAACAGAATGAAGTTTTCATATTCTGGATGTCATTTTGAGATGAATCAACCTTCAGTTCAATGTTTATTCAACATGTGTGATGAACTGTGTTTGATGCTGAAACCATCATCCACTGGTTCCAAACCAGTACTGACCTCAGAGTTTACAGTTTACAGTCTGGACTCTGCAGAAAACCACTCAGCTCCTTCACTGCTGAATCCTGCAGCTGGTTCCAACTCAGGTGCAGCTCTCTGAGGTGGGAGGGGTTGGACTTCAGAGCTGAGAGCAGCCAATCACAGCTGAGCTTTGACAACCTGCAATACTCCAACCTGAATAGAAAATAAATGATGGAGAGTTTATAATGATGGATGAGTTTTTCCAGGGTGTCATCACTCTGAAAATCAAAGTGAAATCGACTTCAGAATCTGACACTACAGAATAAAATGGGAGAGGGAGGGCGAGCGAACGAGTGCTGCACTGTGGAGTCCATTACTGGCTCTTGATGATGTTGGTGTCTGGGCCCCCTTGCACCAAAGTAGGATTGCGTCATCCAAGATGAGTCACTAAGCCTTCAGCGTTCAACCAATCCACAACACGTGTGTCCAGGCTTCATGGGTCGCACTAAAAGCCATCCAGGATGAGAAGACACGGATCCATCAAGCCAGGTGAAAGCTATCCTGGATCAGTGCGCAATGCTCGCGGCTTCCTTCCATAGACCCCCGTTATGGAGCTGGGATTGACGGATTGGCCATCTTTGACCTCCTCAGAAGCCTCCATGAGGATTTGCGCCTGGGACGGGGATTCAGACTCTCTACCGTCCAGTGTCACAACAACAACCTCATGTTACTCTTTGATGTGTCTTCATGTTTCTATAATAATAATAATAACAATAAACTTTATTTATATAGCACTGCTCATACACAACATGTGCAACCCACAGTGCTTAACAAAATAAAACAAAACAAAACAAAGAAAGGTAATAATAATAATAAGAAGAACAACAATCATAATAATAACAATGAGAAATCCTCACAGAGGGCATCTGTTGGTGTCTGTATGTCCTGATTAAAATTTGTATTGGTTAAAAGATTGAAGGTAGAGAAAAGAAATCAAGGGTTTTTGCTATTGTTTGTGATGAGGTTGGAGAAATGGGTTATTCTTGCCTGTTTGACAGTTTTATTGTAAGATTTGAGTAGATGACATTATGAAATGTTTCATAATGGACAGTGTTACGAGAGTTAACCACTAGATGGCAGCCAAGTTCCATGCAATATGCAGAGACATCCAGTGCGAGTTGATGACGTTGGCTTCCGGGTGTTTTACCTGATGAGCACAAACCATAGATATATACAGAAGGCGAGATGTCTTATCCACGCTGCTGGCCAATGTACACTTTGCACATGACAAACGCTCAGAGATGTGCTCCTCATTTGCACCTCAGCATAATTACAAAGAGCATATGGGACATGCAAACAAAGATAAACGCCCAAATAATAACCTCTGTCGTTACTGTGGAGCAGTGCATGACAGAATGAAATGCCCTGCATTTGGCGTCATCTGCAAAGCCTGTGGAAAGAAAAACCACTTGCCACTGCAAGAGTGTGCAAACAAGCCCAGCGCAAGACACGGGTGAACTTTCTTGGAGAAGACAGAGTAGAGGAGGAAGAAGAAATGGAAGAGGTGTGGTTCCTATCAAACATAAATGCTATGGAACAGGGAAACGAGAAATGGCTTGTCAACCTCAAAGTAACACCGTACATGACTGAACCAGTATCATATGACCCTAGCCATACAATCACATGTCAATTGGAAACAGGAGCCACAACCAACGCCATAAGCTTCAGAGATCTACAGCTCATCACACAAGATGGTAATCCAGACATACCAGCCAGCAAAACCACCATTAAACTGTATGATGGGTCACAAGTGAAACTAGCTGGGTTGTGTCACCTCAAAGCTGACCATGATGGACAAACACACGACCTGAAGTTTCAAGTTATACACACGTCACAAATGCCTGTGCTTTCTGCAAAAACATGCAAAAGACTCAACTTGCTATTTCATACACCACACAGATATGTCATCTACAGCGGTCTCACGCAGCACAACAGGGACAGATATGCATTTCACAACCACCACAGAGGACATCATCTCAAAATACAACAACGTGTTTGTAGGCCTTGGCTGTCTTCCTGGTGAACTACACCTCGAGGTGGACCCCGACATTAGGCCTGTGCATCAGGTGCCACGACGAATTCCCATTCCGCTCAAACACAAAGTCACTGAAGCCATACGATGCATGGAGAAGAATGGCATCATCAAAAGAGTCACAGAGCCAACACAATGGATCAGCAACATGGTTGTCATAGAAAAGCCAGGAAAGCTGCGCACCTGCATTGATCCCAGCGCACTCAATAAAGCTCTACAGCGGTCACACTACCAGATGCCAACAATAGAGGAGATACTCCCAGACATTGCAAAAGCAAAAGTATTCTCCGTGCTTGATGCCAAAGATGGCTACTGGCAAGTCAAACTTGAAGAAGAGAGCAGTTATCTGACCACCTTTTGGACCCCGCTTGGCAGATTCGGGTGGCTAAGGATACCTTTCGGCATAAAACCAGCTGCAGAAGAATATCAACGCAGGCAACATGAGGTGTTGCAAGGCCTGACCGGTGTAAGTGTCATTGCAGACGACATTCTTCTCTACGGCTGTGGAGACACTTCAGAAGAGGCACTAACTGACCATGACAGAAACCTGACTGCCTTGCTGCAGAGGGCCAGGGAGGTCAATCTAAAGCTCAATAAAAAGAAGCTGAAACTAAAACTATCCAGTGTCCAATACATGGGACATCTTCTCACCACAGAGGGCCTTCGCCCTGACCCAGAGAAGGTGGCAGCGTTTCAACACATGCAAACACCCACTGATGTTAAATCGCTACAGAGATTCCTGGGGTTTGTAAATTATCTTGCCAAATTTCTTCCTCATCTCTCAGATGTGTGCGAGCCTCTCCAACGCCTGACAGATAAGGACGTGGAGTGGACATGGCTATCACAACATGAATCTGCCGTTGACACTGTGAAGCAATTAATCACATGCCACCCAGTACTCAAGTACTACAACCTGCAGGAAGAAGTCACACTACAGTGTGACGCCAGCGAGACAGGCCTAGGTGCAGCTCTTCTCCAGAATGGGCAACCTGTTGCATTCGCCTACTGAACAGAGATATGCGCAAAGGTGGTGTACAAGCAAGGGAAGGATCTTCATGTGGCAGATTTTCTGTCGAGGACTTAACAGCCAAACACACAGCATGCCCACATGCAAACACCTGCCACCATCTATGCCATGGGCCTCACCACCGAAGACCTACAACGAGTCGACCACCTCGCAGACACGAATATTTCAACAGCTACACTGGAGTCCATTAGAACTGCCACAATCAAAGATCCACTATGTTGTGCACTGCAGACTTACATATTGAAAGGGTGGCCCACAGCTACACAAGCAGTAGTTCCAGAACTGCGACCTTTCTACTACTCTGACTACTGGGAACTAGATGAACTTTCAGACACAACTAGTGATGTTCTCTCTGACACGGGGCTTCGAACCACGCCCCACAACTCGGTAGGGTTTTTTTCTGAAGCACTGCTCCGGAGCTTGCTTCAAATCACGTGACTGATGACGTTTGAACCACTTCACTGCTTCATCCAGACTGAATCAGCTGGCTGGTTTGGTTCAGTGGGCGAGGCTTTGAAAGACTGGCAGGTCTCAGTTGAGTTTAAAATGGATGAAACGGCGCAATGCGTTGCCTATCTGGTCGATACCTTTTGGATTGATTTGATCAGCTTTCGTATTGCTTTCGGTTTGCTTTCTTATTGCTCTGCAACGGAACCAACCAGGAAGAGATCTCAAGTCTGGGAGCATTTTGAAATCGTGCCGCCGAACAAGGTCATTTGTTACAAGCGTATTACTCAACTTATTCATACAATAACAAATAAAAGCCCTGAAAATGCTGAGTCAACTGTGCGCCGGTTAAAATCTGAGTGTGCGGCATTGTTGCGGAATGTACCGCATGAATAGGAGCCGCCATCTACTTCGAGAGCACAGCCAGAACCAGCTGCATCTTCCCAAGGGACAAAAATTATAGAATTTGGATCAATAGACTTTATTTGTATTTTTTCATGTACAGACTAAACTTTATCTAATGTTTCATTTTCAGCCATTGACCTGTGGAAGCTGTTGGAGCGGGACGCTGAAGAAGCGAGGGCATCCAGCAATGCTACTGCTGATGCCATAGTGGAGGTGCAGTGTTATCACAGGACCCTCTGGTGTACTGGATGACACACAAAGCTGTATACCCAAACCTATACAAGCTAGCAAATGAGTACCTGCCTGGCAACACCAGCATCCTCTGTGCCCTGCGAGAGGGTGTTGTCGAAAGCTGGGGAAATAGTTTCCGAAAAGAGAAACACCCAAGCACCTTAAGCCCATACACCCCATCTGTACATAAAATATATAGAAAAAAGAAAAAGGAAAAAATGTATGTATATATATATATATATACATATATGTATATATATATATATATATATATATATATATATATATATATATATATATATACATATATGTATATATATATATATATTCCCTGGTGGAAGATGACTGGGACAACAGTCAAACAGACAGCAGACTCGAGCACATAGTTGGTGACAGGAGGGAAGGGGCTTCAGAACTAGAACGGGCTCCAGTGTTGACTGATGTGCCAGGTGTCCCCCAATGTGGACATTTAGGCCTCAAGCAGACCAGAACCAGATCCAACATAAAACCTCCTGAGAGGTACCGCAAAGAATTTGTTGTTTAAACTTTCTGAAGAAGGAATGTCATCTCTTGTTTATTTCTGTGCCACTTTGTTCATGTGGACTGTTCATTTTTTTCTAATGTTTAGGAGAGTGAACTAGTCATTTCTGTTTAACCTGTAGCCAGCTATTGTTGTTGCTGGCCACGTAACTCTCATCCGGTCACTGTTGTCCATTTTCAACTGCTTTCTTTCCATATGTTAAAGCAGATGTTACGAAAGTTAACCACTAGATGGCAGCCAAGTTCCATGCAATATGCAGAGACATCTGGTGCGAGTTGATGACGTTGGCTTCCGGGTGTTTTACCTGATGAGCACTGTTATAACTTGCAGCCATACAATAAAAGTAGCGTATCTACAAAGATTGCCTGACTGTATAAAAGAAAGAACGAAACAAGGACAGGAGTTGGGGAAAGAACACCTCACCCCATCAACAACCACAGAATCAACGAGGCAAACGTCCCTGTCACTGTCCCGCCACAAGGGGCGAAACGTCAAGGAATGGTAGTTCATGGTTGATGACCCTGCAGCTGACCCGTGGGCACCGAAAGAAGTGCGACAGGCAGCAATGCCAAGCAGGAAATGTCTCCTACCTGTACATTTACAGTAAGTCATAAAATAGCTATATTGCATTTATTTTTCAGTGTTTTAAGAGTCCTTTCATTAAAAAGCTAAATACCATGAAGACACATATTTTGTGGAAACACACCCACTCCCACATTCAGGTGGAGGTCCTCCACCCCCGCGAGATGTCCCGGTGTTGAAACTGTAGGAGGCGGCGACTCTCACTGGAAGTGTCGGGACTGTTCTTCGCTGTAGGGGAGCGCTCCTCGTGGAGCAACTCTACTTCCGGTGTAGGGAATGCGTTATGCAGCGTTTTCTTGCTTTGCATCGCTCCTCTGATGAAGTGAATGTTTTTATGTCCTGCAGCGTGTTGTTTTTTTGTTTTGTTTTTTTGCGTTTGCACCACGATCCTTTTTTTGTACCGTTTTAAACTTGTATTTGTGTTTGTGACTTTGCGTCGTTTCCGTGCTCAAATACGCGATTGTCCCGTATTTGGCAACTAAAAAAGCTGTCCCGTAATGAACTGAGACGTGACGCACTTGACTTTGTCTCCACTCCGCCGCTCCGGCAACCCCAGTGTCCACGCTGAGAACTCTGTCCTCCGCAGTTCTTGGCATTTCGGCTCGCATTCCCAGAGGTGGGCAATGGGCATTCATTGGATCAGGACTACGTTGACAAGATGGCCGCCGTGAGGCACACTCAGCACACTCGGCTCTGACCTATATTGCTACGCCGGTTTGTACCTCCACCCTGAGCACAAATACCATCCAGAGTTTTTACCAGAGACTAATATAACAGAGCACCAACAGTTGCTCACATTCTGTTCCACTCCTGGACACCGGAGTATCTGCAGATACCTGGCAAAGTTTTATCCAGGATACGTTTTCACCTCAACGGGCCCAGAAATGGGCCCGCGCTGGTAAGTTTCGCTGTTTGCCGGACCTAAACCCACTCTGATCTAAGACAACAAAACGCAGCGGACTCCTCTTTGGAGTCCTCGCGTGTAAGTTTTCCACTGCGGCCCACAGCCATAACCACCAGTAAAAGAGCTACGAGCTACGCCGTTTTGCACTACACTGTTGCTGCCGGAGTTCCTTTTCTGGTTTCCAGATTGTCCCGCCTGCCCCCCGCATGGCTCCACTTACCTCCCCACACGAGTGTGACAGCTGTATCCACAAATCGCAGAAGATCGCGGAGCTGGAGCAGCGTATCTCCAACCTCTACTGGATCAGGGATGAAGAGATGAGGCTGGATTCTGTTGTTAGCCTGGGTCCTACTGGTCCCGATTCAGTCGGACTCGCGGATCTGGATTCAACCATCCCGATGCTCGGTCCCGGTTCCACGGACACAGATCCCGGGCTCACTGGCTCAGCTCCGGCTGAGAGATCGGCCCTAGCTCCCCAGCTCCGCGCCAACGAACCGCCTGCCGCAACGACACCTGGGCTAGTGTCTTCAATTCCACCACTTAATTCCATCCGGGAGGATACGTGGCTGGTGCAGGGGGCTAAGCCTAAATGGCTGAGCGGCAGTGCGAGGGCAGCTTTCACTTTTAGCCCCAATCCAAGGCTCCGAGCTAACAGCTCCACTCCCAACCAACAGCACTGGTCCACAGTGCTGGGAGGGCGGGGGACGCGACCCAGTCCGTTACCTGCTCCGCCTTGTGAGCTTCAGATGGACAACAAATATGACATCTTGAGTGTTGAGGACTTCCCTCCCCTCCAAAATGACCATCTCGCCTCCTCTCTGACTGGTCCACTGCCAGCGGCCCGGGCTGTTGGGTCGTCTGCGCTGGAACCTCCAGTCAGGTCCGCAACCTCCACCTCTCGGCGCAGGTTGGTGAAGGAGGCTGCTCTCAGGGCGCGACGACGTTCTGGTGGCGCTCTGGGTCTTGTAGAGTCGTGCGGGACCCCAGCCTCCGCCGATGATGTGACACTGTGGCACCAGCGCTCGGCCCCTCGTCCTCAGCCACTGTTTGCCCCAACCACCGCCATCATTGGTAGCTCCATAATTAGAAACGTCCGTTTCTTCAATGCCACCACTCATTGTTTTCCAGGAGCCACCGTCATTGACATTAAAAACAAACTCCCGGACTTGTTGCAGTCGTTCCCACACTCCATTAAACGTTTGGTCCTGCACGTTGGAGCCAATGATGTGCGTCGTCGGGAATCCGAGCTGCTAAAGTGTCACTTTAACGATCTGTTTGTGGCCCTGAAGAATTGCGGGATGTCAATCTTCATCAGCGGTCCTCTCCCGACACTTGGCCTCGGAGCAGAGCGGTTCAGTCGACTCCTGCAACTTCATTCCTGGCTCCGCGCCGCCTGCACCACCATTGGTTTTAACTTCATTGACAATTTTAATTTCTTCTGGAATCGCCCGTCGTTTTACCGTCATGATGGACTTCACCCAAACAAATTAGGTAGCCGCACGTTAACCTCAAACATCCACTACACCATACAATCAGCGTCTCTCACACCTGCGTGACTGTCTTCATGTCACACCCCCTGCTCAGTGCCGACCACTTCCTCTACGGAGCACCCTGTGGACATTGCCTCCTGCAGCGCCTCCCACAGGGCACGCTTCCCTAGTGCTGATAGGACTGAGCTTGCTACTGCTGTTCCACCAACAGCTCCCATACCTGTAATAATGAATCATCGACCATATAAACGCAACAAACACATAACCCACAACCGCACAACCCACGCTACAGGCAGACTTTCCCCCGAGACATACAGACAATTTGGTTTTAACAGAAGCAATCTTTTATATTAACCTGGCCGTGCTGAACGTGCGCTCCCTTTTAAACAAATCTTTTATCATAAATGAATTGATTTTAGATAATAAGTTAGATGGTATGCTTTTAACAGAGACATGGCTTGGCACAGAGGCTCCAGCTGTCCTCACCGAGGCTTGCCCACCAAATTTTAGCTTTTTATTTTCTATCAGGGGATGTAAGAGAGGAGGTGGAACTGCATCAATTTTTAAAAACAATTTAATGTCAAAGGAAGTTTCTTTTAACAGTTACTCATCATTTGAGTACCACGCTTTTGTTTTTAGCAGTCCACCAATTATTTGCATTAATGTATACAGACCCCCGCATTACTCAACTGCTTTTATCAGTGAGCTCTCCGACCTTTTATCAATCACACTGACAACTTATGATAGAATTTTAATAACTGGCGATTTTAACTTGCACATCGACAACAACTCTGACCCACTGTCAAAAGAGTTTTTACACCTTTTAAACTGCATGAATTTTAACTAGCACGTCACACGGCCTACTCACAACAGGGGACACACCCTGGACCTAGTCATAACCTATGGCTTGTCCACTGGTGTGTCCTCTGTTGTTGATCTGGCCGTGTCCGACCATTATTGTGTGTATTTTAACATTGCCAGTTTTAACCAACAGGAAGCCCCGGTGAGAACAGTGAGGAAACGCTGCCTTACCTCTGAGGTGGATGCAAATTTTATTGAGGTTTTAAAATGCACTCCTGCTGAAATTTTACCTGCACCCTGTGATTTTATTGTTGAAAATTTTAATAGCAAACTTAAATCCACATTAGACTCTGTGGCTCCACTTTTAACAAAAACTGTTAAACCAAAGCAGCTTTTATCCCCGTGGAGACATAAACCAGAGATTTTAAAATCAAAAAGACAATGCAGGAGTGCAGAGAGAAGGTGGAGAAAAAGCAAACTCACCGTTCATTATGAAGTTCTTCATGAACAACTAAAATGTCACAATAATACAATCAAACAGGCAAGAATCTCCCATTTTTCAAAACTTATCATAGAAAACAAAAATAATTCAAAGTATCTTTTCTCCACCTTCAACCTTTTAACTAATAATAATCTTGGCCGTCTGACGCTCTCTGCGAGAACTTTGCAGGCCACTTCAGAGGTAAAATCGATGGCATCAGGTCCAGTCTTTTAGCGCATCAAAATGTATCTTTTAATACATCTGGACTGTCATTTTTATCCAAGGAAACACTGGAGAGTTTTGCCCTGGTTGATGCAAGGACACTTGGTCGAGTTTTCTCCCAGGTAAACCCAACAACCTGCCTTTTAGATCCAATTCCCACATCACTTTTAAAGACATTTTATGGATTCTTTGAGGAACAGATTTTATACATCGTAAATTGCTCTCTTCAGACGGGTGTCTTCCCTGCTGCCTTTAAAACGGCAGTGGTGAGGCCCCTTCTGAAGAAGAGCAATTTAGACCAAACTATTCTTGACAATTACAGACCTGTATCCAACTTGCCATTTTTAAGTAAGATTTTAGAAAAATTTGTTTTTAACCAATTAAATTATTTTTTAAGTACAAACAACATCTTAGAGAAATATCAGTCTGGATTTAGGATGAACCACAGCACCGAGACAGCCCTTGTAAAGATTTTAAATGATATGAGGTGTAATGCGGACTCAAATAAACTCACAGTCCTGGTGCTACTGGATCTAAGCGCTGCCTTCGATACAGTAGATCACCACATTTTATTAAACAGACTCAGAAACCTGGTGGGCCTCTCTGGTGCTGTTCTTAACTGGTTTTGTTCTTATCTCACAGATCGCTATTTCTTCGTAAGTTTGGATGCGTGTTCCTCCGGAAAACATAAAATTAAGTGTGGGGTTCCCCAAGGGTCAATTTTAGGTCCAGTACTTTTTAATCTTTACATGCTTCCCCTTGGGGATGTCATCAGGAGACACAGCGTCACCTTCCACTCTTATGCTGATGATACACAGCTTTACATTGCTGTGTCTCCTGATGACACAGGGCCTATTGATACCCTTTTAAAATGTATTTTAGATATTAAGTCATGGGTGGCAGCGAACTTCCTACAGCTCAACCAGGACAAAACAGAGGTTTTAGTTATTGGTCCTGAAGGCAAGAGAGAGAAACTTTTACCAAAACTTCATCATTTTAAACCAACACAATCTGTAAAGAACCTGGGCGTCATTTTTGACTCTGAGCTTAGTTTTATTGCGCATATTAAAAACGTCACAAGGACGGGTTTTTATCATCTTAAGAACATAGCTAGAGTCCGCCCGTTTCTCTCCCAGGCAGACACAGAGGTGCTGATGCATGCTTTTATTTCTTGTCGGATAGACTACTGCAATTCCCTGCTCTCTGGTCTACCGAAAAAAAACTATCTGTAACTTACAGGTACTTCAGAACTCAGCCGCTCGTGTGCTTACTAGGACCAGGGGGCGGGATCACATTACTCCAGTTTTAAAATCACTGCATTGGCTCCCTGTGCGATTCAGGATAGACTTTAAAGTGCTTTTATTAGTTTTCAAGTGTCTTAACGGTCTTGGACCATCTTATTTATCAGATATGCTTTTATCTTATCAGCCCTCGCGGATCTTGAGGTCCTCTGGAACCAGCCTATTAATTGTTCCAAGTGTTCGGACCAGAACCCATGGAGAGGCTGCGTTCAGCCACTACGGTCCAAAACTTTGGAACAGCCTGCCAGAGGGAATCAGGACTGCAGAGACTGTTGATGTTTTTAAGGGGAGGCTTAAGACTCACCTTTTTAGTTTGGCTTTTAAGTGATTTATTTAATTTGTATTTTACTTGTCTTGCTTTTTAGCTTTAAAGCTTTTAGGATTATTGAATATTTTATCTTATTTTTATCTTTACTATCTTATTTCCTGTATATCTTTTTACTTTTTACAATCTTATAGTTTTTTAATTTAGTTTAGTTTATATTATTTATTTTATTTTTTTTTTATTTTCATTATTGTTACTATTATTATTCTTTTAACTTCCTTTTCTTGTATTGTTTTTAGCTCCAGTGTTTCCTTGTAGGGGGCCTGCTCACTGGGAGGGGTCTCATCGTTCTCGGGACCCTCTCGGGATGGATGATCCCCGTGGGTGGCTGTTTCCTACTACAGGTCTCTCAGTGCCTTGCCATTTCAATTTTTATTGTGCTGATTGACTGACATTTTTTATGTATTTACTTACTTATTTTTAAACTGTTCTCTGGGATGTTTTGTGTGTGTTTGTATGTGCGCGTGTGTGTGTGTGTGGGGGGGTGGTAACCTGTATGTGATTTGGGAGGACATGGGTGGATGGTATTTGCTCTATTTTTCTTTTATCTTCACTAATATTTGATTTTAATTTCTGTTAAGCACCTTGAGTTGCAAGCCTTTGTATGAAAGGTGCTATATAAATAAAATTTGATTGATTGATTGATTGATTGCTGAATGTTTTAAAAAGCTTCTGGCGCGTGGTGGTGGGGTTTAAAGCGGGTGCACTGGGCTTGGACATTAGCGCAGCCGGAGGAAGAACCCTGGTTGCGGGTGCCCGTTCATCGGCAGGTGGTGCTGTGTGTGCGTGATGGTTGTGCGTTCACCGCTTGGCTGTTAAAGCCTGGAAACTTTCTCTGCCTTTTGGACTCATACGGTGCAGCTGGAAGAAAAAAAAAAAAAATCATCATTCTGAAGGCGTAGCGGTGCGCCGCCTAATAAAAGCTCTAAAATTATTAATTAATACGTTTCTGATTAATTTTATTTTATGTGCTACATAGATTTCCTTGTGCGCTGAGAATGTGCAAGTAGTGCGCGATTGCGCAAGCAAGCAGCTTAGAGGGAACATTGGTTATGATGCAATAAAGTAAATACACTATGAGTCAGTAAAGTACCCGTTCTCTACTTGTTCTGTAAAATAGTGGTGTGTGTGTGTGTGTGTGTGTGTGTGTGTGTGTGTGTGTGTGTGTGTGTGTGTGTGTGTGTGCCAGATAAATATCAGCTGTTTCCCACATTGACTGATGTGCTTTTGAAACTTTGATCTTGTCTTCATGGTGTTGACTTTCTAAATGTCTGTGGTGAATACATGGAGATCTTGACAGAAGAGAAATCTACCAACAAGCAGAGACTTTATCTGGATTGTCTTGTTGCTTTATTGCTTCAATTCAACAGTTGATCATTGACTTGACATTGTTGTGCAGTATAGACTGATGGTATATTTCATGACTTATTGATTGACTCTTGTCACATTGAGCCAACAAGCAGAATCAAAAGACAAAATTCTCTCACAATATTTACATGCATTCATCTGATTGTTGACAAACGGATCAACAGTCAGAAGGTTGATCAGATGGATGAGTTGTTGAAAGGTCAAAGGTCAGGGCGGAAAGGTCCAGAGTGGAAACAGACCTCAGCTGTGTTTCCACAGTAATAAAGTTGTCATGTGGACTAATGACACATTATTAATCTGCGGGATGAATGGGCTGCAGAGGAAGAGAAACAACGTGGCACAAACATCCAGCAGGTGGACAACAGTCACCATGAGCACCAACAGGAAGTGGCGTCCAGGCCCCGCCCACCCTGTGATTGACAGCCGGAGACACTGGGTAACAAACGTCAAGACAGAAGAAGAATCAAAGGTAAGAATTCAGCTCAGAGTCTCTCTGACGACTTCAGTCACACTTTCATCAACTCAGCTGAAGAACCTGAAGGAACATGAAGTCCAACATGTAGCGGCTGAGTGAAGGAGGTCTGGACTCTGTGGAGGAGCTCCATGGTTCCAGAGACGCTGTAGAAGGACAGAAGACCTGCTCTGTGGTCCAGGTACACTCGCACTCTGGAGGACCGAGGACCTGAGACACGAGTACTCATGTTGTTGTGACGAAACCAATATTCACCTGGGTAACAATATAAACTCCAGGATTTGTCATTTGCTGTGTCTCAATTCAGGTTCTGCACCCTTGAGGCCGAGTGTCCTCCGTCTGAAGGAAGCGTTCTTAGAGTTCCCAGCCTAGAAGGACGGACCAAACCCCGCCTCCCCGGTAACCACTCGGGACGGTCTAGCCTTCGGCGTATTTCCTCGTTTCGTCACCGCCGTTCCCTCTGGCTGGCCAACCCCGGAAGTGACGTTTCTATAGTATCACGCTAACCATTGGTTTGCCATCTAACGATGCCGTTGAATGTTCAAATAAATAAAATCCTACCTTAAAAACTGGATACTTTATGTGAAACGTCAATATTTAGATTTATATGTCGTGTCTTAACCAGTACATGCCGCTAATTTCAGCTGACTTCCCAGGATCCCACGATGCTTTGCAGCAGCACGCAAAGCATCATGGGATACCCAAGTACGCAAAGGATAGTAGCGGTGTATTCTTGGAATCGGCTAAAACGAGTGCGTATTTACGAGTGCGCATTTTGAGCGTCCTAAACACCCTCGGGAATTGGGACAAGCCTTCACGCAGTGCGATGACGCAACTTCCTTTCAAAATGCGCACTTCAAGGATGCAGAACCTGAATTGAGACACAGCAATTGAATCCAAATCTACTTTCCTCTGACCTTCCTGCTCTGCCAATGTTCCTGTAGGCCACTGCTACACCAACCCCCTAAAATAAACCACAGAAGTCCCTCCCCCTTCTCCACTCAACCTCCCAGTAACATCGTCCAGTCAGACCTTCTCTACTCAGGACCTGCTTCTTGTCAGTGAATCTGTCTGGATGATCACAATAAGACTGAACTTCCTCCATGAATGTCACTTTTCTGTTCTCCTCAGATAATAACAGACGTTTGTGCACTGTGCAGAACTTGCTGTATTTCATCTCTCAGCTTGGTCCAGCTGCTGCCACGTCCTCAAAGTATCTCAGAGGACGGATCTCCAGGCTGGAGGAGTCTGGAGACGCACTGAGTGCTGGCACTGAGGAGAACCTGTGGAGAAACTGGCTGTGGTCCAGTGTGTGTGAGATCTTCTCCAGCTCAGCGTCTCTCCTCTTCAGCTCCATCATCTCCTGCTCCAGCTTCTTCTCAAGCTCTTTGACTCCACTCACTGCTGCCCCCTGTGTGGATCTGACCTGCTGCTGCACCTCAGAGCGTCTTTTCTCCAGCAGACGGATCATCTGGGTGAGGATCTTCTCACTGTCCTTCACTGCTTTATCAGCAGAGCCGTTGATGGACTCCACCCCCTTCAGGTCTTCCTCTGTGTGCTGGATATTCTGCTGGATCTTCTGCCTGGTCTCCTCCAGCTCTCTCTGCCTCCCAGGCCTCTGTACTGCTGCTGACACTGTCTGATGACCTTTATGTTCATCCATACAGCATAAAGCACAGATGATCTTCTGATCAGTGCAGCAGAACATCTTCATCACCTCATCATGACGAGGGCAGATGTTCTCCTGGAGCTGCTGGCTGGGTTCCACCAGCTTGTGTCTCTGTAGGGGAGCAGCATCACGATGAGGCTGGAGGTGAGAGTCACAGTAGGAGGCCCGACAGACCAGACAGGACTTGAGGGCCTTCAGTTTCCTCCCAGTGCAGACATCACAGGCCACATCTCCAGCTCCAGCATAGCAGTGATCAGCAGGAGCATCTTGGAGTCCAGTCCCCCCCCCCCCGCAAAGAAACTTGGCACGTTAACTTTGCCGACACGTTAGCGTAGCGCGACAGCGATAGCGTGCTTCCCCCCCCCGTCAACGTTAGCGCAATTTCCAACCAGCACTGCAGAGAGAAAGGCAATATCCAGGTGGAGTGAAAATACATCCCAGTGCCCACCATCACAGGCATATAGACGTAGATAAGATAAATTTACATAAAATACCAGAATGTTTGTCAATTTTTCATTAAAACATGTTTTATTTATTTAGTTAGATAAAAATGTTTCCTCCCAGCACAATATGTATTTGTTAATTTCACTCACATTCCTGCCATCATCTTAACACAATTCAGTGTCACTTTTAAGTTGGAAAAGCATAATAATTAAATTACTTAAATGGCACATTTCAAGTAAAACAGTTGCTATTTAGTCTATTTGTGGTGGTATGTGAGTTATACTTCCCATAAAAAGACTTCCTTTTACATCAAGAATATTTAAATTTTTCATAGATGACTCCCAAAGAGACAGACATATTCTGTCAAGTTCTAACCTGAAGACCACTCTGTCTGGTCCAAAAAGAATTATATTGAATTGAGAGAGATTTGCTCAGATTTTCAGTTGACCTGTTGATTTGATTTCTCTGATTAAAATTAAAACAAAGTCTGATATTTGGCAGCTTGTTTAATTCTTATACATTGGTATAAAATACATTTTTTATAATAACATTCACGAGTTTTCGTTGTAAAAGTCATCATTTTCATATACACAAGTTGGACATCTAAAAGTGTCGGTATCTGTATTGGTATCGGGATACTAGCCTTGGTATCACCTGGTATCGTATCGAAAGGAAAAATAGTGGTATCGCACATCCCTACTTCCACACACACACACACACACACACACTATACTGTAAATGGCTCCAGTTTCCTTTACAAAAGTGCTACAGACGTCATTCAAACATCCATGTGTTTGTCTCATCAAGACCTATATTTTACATTTGACAGCCACTTAAAAAAAAATGCAGGTCAAAAATATGCATCATTTGCATACACAGGCATATGATAATTAGACCTCTTCTCCCTCTTTGTCAACACACAAATGCCTGCAGTTTCCTTTAGAAAAGTGCTACAGACGTCATTCAAATACCTACTTGTTTGTCTCATCAAGGCCAATATTTTACATTTGACAGCATCCTCCAAAAAAAAAATGCAGGTGAGAAATCTGCATCATTTGCATAGACTTCTTTCAGCAGATGTCGCCGGGCGTCGGCAGAGGACGGGGGTCAATTGCGGGCGTCGACAGGGGTCAGGTGTCATCGGGGGTCATCGGGCATCGCGTCGGCCACGGCGGCTCAGTCCCGCAAACGCTGCTTGCAGCTTTAATTTATTGTTTTGATTTAATTTAATTTATTAGTGTTAATGGCTGCTGAAAAAAGGGGATGAATAGTTCAAATTCGAGTTGAAAGTAAAATATACAAATGTTGGTAGTACTAGTAATCATTACTAAGTACAGTTATGCCCATCTGTTATCTTTGTTGGGCTTGAGTTTATGATTTTTTTTTTTACCCTGTGCATCTTTTTTTTTGTTAGTAGTACTTGTCATTGCTCCAACACGAGTAAACATGTTGCGTCCCACTAGATGGCGCATTTGCCTTATTTACAAGCACCATGGTCATCGGAGCTGATCGCTGCCACTCACAGCAGCGTGCGTCTACTAAGGTCTACTAAGATTCCACAATCTATTACACCTCGTGAGCAAAACAGGCTACAGGTAAAATTAAACATCTTCAGTTGAGCAACTCAGGCAATTTAAAGTGATTTAAAAACAAACAAACACTATAATACTAGGAAAAGAATCGTCTATATGTCAATAAATACAACAGATTGAGTATTCATAAAAAAAAAATGCTTACTTTAAATAAGAAAATCCAACAAACCAACAAGTGCAACACTAAAAAGCAAACCAACAATTAAAATAATGCTTAATTGCCTTAGCTTCGTCCCACACTTATCAGCTTAGCTACTAAGAATAACACACATTATTCACCTGGACAGAAGGAGGTTCTGAGGAACGTGTTGGTCCTGGAGCTTCCTGGTCAGGATGTTCGGGAGATCCCTCGGGCTCAATGTCTGCAGCGCCAACATATTTTAGAATTGCTCCTGCAGAGACAAAGCTCACTAGATCATCAAGCAAAACAGATCAGAAGCACATTTTCCTATTTTATTATTACAGTGATGTTGCAGTAATATAGGAAAATTAAAAATGTATTTGTTTTTAAATTAAACATTATGATTGCAGTGTCCCTTTAAAGCTTTTACCCAATTACAAAACTGTCACTTTTAAGAGTTTTTGGCATTACTTTACACACTGTACTAGTTAAAGTAATAAAACTAAGATAAATGACCCACTACCACAATAGTCTAAAATAGTCAACACCATGCCAAAAAAAAGAATTTCCATAAAATATTTCTTTGAATTATAAAACAGTAGCACATTTCTAATGAAGGGCCTACAAAATACAAACTAAGCTTAGTAAATTCATCCTAAGTTAAGGCTAAAATAACATTAAGAGTCAAATATGTGAGAGACAACTTCCACTGAACAATAACAGGGGACTGACTACAACAACAACTACAACATGCCCTCCCTCCCTCCCTCCCTGTTAGAATGTGAATGAACGGGTGTGGAGTCAATCAGTCATTCCCATGGCAGGATAGGCCAACATGACAGGATATGATCAACTTTCATAAAACAAACAAAAACGCTGATTCATGACGAACAAATATTAGCCAGCCAGCTAACATTTATCCGACGCTAGCTAGCTGGCTAGCAAGACAAATAAACAAACTTGGGGGGGGGGACAACAGCGTTTCACCTCCACCTCTCCAGCCCACATCATAAACAAATAACTTACCTTTCCCCTTTGCAAGTTTTTCTTGATCAGTTTTCTTTTCCTTCCGTTTTTCCGCACCGCTGGGATAACTCCTTTTTGATGCCATTATGGTGTTTGTTTGTTTTTAATCCTCTCGCTAACGGGAACGAATGGTAGCTATCAATCATTCACATCATACCTGTCGGCGTCGCCGGCCTGCTACGTCACAACCTGCGTGACAGTGCGGCAAGCCCCCAGAGTCCAAGATGGCGTCCCATTCATTTCAATGAAGTTGCTCACCCAGCGCATTGCTCCCAAAAACCTTTTGACTTCCGCATTGATGGGATAATAGAGCATGCGCAGTTGTGTCAGTGTGGAGATCGTCACTGACAGACGTGCGCGCTCACGAACCGTACAAAATTCAACATGGAAATGAATGTATTTTTTACGGAACAACTGACGATTGTTGTTTCAAAATTATATCAAGAATAATGATTATTATTATTATTATTATTATTATTATTATTATTATTATTATTATTATTATATTAATAAAATAGTATTATTATAATAATATGCTATTATTTGTGTATTAAACAAGTGAGCAATGTGCCACTGAATAATAAATGATAATTCTTTGAAGCAACTCTCTATGGACCATAACAGCACTGCCACACATATTTTTTTAATTAATAACTTCTTTGGAAAGCAGACAAAGTAATAAAATGATTGGTCTATTTATTTCATCAGAACTAAAAAAATAAAAAATAAAAACTCAACGATCTTGAAAGTTCCTCCCTGAAAGTTCCTCCCTTTCTCTTGCACCTGTCGATGTGTGTAGCTCAAACACAAATTTGCAAATATTTTGTCGTCCTCATGGAATTAAACAGCACACCATGTTAATTTATCAGCGAGTGCTCTCTCTTTTCATGCAATTCATCACTCTTAACATGTAATGCTGAATCATGAAAGCTATGGAGCAAAAAATAATAATTACATAAACGACGAGTGAAATAAAATGTGTCATTCATTCAATAAAGATTTCATTCATTCATTCATTCATCTTCTATACCCGCTTATTCCTATTCAGGGTCACGGGGGTTTGCTGGAGCCTATCCCAGCTGTCTTAGGGCGAAGGCAGGGTGACACCCTGGACAAGTCGCCAGTTCATCGCAGGGCCACATAGAGACAAACAACCATTCACACTCACATGCACACCTACGGACAATTTAGAACGTTCAATTGACCTCACATGCATGTTTTTGGAGTGTGGGAGGAAGCCGGAGAACCCGGAGAGAACCCACGCAGACACAGGGAGAACATGCAAACTCCACACAGAAAGGTCCCAGGTCCGGGCCCCGGAATCGAACCCACGACCTTCTTGCTGTGAGGCGGCAGCGCTTTTATTTCTTTTTATTTTTAACAAAGCATATCATTATTTCATCATGCATTTAATTGTTTTGTGGTCCTGTGTTTTAGTGCTTCATAATTGTATTCTGTTGTCAAATTTGCCCATCAAAGTCAGATTAGTAATCCTGTACATCAGTTTAAGGAAAACCAATTCTAGGTAATGGATTGCAGATCTGGTAGTGACCTGTTACAATGGAAAGAAATGTATACATAATAAGTACGTCTGTGTGCCCGATATTTTAGCTAACACTAAATTTTCTGCACAACTGTCTGCATTGTGTTTAAGTTTAAATTGGTTAAATATGTTTGCATACCCAATTTTAAGTAAAATTACACATAAAAAATATTGTACAATTATTTTTGGAATTTTTTGCTTTTTACAGCTTTCCTTTTGGGGACAGAAAAAGGTTGCACAAATGGGTGGAAAATGTGAGAAGAAAAAACTGGACACCCAATGACAACTCCAGGCTGTGTGCTCTTCACTTTGAGGAGAAATCTTTCATTTTGCGTGGTGAGAGAAAGTGCCTAACTTCAACAGCTGTCCCAACCATTTTTAGTTTCTTCAAATCAGGTAAGCGCATGTCTACCAAACAAAAGGTAAGTGAGTCACACACACACCCACACACACACGTGATTTTGATCAAATCTTTGACCACACATATTCTAAAAAATGTAAAGAGGTGTCAGAGATCTTGGAAGAAGACAGTTTTCTCGTGATTCAGGAACCATGTGACAGCCATACTGTGTCTGATGTAGATGTAGAGGTCACAAATGATGTACAGATCACCAATGATGAAGAGGTCACAAATGATGAAGAGGTCAGAGCAACAATGAAGGGATTTTACATTGACTGTTCAGTTAACATGTTCAATGTTAAAATATTCACATGAAAAAAACTTGAAAATCATAACGGCAGATGTAAAAAAAAATTTGTAAGAAAGTGTTGAAAGTTATCTTGAAATCATTTATGAGGATACTCATTATAATATTGATGAAGTGTTATTTCATGTTTTGTTGGCTGTTTCAAGGGTTTATTTAGTTTGTTGTGACACAATCTAAGGTTCAATTTGTAAAGAAATAAAAGTTCTTGTGAAAAAAGATAGTGGTCAAAGTGATATTAGTGTTATTTGTGTTTGTGTTTTTTGTAGTCGTGTCTGGATTTGTCCTGTTCGTTTCTGGTCTGTGTTTGTGTTCCCACTCTTGGCCTGCACCTTGTCGTGGTGAGTGGGCTTTTAACTAAGACAGGCCAATTATATATATTGTGTGAAGCCAGCAAAACAGTCATTATTATGAGAATTATAACTGAAGCACACTAAATAATACACCATCAGTCACATTTTGCTTTTCTGTTATTAATCCAATGTGTGTTATGTCAAGCCTCCACAGAGGCGTGCTGCAGTCAGGATGAGACGAACAAGGTGAATGGATGAACGGATTGATGAGCCCAGCGAGCCTCCACCATCCACAGACAAGCCAGTCCCATTTTCCACCCAGAAGGATGTCTCTTCCATCTATCTTTGCCTGCCAGGGAAATGCAACCAAACATAGTAATTACAGATGGTGTTGTCTCTGTTAAAGTGACACATGAAAAAAAAAACAAAAAAAAACAAAACATATATATATATATATATATACATATATATATATATATATATATATATATATACATATATATATATATATATATATATATATATATATATATATATACATATATATATATATATACATATATATATATATATATATATATATATATATATATATATATATATATATATATACATATATACATTAATATATGTTTTGTGATTCATGTTCATGACAATAACAATCGAACAGATTTTCTTCATTCTTCCAATGAGTTTCGCAAACAAACATGGAATTTTCCATGGATCATACTAATACGTTTGTAGATTATATAAAGAAAATTATAAAACACATTTTTTGTGGTTTTATATTAAAGCAGATAGTCAAACGTAAATGTAGCGTGGTAATGTTGCGAAGACACATTTATTTTTGTTTTTCTTTGTTTCTTTAGAAGCTTTTATTTTGGTTTTCTGTGGAAGCACAACAGACAACACACACGTTAACGTCCGCTACTGCGGTTCGCTCCACATAGGTCTCACGAGCCACTTGAGAGACCTCTCTAGCGTTATTCCCCGGGGCGAACACGACCTCCACTGGTAGAAGTGGGTAACTGCACCCTGCTCACTGATCACTCTCACACACGCCACAAACCACAACAAAAGCAGGAACAGTGCTTTGCCACAATTATGCTACATAAACACGTCCTGGTCCCCTCTGGATCCTCTTTTCCGGTCCTCGCGATCACTCTCTTGGCTGCGGTGGGCATGGTTCTGCCCGCGGTGTCTTCCTTTGTCAGGGCATTCTCTGGCCCAGTGACCCATGCGGCCGCAGATGTGGCACGCCCCCTTTTCGCCTCTGTCTCCGCTAGTCGCCCTTCGTCGGTTGTCGTTGTTCCTGTAGGGCCGTCTCGCCGTGTCACTGAGGTGCTTCATCATGGTGAGGGAGGCACGCTTTATCTTCTTGTCCTCTGCATCGCTGGCCTCCTGCAGAAGCCTCTCAGCGTGCACTGCATGACGTCGAACCTCTGTCAGCCGGGCATCTTCAATCCCCACGCAGCAGCTTCTGTTAACTGCTTTGGCGATCTGGGGGAGCAGCCCTTGTCTGAAAGCAGTGATGAGGCTGGCCGTTTGGTTGACGGCAGTCCTGATGAACGTGGCGACGCTGCGGCGTCGGTGCTGGAGTGCGCAGGGTTGTACGGTGGTAGCGTTGGATGAGGGCAGGCGGGAGGAGGGAAGACAGGCATGTCCAGGAGAGGGTCCCTCGGGCCTGTAAGAGAAGGATACAGACGATTTGGTGCATTTGAATGCTCGTGTGTGAGTGGCTCCTTTTCTCCCTCCTCTGGGGAGTGTGTGTGTGTGTGCACCCTCTGCCGTTATCTCTGTCACCCCTGTGCTCCAGCGCCCAGCGCTGTTCACACCTTTCTTTACTTGTTTCCTGTCCCTGACCTCTGCTTCAGGTTTCCAGAATGAAAAACACCTTTCATGATCTTTGATGATTTGAATCTCCCACCTGTTTGGGTTTTTCTTTTTTGTAACCTTTCCCTCGGCTATATTCAGTTTATCCCGGAGGTTTCTCAATTCCTCCATACTCAGTGATCCCCCCTCTGGGAAACCCTACTTTTCAACCCAAACATCCAACATATCAAGACAATCTGGACCGTATTTTTTCCGAATGTCGTCCACAATTTGTCCCCCCTGGGGAACTGCAGCAGCCACTTTGCGCTGGTTCTTCCCCATCCCTGTCTAGACTTATTACTTGTAGCTGCACAGGCGTCCCTGTGCCCCCTTTTTTTACTCAGGCGCAAAAAGGTCGAGAAAAAATTCACCCCTTCGGTACTTAGTCACCAAAGGTTTTGCCCGCTCAGCCCTCACCAACCTTCTTGGATATCTGGTGAGCGGGACAGGCCCGCGATATGACCTTGACTGGCGCGATATTATGATTTAGCGTACGTTACGCTCAACGTCATTCCGTGCGGCAGGTAAAAAAAAAGGTGGTGTTGTCCTGGGTGTCCCAATTCCATCGCAAGCCGACCGGAGCCGATTATCACCCGGCTCGTTTGTCGGGTTGGTTGACCCGTTTTGTCGTGCAACAGCTGCAACTGCAAACTGCAGGCTTCAATTTACCGACGCCTTACACATGTGATGGCATGGAGACTGTGCATTGTAGCAACATCAGTCCCCTCAGAGAGAATCTTCTCCAAAACAGGGCAGATATTTACAGAGAGAAGAAACAGGATCAGCCGCACAAAGATGAGGCTCTTGGTTTTTCTCATTGTCAATCTTCACTAAAGGACAAAACTGTTATCTGAATGCTGATTTTTTTTTCTTTTTGTTTTACACATTTTAATTCATATTTTGTTGTGTGAGTTTCTGTAAGCGTATGTTGTTTGACTTTACATTTGTGTAATAGTAAAAAACTAAACGTTTAAAATTGGTAATAGTTATTTAGATAGAGGCACCTAGACCCACCTGTGGGTCATAACACCCCCTCTCTTAAGAACTAAACCCTATTAACATACCTACAAACAAAACTAAACAAGGAAAACCTCAGTTCCCCTGAAATAAGAATTCCGCAGCTAGTCCACATGTATACGTGATAACGCATCTGCCAACACAATTTATCAACCCCCCTTCCTGTGGCAAATCTGGAGATTGAAGTCTTGCAGGAGCAGAGACCACCGCATCTACGGCTGGTTTGATTGCGCATCCTATCCAGGACCACAAGGGCATCATAGTCTGTAAAAACCTGACCCCAAATTAACATCAACATGGGCATTGTCAGAAGGAGAGCCAAAGCTTCTTTCTTAACTTCCCAGAATGGATGTGCGTGCTGCTTACTTGTGGCATGTCCCTCTACTTCTATGTCATGGTGCAAAACTGACGTACGACGGGGGTGGTCAGAAAACAATAGTGGGTGGCTCTCAATTAATTTAACAATATCATGACGGGCTAATGCAGGCAAATGGGACAAAAATAAGCTTAAGTTATTCATAATTTCAGAGTTTCCCAGGCGCGCCGAATGAACACCGATTTTTTTTTTTTTTTTTCATGAGCCCTCCCTCCGCCAATGGGCACGGAGGGGGCGGAGGCTCAGGCGACACATTTTTCCGAGCGACGTAACGCCCGGTTCACACTGGACGCGGAAGCGCCACAAAGCGCCGCAAAGTGCCGAGCGCTTCCATTCGGCGCCCATGTTAAGCAATGTAGTAGTTCACACCAGACGCGAACAGGCGCGTGGCTCCCCTCGCGGATCGCGCCATGCATTTAACGTCAGTTCACTGGACGTGGAAGCGAAGCGCCGCCGAGCGCTTCCATTCGGCGCCCACGTTAATCAATGTGGTGGTTGCGCGGCTCGCGGCATGCATTTGTTGTTTCGGCGTCTGCTCTATTTCGTGCGCGAGCCGCGAGCGGTCCTCGTCAATAGTACAGGAAGTCGCTCAATAAAAACGAGAAAATCCGGTGAATTTTCAAAATAAACTAATTTCAAAATAAAAACCCAATGACAAATTTGATCATATATCATATTTGTATGTTATATTTGTCAGTACATTGTATCAGAGTGCGAGAGAGATTAAACACACACACACACACACACACACACACACACACACACACACACAGAGGAAGACTTGATCAAAATACGTCTGTTTGATCCTAGAGATGCCGGTCAATGATCATTATGAAAGAGGTCTTGTCTTGAGATGGACACCTGAGTGCGTGTTTCTATTTATTTACACACACACGCACAAAAGTGAGCTATGGAGCGGGCTGGCTACGGGGCGAGGGGGGGCAATGACGAAAATGATTTTTTTTATTTTATTTTTTTTAAAGAAAAAAAAAAGAAGTGAAAAAGTGGGAGTGAAAAAAAGAGTGCAGCTGAGCAGAAGCGCTTGTCGACCGTCGCGGAGCTGTTCGCGTCTGGTGTGAACCAGTTGGAGCCTCGCTCGCGAAATTCGTTGGCGCGGCGCTTCCACTTCCATTGAAATGAATGGCACGAGCCGCGCGCCTGTTCGCGTCTGGTCTGAACCACTACATTCAGTTCGTTTACATGGCACTAGAGAAAATCGAATTATTGTCTTAGTCCGATTATGATTGGAGAACTCACGTGCATGTAAACACCTTACTCCGATTATGATTGGAGTTTGAGAACTCCGATTGGAATCGGAGAACTCCGATTGAGACACCCAGATAATGCGATTGGAATTCGAATTTCTCTGCCATGTATACGCCTTAATCGGACTATTAACTGGACAATGCGAGTGCGCATGCGCCACGCCTCGCTCTTGCGACTCATGACCGCACAACTACGTCGTCTAACAAAACAGACGGCGCGAAACAACCTGGCAAACGCGAATAAGAATGTTGACATTTGGAGAGAGGATGAGACCGGGGCGATGCTTTCTCTTCTAAAAGAGATGGACATATTAAAATAACGCCCAACGGAGACCTTTTTAAAAAGGGTAGCGCAGCAAATGCAGGGCTCCGGCTTTGCGCACCCCTGAACAAATACGTATTCCTTCGTATTTATATTTCTACCTTTTCGTTCACATTTTTTGTAAGTTAGAAGAATTTCAACTTTGTAAATAAAAGCACAGCAAAGAGATGTTTTCCTGATTTGTTTTTATTTGGGTAATTTCGCTGTTATTCTGCTGGAAACGGCGTGCAGCGGCACCAGCTTCCTCCACGGTCGGCACTTTAATGAGCGTGTGTATAACTGAAGACACCGTTCCTTTGCAAAACCTGTACACAAACTCTCCCACCAGTCTGCTCCGAACCCGAATCCAACAAGAACGAGAGTTTGGGGTCCGTAGCGACGGCACAAAGCGTAGCATCGAAGTGTTGTTGTAGCCCTCCAACAGCAAACAACATTCTTGTCTGCCTTTTAAAATAACCAGGAGCACAAGAAATAGGGTACACCTTATCTGCAAAGCAAGTAACACGTACATTATGAACTATCGTTCCATATCATAATAGATTTAATATGTCAACCGAAAGCAGCTGACCGGCTGAAAAGACTCACTCCACCCCCTAGTGTTGGGAGGAGGACCCGTCAATAATTTGAATTTCTCAGCTGCATGTATACGGGGACCAAGGTGAGAACTCAGATTGGACGAGAAAACCGAATGATTGCTTAGTCCGATTAAGCTCTGCATGTAAACGCACTGATTGATTAACATGGGCGCTGAATGGAAGCGCTCAGCGATTCGCAGCGTTTCACTTCGCAGCGCTTCACTTCGCGGCGCTTCACTTCGCGGCGCTTCCGCATCCTGTGTGAACCGGGCGTAACTATTCAACATTTTGACGTGGCAGACGCGGGACGATCGTTTTCTATCAGGAGTGTGCACTACATAATCTGTATCGGAAAGTTTGCGCTCCACGACATACGGACCAGAAAAACCAGCCTGCAAACCGGAACCGGGTAACGGCAACAATACCAACACTCGGTCGCCTGTCTCAAAAACTCGAGCCACAGCTTTCTTGTCAAACTGCCGCTTCATTTTAGACTGGCTGGCGACAAGAGTTTGGTGAGCAGTTTCACAAGCACGATGCAAGCGTTCACGGAAAAAAAATGACGTAATCTAACACATTATTCTCTACTCATTTAACATCGGAAAGCCACTTACCCCTTAACAGACGCAAGGGTCCTCTCACCGAACACTAAATCAGCTGGGCTGAACCTGAGGGACTCCCACACATACAATCGACGACTGAAGATACACTTTATGCTGCGGAACCATCACTGTGCTCATTTTAACCCTCCCCCCCACCCACACACACACTAAAATATACGAATTGCAGTAGGTTGGTTTTGTTGCTCTTGGTTGTCCGTTAGTTTTTTGAGAGTTAGTAGTAGATAGATCCCTAGATAGTAAGTTTGATAGATGGATAGAAATAGATAATTTAGTTAAAGTTACACACACACACACACACGCACACACACACACACACGCACACACACATATATATATATATATATATATATATACATATATATATATATATATATATATATATATATATATATACATATATGTATGTATATATATATATACATATATATATTAACCTCTTTCAATGAACTCCAAAACATACATGGTCAAAATCCATATTATTATGTTGTTGTTTTTTTTAAATGCTCATACAAAACAAGAAAAAAGTGTCACATCCACTTGTAGTGCATTACTTTTGCCAGCAAGCTTCTCTTGTTACGACTGACCACATTGACCCATATTTTCCATATACTCACCTGAACCAGGTACCCTGCAAGGGCAACGACCTTCCCGAGGTGATCTGTGGAGTGACGAGCAACCAGCACGTGACCTCTACGACGAGCTTCCTCCCACGGAAGTGCGATAGGAGGACACGGATTAAATAGTATGGCTTGTCCACCAGAAGGCTGTATTATGGTGTACATAATATAAAACTTCGGCCCAGTTCTGCTTGTATTGCAATGGTTGTTGGTGTTCCTGATGTTTCATTTTTCGTCCCTTTTTATTTTTTACATCCATGTTTGTGATGAAATAGTATTGTGAATCGCTAGCTCGCATTGCATGCTGGGAAACAGCGTCACTCAAGGAAGTTTTGGCTTCGCTGACACGGTCCTGAAGGGAAGTGGGTTTTAGTGCACTGGAACGGGATGAATGTGTTTAATCAAGCAGTACAAACCTGATTAATTGTCTTAATACTTCACTTCGAATGGCCATATTGTTTAGGATTAGAATTAGATGACAACTTCTTCACAATATTTGCAACTATTCAATTTGACCAGCAGGTGTCAGTAGAAGACGAAATTTCATGTTGACTATTTCCTAATGGAAGTGCTCTCTTTACGTTGGGTTTTTCTCATAATTATTTGAAGTGTAGGCCTGTAGTTGATGAGGAATCACGGTGTGCTAACGCTACTCAAACAGCTTCGTTGAAAAAAGGGAATGTGATTTGGGTTTGTGGTACATTATGACAATCTTGGACTTGCAAGACTGAGGCGACGGTTCAATTCCCATCAACGTGTATTATATATGTGTTATTTAGCTCATCTATTCTACATTTTAAATAGATCACATTTGACAGCTCACCCACTGAACACTTACTATTGAACATATTTTTAAACTATGGGCTATTTAGTCTTGTTTTAGGATATAATATAATTCATTGCACAAACTGTCAGGCTAAGTATAGAGCTATAGTCTACTACAATCAGTCGTGCCAAAAAAGAGACATTGTCTTTATTTGTCATTTTTATTTCATTGTGTCAGCATTGAACCGTACAACCATGTAGTGTTGTCCAACAAGAATGCATGGCGAATCAAATCCCAAACAACCTATGAAACAATGAACACGTTTCTATTGCACTTCATTTTATTGAGCACTAGATGACCTCCTCGAGCACTGTGTCATTGAAGCCTCGAGTAATGAACCATTTTTTGAAACAAGTGTCGAAGCTTCAACAAAGCCTCCATCGGCCATCACTACCTACGGCTGCGTGCTCTAACACCATTTCAGAAGTGACTAACTGCAGACTTGGGAGCGGAGGAGGGATGACAGTCAGGCTGGCTCGACTGCTCCTCCTTCTCAGCCGTGGCGCGTCCAATCAGCAGCCGACATCCAGGACCGCACCTGCAAGCCGTCATCCACTCTCTCTCTCACACACACACAAAATAAATTGTGTTCAATCATGTTAAACTTGGTTGGGGCACAGCCATGGCTCTTTATATTTTATTTTTTATTTTATTTTGTATTTTGTTTTGAAGTTAGCGCTTTGCATTCTGGGCGATCCTCAGTACAGAGGAAGCCCATGAAGCAGGTGAGACGGTCTCCTCCCTGCTGAGACAGAAATTAATGCAATAAGTTGAGCTATGCTTCATCTAACTGTGTTTCAGTGTTTAAATGTGTGCTGGTGTCTTTCATTTAATTTTTTTATTTTATTTAATTTAATTTAATTTAATTTTTTAGCAAAGTTCGGGTTTTTTTATTGCTATTAAAAACGATTAGCATGCTAGCATGTCCATTAGCAGCACACAGCTCTCATACGGAGCACGTTGTCTCTGCAGGAGGTGACCAAGTTTCACGGAGCAAGTTATGGTTGTGTCCCATTCTGTTTCAGGTATGTGTGTGTAACTGGAAGAATGTTACAGTGTATAAAAATGGAGCCTTAGGGAGCGAATTATTGAAATTGCGAATGTCATTTTTTTGTATTTTGTAGAAAAATGTATTTTATTTTTAATATTATTTGTATTGTAGAAACAACAACTATACGATCACTACTTCAGTACAGAGGAAGCCCATGAAGCAGGAGGTGACCAAGTTTCACGGAGCAAGTTATGGTTGTGTCCCATTCTGTTTCAGAGAATAAACTGCTGCTCCACACCTGACTTCTGCAAGTCTTCATTATACAGCAAGCAGGACAGAATAGGAGAGGTCACATTGGTGCCGTGACTCGAGACTCTTTTGTTGTGCTACCGATGCTGCAGAGCGACCCGGGGACTGTTCTGCTGCTGCTGTTCATCTGCGGTCACTGAAGTCGGTCAGATGTGTTGCTTTTGTGCAGTGTTAGACATCAGATAGAGGGTTTATGTACTTTTATTTGATTTTTTTTTTTTTTTTTTTTTCAGTTTCCAGTCTAGGCCTTTTATGGTTTCATCCTTTTGTTTTGTGGTATTGTGTTTTGTTAACTTTTTGGAAAGATGAGTAATCCTCAGGGTAATGTTTTTGTAACTCCTTTTGGTGTTATTGCTGCTAGTATTGTAGGTCAGATGGGTGATGCATTGATTCAACAGGTCAGCCAGCGGGTGGCACAGGACATTATCTCTCACGTCAGTGCATCTGTCACTACCCCTTTACTCAGTGCTGCCCCTTCACCTGCCCATGCTGATATGCTAGCCAGTTCCCCTTTACATAGTGCTACCCCTCAACCTAGCCATGCAAATGTGTCTGCCACAAATGCTTTTGACGTGTCCCATTTGCAATATGTCCCTCATCGAAAGCTGAAGGAGCCCCCCTGCTTCAGAGGAGACAACTCAGACTCCTTTTCCGTCCAGGAGTGGGAGGAGCTCATGAGGAGTTTCATTAAGAGGGGGAATCTGCAACCTGAGGAACAAGCAGAGGAGATCCTTGTTCATCTTGGTGGCAAAGCAAAGGATGTTGTCAGGTTTGGGACCAGGAACAGTGGTATTAACATCACCTGTAACCCCGATGCCATTTATTGTCTCTTGCGGAAGCACTTTGATTCTGTTCAGTGTTCACCACTCCCATTAGCAGACTTTTACACCACTCTTCCTGGGAAGGGTGAGGATGCCTTTGACTACTGGCTTAGACTGAACCGCGCTGTTGACTTGGCCATTGAACGTCTGAAGGAGCAAGGAAAGTCACTGGACAGCCCCAGCACTGAGGTGACTCGAATGTTCATAAAGAACTGCCCTTCTACTGAGCTCGCCATGACCTTCAGGTCGAAGACGATAGACAAGTGGACTGCTCGTGAAGTCCAAGACATTCTGAACGAATATCATTCTGAAATGATGTCAGTGAACAGAACTTCCAGAGAAAGGGTGTCAGTGAATGCTCTTGCTGCTGTCTCGCCACCTGCACCACCTCCTGAAGAACAGAGCCCACTGCAGCCACAGGCCACTGACCCTGATGCCCTGAACCGCCTTATTAACATGCTGGAGAAGGTGCTCCTGCAAAGATCTTCCCCAGCTTCAAACAGTCCTGTTCATGGTCCGACTCGACGGCCTGGCCCAAGGCACCACAGGATCGGTGGGTTGCACTTGGAGGAAATGTCTTCTTCTCCACCATGGACTTGACGTCTGGCTTCTACAATGTGCCACTCCATGAAGAGCACAAAAAATACACAGCTTTCTCTTCACCTTTTGGCCTCCACTAGTACAACAGAATGCCACAAGGTTTGTCCAACAGTCCTGCAACATTCATGCGAATGATGATGTCAATCTTCGGGGATGAAAACTTCACTAGTCTGCTCTGCTATCTTGATGACCTGATGGTCTTTGCCCCAACTGAACAGCAGGCGCTTGAGCGTCTAGAGATGGTGTTCTCCCGTCTGAAAAGTCACAAACTCAAACTGGCCCCCAAGAAGTGTCATCTCTTGCGGAGGTCAGTAAGGTCCCTGGGACATGTCATTTGTGGGGACGGGATGATGAAGGACCCTGACAAGATGAAAGCCATCATGGATGTGGGAGAGGCTGACCTGATGGAGAGTGATGGTGTGACCCCTTCCTGGAGGAAGATTAATTCTTTCCTGGGCCTAATCTTCTACTATCAGCACTTCATAGCTGACTGCTCTGCTAAAGCAAAACCCTTGTTCAGACTCCTCTGGAAGGCAGGTGCAGCATAAGGCTATGAGAGGCAGGAAGGTGAAAAAGCGATCATCTGCTCCACCAGCGCTTATGGCAAGCGACTGGACTGCTGCATGCAAAGAATCGTTCCAGACCCTGAAGAATGAATTAGCTTGCAATGTCACCTTATCCCACCCCAACTTCAGTGAGCCCTTCGTTCTCGCTGTTGATGCGTCGTTTGATGGCATTGGCGCAGTCCTGTCTCAAGTGCCACCAGGTGAGACTGTTGCTCGACCTGTCGCTTTCGCCAGCAAGACACTGTCCCGATCACAAATTAACTATCCAGCGCACAGGTTGGAATTCCTGGCGTTAAAATGGGCCATTTGTGACAAGTTTGGTCATTGTCATTGCCCATTGTCCTACATCTTAACAAAGCCATGTTTGGACGCATGTGAACAAAGATGGGTTGCTAAGCTTGCCGCATTCGATTTCGATCTGAAGTATGTCCCTGGCGTTAAGAACGTTGTCGCTGATGCGCTAAGCCGCGAGCCATTCGTTCAGTCATGTATCAGTCAACGTCTGATGAAAGAGCCCTACGTTGCACTGCTGGACGAAGTTAATGGCGTCGTCAGGGGTACAGTGCAAGATGCCTTCCGGCTGACAACTGCCAAGTTCTTCAAGAAAGGGAACCAAGACCATCCGATTCTGATGCTGAAGCCGTTATTTTATTTTGAAAGGTGACCCGCAGCTATTTTAGGTCGAGAAAAAAAAATGGCCGAAATGTTTGTTTGATGGAAAGCGGGTCAAGCCGGAGTGGTTGGTGAGCCAAAAATTCTTTTGACCTCACGTTGTCTGTGTTGCCTCGAACCAAAAACTCAAGAAGGAAAATAAACGAGTTAAATGGAACCCACGTCTCATCAATTTATGAATGATGTAGTGGTGCTGGTATGACGGACGGACATTGAAGACATGATGATGATCATCAACTGTGCCAGTGGTGAACAGTGTTTGCATACCACTGCAGTGTCCCGGCACCACGCACCACAGATGTAAACACATGCTGCACCACCGCGGGACTTCCCTCCATTTACATGATGATGGTGATGGTGATGGTGATGATGATGATGATGATGATGATGATCAGACATTAATGAGTCTTGATTCACTTTCACTGTCTTTAGAATCTCACATGTCGACCACAACTTCTCTCTCTGCTCTCCTTCATCCAGTGAACTCTCAGAGCTTCAGTGTGCAGTGGTGTCTTCAGCTCTGCAGTCCAGCCCCTCCCACCTCACACTGCTGGACCTGAGTGAGAACTTCCTGAGGGATCCTGGAGTGAAGCTGCTCTGTGCTGGACTGCAGAGTCCAAACTGCAGACTGGAAGTTCTCAGGTCAGTTCCTGCTTTCTACTGGTGGACAGTGTGTGTCAGCAGATGACAACTGGTGTGTAACGCTGCTCAGTGTGAAGACTTTGAAGCAGATATTAAAGACTCATCTAGACAAAGTGGATGTTGTTGATATTTTCATGTCAACAATCTGCAGCCAGAAAAGACTTTGTTGATATTTTCATGTCAACAATCTGCAGCCAGAAAAGACTTTGGATGGTGGAAGAAAGTGTGGAGAATGTCTCCAGTCACTTTGGAGCTCAATGGAAGTTGTTGATTGGAGATGAAGGTCACATGACTGAGCAGAAGATCCTGTGAAGAAATATTAGAGGCAGATTAATAGTGCAGCAGTATTTCTTCATCTTGTCCTTTGAATGTGTTTGACTTGTAACGAGACTCTGATGACTGAAAACAGCCACAAGCACACAAAGGACTCACTGATTATTTTCCATCTTCACTGCTGATTGGCTGCACACTGACTGACACACTGCTGTTGTTATTGTGTTGACAACCCACTGGCACAATGACTCCTTTGAGGGAATGACTCAGTGATCCCAACAGCTGCACATCTGGATCATCAACAGGGAGAAATGACTCTTAATATGACATTTACACCATGGAAGGAATCAAATATTGATTCTTTATTCAGGCTGGAGAACTGCTGGTTGACAAAGCTCAGCTGTGATTGGCTGCTCTCAGCTCTGAAGTCCAACCCCTCCCACCTCAGAGAGCTGGACCTGAATATGAACCCCCTGAAGGAGTCATCAGTGAAGGAGCCACTGATGGATCTTGTCTACAGCAGTGACCATCAACTGGAGAGTGTGAGGTCAGTACTGGTTTGGAACCAGTTGTTGATGGTTCCAGCACCAAAGCCAGTTGATCCCACAGCAGAGGTCCAGTGTTCCCAGTCACAGTGTGAGAGGAGGATGGTGACGTCCAGCTGCTCCTCATTCATTCAACATCTGGCAAACACTGTGGTGAACAGTGTTTGCATACCACTGCAGTGTCCCGGCACCACGCACCACAGATGTAAACACATGCTGCACCACCGCAGGACTTCCCTCCATTTACATGATGATGGTGATGGTGATGGTGATGATGATGATGATGATGATGATGATCAGACATTAATGAGTCTTGATTCACTTTCACTGTCTTTAGAATCTCACATGTCGACCACAACTTCTCTCTCTGCTCTCCTTCATATATATATATGTATATATATATATATATATATATATATATACATATATATATATATATATATATATATGTATATATATATATATATATATATATATATATATATACATATATATACATATATAACATATATATATATATATACATATATATATATGTATATATATATATATGTATATATATACATATATATACATATATATATGTTATATATATATATATATGTTATATATGTATATATATGTATATATATATATATATATATATATATATATATATATATATACATATATATATGAAGGAGAGCAGAGGGAGAGAGAGAGTGAGTGTGAGAGAGAGAGAGAGAGAGAGAGAGAGAGAGAGATCCGCGTCAATTACAGCAGGTAGAATCGTTCAGGCAGGATTAGAAAACACGGTGGTTGTAGTTGATTTTGGTCATAATGTACGATGTGCTGGATTTTGTTCTTATATGTGCTGTGCTTTACAGTGAAACGTAAATGTGACGTATCGGCTTCGGCACTATTCAGATCAAATAAAGACCAGACAGGGACAGGAAAAAGAGTTTTGCTGTTGTTTTACACGCAAAACTACCAGGGTTGTCGCGTGAGCTTGCAATCCTGGCGTAAACTGATGGAGACGCCTCGCTCGGAAAATGCGCTTCAAAGTGCGCACGCACTGCAGACGCGCCGGAGATCCTGGGAGATGCTGCTAGCAAAACGTCTGCGTCACACACACACGCACACCAATTATCCCTAACCTATGCGCTGGAAAACACAAAAATATACAGCAAAACATCTTAACTTAAACACACTTTTATTGATAAAATCAAACATAGGCAGATATAACCTAAACAATTTTAAACCATGAGTTTTCTGTGCAATGATGAGCATAAATGCACATGGGAACATGTTGACCCATTTAATCCTTTCTTTCTTTATCATTGGACTACAAATATATTTCTGAATGACTTTTCCTGTTTTATAGGAGGTGGATCTTTTTGACTTGCTCATTTTAAAAGTAGCTTGCATGTTGAAAAAGTGTGAGCACCCCTGATCTATGCCCTTTTCCAAGTCCCACAATCACTTTCACTATCATCTGCCTGATTACACCCATGCCATTTTCAGAAAAAAATTGCACAAACAGAATACATTCAAAAAATGTATCATACACATAGTTATCAAGTCAAGTTATTTATTTATTTTCATTGTTGAACAAAGTTAACAACAAAATTTGTTTGGAGCATCCCCATAACCACTGGCATCAGTACCCATAAAAATAATCATAAATAAGTGAGAAAAAAAAATATATATATATATATGTATATATATATATATATATATATATATATATATATATATATAAATATATACACATATATATACATATATATATATATATATATATATATATATATATACACATATATATATATATATATATATATATATATATATATGTATGTATGTATGTGTATATATATATATATATATATATATATATATATATATATATATATATATATGTATATATGTATACATATACATATATATATACATATATATATATATATATATATATATATATATATGTATATATGTATACATATACATATATATATACATATATATATATACATAATTTATGTACAGTAATTATTTGGTCATTCATTTTTTGCAATTCATAGTCATTCCCAACAGACATAACAGACACAAAAATTCAATGCATCACACGTGGTTCAGACACAGCTTGCCTGTGATTGTACATTTGGCCAGTAGGTGGTTTCGTGTGCACATGAAGCTTCGAACCAGTTGGCTCAAGCGGTTCAATGCCTCATGAGGCTTCACCTCACCATCACTAGTCGAGACACACAGCTTGCTGTTTGGCTCCACTTGTTGTAGTTCTGTCAGCCACCACTAGATGGAGCGCTCCACTTCAGTCTCCTCCTCATCCTCCCTCACCTCCACCTGTAGAGAGAAGAAGAGACAGCAGGAGTCAGGACTCAGGGTCCTTGAACGCATCATCACAGAGACGCTGACTGTTGATGGAGATGGTGGAGTGACTGGTGAGAAGAAGCAGACTCTCAGTCACATGTCTAGTGTGGAACATATGAAGGTCATGTGACCATGGAGTGTTGGACTGATACTGAGGCCTGATGAAGATGAACTGATCAATAATTGGGTGGTGAACTGAGAGAAGAAGCAGTTTGGCAGCAGATGTTGGATGAATGAGGAGCAGCTGGACGTCACCATCCTCCTCTCACACTGTGACTGGGAACACTGGACCTCTGCTGTGGGATCAACTGGCTTTGGTGCTGGAACCATCATCCAATGGTTCCAAACCAGTACTGACCTCACACTCTCCAGTTGATAGTCTCTGCTGTGGACAAGATCCATTTGTGGCTTCACTCCTGAATCCTGCAGCTGGTTCCCATCCACGTCCAGGTGTCTGAGGTGGGAGGGGTTGGACTTCAGAGCTGAGAGCAGCCAATCACAGCTGAGCTCTGACAAACTGCAGCACCACAACCTGAATAGAGAATAAATGATGAAGAGTTTATAATGATGGAGAGTTTTTCCAGGGTGTCATCACTCTGAAAATCAAAGTGAAATGTCCACTTCAGAATCTGCAATCTGCAAGCTGACCACTAGATGGGAGGATTTTACACGCTGTACCTTTAAACCCAGTTTCATTCATTTCAAACACAAACCAGTGTCTGCAAATTGAATTTCCAACAGCAGTCAAGTGCAAATCATGACGACAACAACAAGAGTGATAGAAGTTGTCGAGTGAAGAGGGTGAACTGACCTCAGAGTCTCCAGTTTACAGTCTGGACTCTTCAGAAAACCACTCAGCTCCTTCACTGCTGAATCCTGCAGCAGGTTCTCACTCAGGTCCAGGTGTCTGAGGTGGGAGGGGTTGGACTTCGGAGCTGAGAGCAGCCAATCACAGCTGAGCTCTGACAAACTGCAGCACCACAACCTGAATAGAGAATAAATGATGAAGAGTTTATAATGATGGAGAGTTTTTCCAGGGTGTCATCACTCTGAAAATCAAAGTGAAATGTCGACTTCAGAATCTGCAACAACACTTATATCAGTAGACTCATCAAGTTGCAAGGCAAATTTCATACTGATAGGGATCTTGTCCAAAACCACACTTTCGATGTCTGCAGACATCTCATTAATACATCTGTAGATTGTGTTATCTGAGAGAGGGACTTTGGCTATTTCTTTAGCCGCTTCGGGTCCGAGCGTCTCATTTACAATGGCTTTGCAGGCGGGAAGTATTAATTGCTCTGCCACAGTGTGGGACTTTTTTGATTTAGCCACAAGTTCAGCGTAGTGTTGCCACCCGTCCCGTTTTTCCCAGAATTGTTCTCTTTTTTCACCACCTGTCCCGGGAAAAATAAAATCTCTCCCGGGACACAATTTGTCCCGTTTTTAAGGGAAAATGACAAAACCTCATTTGATTTCTGCCTGTGGTCTACTCCCGTAAAATACGCGATTGTCCCGTACTTGGCAACTAAAAAACCTGTCCCGTAATGAACTGATACAGGACGCACTTCACTTTGTGTCCCGTATATTTCGGTGACCCCCCCAGTCGACAGACTTGAGACCCCCCCCCCCACCCCCCTACCCCCAGAGGTCCCGGATTTGTAACTCTGGTAGGTGGCAACCCTAGTTCAGCGACGTGGTAGCTAGCTTTAAGGGCTCTCTTGTTTACTTTTGCGGTTTTTCTCATGAAAGTTGCCTGTTTCTCCGTGTGTTCACGCAGGCGAACAAAATACTCCACATTTTTCTTTTGAACTGAGGGCTGTTTCGTTTGGAGATGGCGTTTAAGCTTACTTGGGACATAGCACTGTTGGAGAGCTTTTCACCACATACCAAGCACAACGGAGTCGGTGCCGTTGCATCTCCGGTAAAAGTAAATCCAAATGAAAGATAGCTTTCATTGTATTGCCTCACGCCAGAAACTTTGCTCGACGTCACCGTCTTTGCCTCCACTCATACTAGGGCCTTCATCTGGGTCCGGATTTTGTCCAGGGTCCAGTTCAGAGTCAGCATTTTTCCTCTTCAAAAACTTATCCATCACTTTCAACCGTCGTCCCGCTATCCACAATCCACACACCTGTCGCTGCATCCATGCGTCACTAATTCGCTTGTCTCCAAGCGCAAGGCAATTAGCTACCTGCTGCTGCCACCTACTGGTATGGAAGAGTACTACATGATTACTCTGCCAGGCGCTAGACTGCACAGGCACACAAATGGGATAATTTCCCACGGCACACCTGACAATATCTCGCGACACACAAACACTGGTTTACAGGAACGGGTGCTCATCAGAAAACGCTGGCAGTGTGTTTCCCGTGTCTTACTTCCGGTATAAAGTTCGCTTCAAAATTACAACAGAAATACTACCGAAAGATGCCAGTAGGTGGCAACGACGCTCTATAAATGCTTCTCTTAATGCAACAAATAAATGAAATGACTTTCATACTTACACCAACTGCTCTTAACCTATTTATTAAACAATTTAGACTTAAAGGCTTCTTTGTTGTTTCACCTTAACAGAACACTAATAATAATAATAATAATAATAATAATAATAATAATAATAATAATAATAATAATAATAATTATAAGAAGAAGAAGAAGAAGAAGAAATTGCCATTTACAAAACGTGCACATTTCTTTTAAACTTAAGTGTAGTTGTTTTCCATATCTATTGACGCAAATGACGTTAACCTTGCAATGAACGCAGCAACACTTGTACCTAATAACACTAATGATACAACAAATACACGTCAAAATGGTTGCAGTGAAAATGGACGCTTTTAATCATATATCAGTATATAATATATAATATAATATATACTATATCATATATTATACGATTGTATAAAGCGCTTTGAGACGCCTTTGGTTGTGATTTAGCGCTGTACAAATAAAAGTTTATTATTATTATTATTATTATTATTATTATTATTATTATTATTATTATTATTATTATTATTATTATTATTATTATTACATATGTTTTGGCTCTTGCCAAGTAAAATTTCAGGAATTATTCTTTGTTTGTTTAGAATGTCGGACATGTATTCAGCGCTTTGTGATGAAGAGCTGGATGCCGTCATTGCAGAAATCCAACTCAGTCACCCAAACACAGGGTACAGAATGATGAGAGCATTCCTTCATGCCAGGGGATTACGAGTGCAAAGTAAGTTTGATATGAAGTTGATCCCCACATGAATGTATTCAGTAATCTGTATTGTGCATCAGTTTAACCGAAACAAACAAATATAATTAGCTTTATTTGTATAACGCTTTCCGTACAAAATGTAGCTAAAAGTGCTTACATGGATGATTAAAAAAAGAATGGCGGTATATTTAAAAAAAGAAAGGGGGGGTATTTAATAAATGAAATCATACCTTTTGTCAGCATTATCTGTGTTAACACGGATTTGTGCCTTTAATATTTTATGTAGTTTGTCTTTCTTTTCTTTTTTGCTGTTGTTGTAGTTCAAAGAGTACGTGATTCCTTAAGAAGAGTGGACCCAATTGGGACTGAAGTGCGAGCCTTGGCCAATCGCACACTAAGACGGAGGCAGTATTCTGTTCCTGCACCAAATGCAATGTGGCACATAGATGGAAACCACAAATTAATATGGTATTTTTCAAAACTGTTTTTAAATACTTGAACAAATGAAACATTGAGATTTTCTACCCACTCCAAATCTTTTCATCTTTGTACCATACCTTTTTTGTGTCAAATAAGCTGTGCATGAACCTTTTTCAATTAGCTATCTGATGCCTTATATATTTTAGATTTCTCTTTCCATCTTCTCTCCCTTTTTTACCAAAAGCTGGAGATTTGTCATTCACGGTGGAATAGATGGCTTTAGCCGTTTAATTGTTTATCTGTCTGCTGCAATAAACAACCGAGCATCCACAGTGTTGGAAACAGGGGCGGTCCTAGAATTTTTTTCTTGGGGGGGCAAGCTCGGGGCACAGACTGTGGAAGGGTGGCACACCGGAATGACATTTGTTTTGTTTTTTTAAATGCCCTATGCCTTAGGTAATAATAAATGGTAGGCGGAGGTATGAATAATAGAACTATTTTATTTACCCAAATAATGCACAAAACAGTGTATCATCCAGCATTTAGTAATCTTATCTGACTGAGTAAAATGCTTTTTGTTTGTTTGAGTGGGTTGATCTGTGCTCCGGGAGAGTATACTGGTGTATCTAGTACTAGTAACCTAGTATTAGTTTCAGCAAGATAAACAAGTGTTTCATAGGTATCTATGTATCTTTGTTAACTTATAGAGATGGAAACCAACAACTGAGTTTAGTTATGAATGTTTGTTTTTTAAATTCATAACAGGTACAAAGTGCATACACATGAAAAATCCCTTTGTGAGAATTATATTCAAGTTACCAAAGTTTGACTTATATTACAAGTACACAGTTTATGTGTATTATTTACAAACAGGATTATGACAGCTGAATACGCTTGTTTTGGTGTTGACTACCTGCAGAATGCTGAATTGCAGATGATGGGCCCTCAACCTCATCATTGGGAAAAGTTCCTGGGAAAAGTTGTATAAATTACTCATAATGTCAATACAAGTATAACATCAACTCAACTTTTAATACTTATTCAAATGTTATCGATTTTAAAGACACCCTGCTTCCTTTCTTGACATTGTGGACATATCCTATTCACTTCATTTAAGCGTCTTATGTTATAGGCCACTTGTCTATCCATTAGCTCATAAAACAACAACCACACTTCCATTCAGCACCAATAAAGAGCATTAAAATAGACATAAAGTAATAAAACAGAATGTAATTAGATTAAATTAATATTGCCCATTCCACAGTCCAGAACAAAGCAGAGGTGGTGTGCGACTTTGAGTGTGACTGATTCAGGATGCAGTGACTGTAGTGATGGTGAGGTGAAGCCTCATGAGGCATTGAACCACTTGAGCCAACTGGTTCGAGAAACGGTTCATTTCTCGAAGTTTCATGTGCACACGAAACCACCTACTGGCCAAATGTACAATCACAGGCAAGCTGTGTCTGAACCACGTGTGATGCATTGAATTTTTGTGTCTGTTATGTCTGTTGGGAATGACTATGAATTGCAAAAAATGAATGACCAAATCATTTCTGTACATAAATTATATATATATATATTTTTTTTTTTTTTCACTTATTTATGATTATTTTATCGGTACTGATGCCAGTGGTTATGGGGATGCTCCAAACAAATTTTGTTGTTAACTTTGTTCAACAATGACAATAAATAAATAACTTGACTTGATAACTATGTGTATGATACATTTTTTGAATGTATTCTGTTTGTGCAATTTTTTTCTGAAAATGGCATGGGTGTAATCAGGCAGATGACAGTGAAAGTGATTGTGGGACTTGGAAAAGGGCATAGATCAGGGGTGCTCACACTTTTTCAACATGCAAGCTACTTTTAAAATGAGCAAGTCAAAAAGATCCACTTCCTATAAAACAGGAAAACATATTCATTCAGAAATATATTTGTAGTCCAATGATAAAGAAAGAAAGGATTAAATGGGTCAACATGTTCCCATGTGCATTTATGCTCATCATTGCACAGAAAACTCATGGTTTAAAATTGTTTAGGTTATATCTGCCTATGTTTGATTTTATCAATAAAAGTGTGTTTACGTTAAGATGTTTTGCTGTATAGTTTTGTGTTTTCCAGCGCATAGGTTAGGGATAATTGGTGTGTGTGTGTGTGTGTGTGTGTGTGTGTGTGTGATGCAGACGTTTTGCCAGCAGCATCTCCCAGCATCTTCGGCGCGTCTGCAGTGCGTGTGCACTTTGAAGCGCATTTTCCGAGCGAGGCGTCTCCATCAGTTTACGCCAGGATTGCAAGCTCACGCGACAACCCCGGTAGTTTTGCGTGTAAAACAACAGCGAAACTCTTTTTCCTGTCCCTGTCTGGTCTTTATTTGATCTGAATAGTGCCGAAGCCGATACGTCACATTTACCCTGGACACCCTTGTCCAGGGTGTCCCCTGCCTTCGCCCTAAGACAGCTGGGAGAGGCTCCAGCAGACCCCCGTGACCCTGAGTTCGGGACTAAGCGGGTATGGAAAATGAATGAATGAATGAATGTAAAGCACAGCACATATAAGAACAAAATCCAGCACATCGTACATTATGACCAAAATCAACCAGATCCACTGTGTTTTCTAATCCTGCCTGAACGATTCTACCTGCTGTAATTGACGCGGATCTCTCTCTCTCTCTCTCTCTCTCTCTCTCTCTCTCTCTCTCTCTCTCTCTCTCTCTCTCTCTCTCCATGCGATAGACCCAAACTCCCTTCGCAATTGACCAGTAGATCGCGATGGACGTAATGGGCACCCCTGGCATAGATGCTTGTGTAACATGGACATTGATGTACAGGACAGGGGGCTCCATCCTATCACCTCTCCTCTCCTCACTCTCTCCCTAAGCTCTCAAAACTATCTCCAAACTAAACGCTATCTAGTCTCAAACACTCCAAACTATAAACACTATCCAAAATCTAGTAATCCAAACTCTCTCCAAATCTCAGTTGACTGCAACTCTCCTACAATAACCCCCATTTTGAATGGAGCCTGAGGGGTCTATATAAACCGTTAAAATATAGCTGGCCATTTTCATTTTACACCGTCCAAATTTACAGCTCAGGGCGCTGGGACGAATTCCAAATTGTGTGCAGATACAGGCCTACACTTCAAATAATTATGAGAAAAATCCAACGTCAAGAGAGCACTTCCATTAGGAAATAGTCAACATGAATTTTCGTCTTCTACTGACACCTGCTGGTCAAATTGAATAGTTGCAAATATTGTGAAGAAGTTGTCATCTAATTCTAATCCTAAACAATATGGCCATTCGAAGTGAAGTATTAAGACAATTAATCAGGTTTGTACTGCTTGATTGAACACATTCATCCCGTTCCAGTGCACTAAAACCCACTTCCCTTTAGGACCGTGTCAGCGAAGCCAAAACTTCCTTGAGTGACGCTGTTTCCCAGCATGCAATGCGAGCTAGCGATTCACAATACTATTTCATCACAAACATGGATGTAAAAAATAAAAAGGGACGAAAAATGAAACTTCAGGAACACCAACCAATACAATGCAATACAAGCAGAACTGGGCCGAAGTTTTATATTATGTACACCATAATACAGCCTTCTGGTGGACAAGCCATACTATTTAATCCATGTCCTCCTATGGCACTTCCGTGGGTGGAAGCTCATCGTGGAGCTCACGTGCTGGATGCTCGTCACTCCACCAATCCTTGCGGTTGAGTTCGCGAGTGAACGAAAAAGTGAACAGTCGTAACAGAAGCTTGCTGCTGGAAATAATGCGTTGCAAGTGGATGTGATGCTCACTGAACCCAATTCAGACAACTCTCCCTCCACTTTTCTTGTTTTGTATGAGCATTTAAAAAAAACAACATAATAATAATATGGATTTTGACCATGTATGTTTTGGAGTTTATTGAAAGAGGTTAATAATAAAAGAAATATATATATATATATATATATATATATATGTGTATATATATATATATATATATATATATATATATATATATATGTATATATATATATATATATATATATATATATATATATATATATATATATATATATATATATATGTATATATGTATATATGTATATATATGTATATATGTATATATGTATATATGTATATATTATTTTTCTTTAACTTTAACTAACTTATCTATTTCTATCCATCTATCAAACTTACTATCTAGGGATCTTGATATTGTGTTGGCAGATGCATTATCACGTGTACATGTGGACTAGCTGCGAAATTCTTATTTCGGGGGAACTGAGGGTTTTCTTGTTTAGTTTTGTTTGTCGGTATGTTAATCGGGTTTGGTTCTTAAGGGAGGGGGTGTTATGACCCACGGGTGGGTCTAGGTGCCTCTATGTTTGTGTCTGTGTGTGTGCGTGTGTGAGAGTGGATGACGCCTTGCAGGTGCGGTCCTGGATGTCGGCTGCTGATTGGACGCGCCACGGCTGAGAAGGAGGAGCAGTCGAGCCAGCCTGATGGTCATCCCTCCTCCGCTCCCAAGTCTGCAGTTAGTCACTTCTGAAATGGTGTTAGAGCACGCAGCCGTAGGGGTGGGCTGCCATTTTCTTTGTCCCCTCTTTTCTCCTGTTTATTAAGTATGTAGGGAGGTTAGCCTTTCTGTATTTGGGTTCTCTTTCTTTCTTTAGTTAGTTCTTAAGGCGAGCTAGTTGGAGTTTGGTTTATTATTTTGGCCTGGGCCCACCCTGAAGCCTTTGCTGCCCACCGGTTAAGTTGTTTTGTTTATTTTATTTACTGATCAATAAATGTTTTTGTTGAAAACCGTCAACTGCCGTGAGAAATTAATGAGCCTTGGGAGTGGGGGAAGGTGTCCCACACGTTGTGTCTCGGTCCCCCTAGACGGGACGTAACACAGAGTTTTCACCGTGACAGCAGGTTGAGCTCCTACCGTTTTACAAGTGACGTCGTCACGTTAGCCTGTCCCATCCCTGCTAAATTCTTTAAAGAACTACCGTTAGTAAACTTTTAAATTATAATACACTCTACACTAATTGTAATTTCCTGCCCGTGGTTCTATATTGCAACAGTTTACGGCTCATATCAGCAGATAAGCAGCAACAATCTGGGCATTGCGGGTGATTCCTAAATATGTCATTTCTTATTAATTAGCCCATAAGTGTTGTACACCAGTGTGACACCAAATGCTTGTTGCTGACAGCAGTGAAGAAATGACACTCTAGTGGTTCTGCACATTAGTATAAATAGAGTGATTCTCTATCATTACATCACAGGACGGCGGCACTCTGACAGATTCCATGAACCTGGACACTGATGATCCAGACTCCGGTCCAGATGAGCCAACAGGCCACAGTGGAAACGGGTCAGAGCATGGACTGGCTGCTGAAAGGATCCAGGTAGGTGGCGCTGTCATCCCAAGGTGTGTGGTGTGGAGGATCAGGGCCAAAGTTCCAGATGCTCACAGAGGTGACTGTGGATTCCGGAGGAGTGTTTGAAGGCTGGACTCCCAACAGTGATTGCCTGCTGAGGACCTCTCAATCACAATCAGGTTTTTTAGTGGCTGTGAGATTGAAAGTGAGATTGCATTGTCCAGGTAGGAGGACAGCAGTCAGCCATGTTTCACCTCCAGTCAACACGCAGTGGTTCACATGAAGGTCCAAGAGGCCTACAGACCTACACTGAGTCTGGACGTGGCAGTACAGTTGGATCATTGTCTTTGTTGTGTTGTTTGGTCATTGTGATCCAATGTAATGTGAGAGAAGGACGAGTGCAGTTATATTGGAGTGAGTTATTTAGAGTGGAATAGAAGTTATAATGCAGAGTCTGTTTTTATGAAATGTTCTATCACCTGGCATCCATCCATCCATCCATCTTCTACTGCCGTATCCGGAGTCAGGTCTCGGGGGCAGCAGCCTCAGCAGAGACCCCCAGACTTCCCTGGACCCAGTCACCTCCTCCAGCTCCTCCAGTGGGACCCCAAGGCTTCCCAGTCCAACCCAGAGACCTGGTCCCTCCAGCAGGGTCTCCTCCTGGTGGGACATGCCTGGAACACCTCCCCAGGGAGGCGTCCTAAACAAGACCCCGAGATGCTGGAACTCCTCCCCCTGAGGCAGGGCCTCCCCACCGACCCAGAGAGGGCAAACCACCTCATATCCAGCATTGATTTATCTGTTGGTGATTAATTATAATGTATCATTTATTTTATTTAAATTATATTTGAACTGAATTGGATTTGTTTGTAAAAGTGAGATTTATTTTCATTGATTCATGTGGTTTATGTTGAGACCTAGTGGAGAAGTGGGTATGGCCTACAGAAGGTTTGAGTACACAAGTTATTCAGATATGGAGAATCCCCATGGTAGGACTTCAGGAGATATATAATCAAAGTGTTAAAGCAGCAGAAATGAAATGTCAGTTGAGGTCAAGGTTACACAGGTCAGAGGTTGTGATGGCTTTTATTGTCAGAATATTGAATCATTGAAATATAATGTTTGAGCTCGTAACAAAGTTAGGATGATATAACATAATCACATAAAATAAATGATCTGGTTTCCTTCTGATTCATTGACGTCCTTCTGAAATCTCCACACAAACATCTGGCAAGCATCAAAACCATGAATTATTTTGAGGGAAATTTCTTTTGTCTTACTTATAATTCAATTATGATTTGAGTTCCCATCACAGGTGTTGTGAATCACTTTATCTTTTCCACATGATTTCCTTATTTAAGATCATGAAGCAGAAATAAAGTCTCTTGAAAAGTATTTTTCACCTCCAAAATGAAGATGCTATAGAAGTCTGAATTGAGAGCAGAGCAGTGTGTTGTTGATGTGTGGAACCTTCATGCTGAGATGTTCCAGCCATGGATGATGAGAGCAGAAGCAGTGGTTGTGTTGCTGCTGCCTTCACTGAGCAGCTGCTCCAAGTCCTGCTTCTTCCACTGAGGATTCAGCTCCACCAGTGGCTTCTGGGACGTCTCTCCCAGTAACCACAGCAGCTTGTAGGGAGAAGCAGTCCGCCAGCCACCAGGCTGCACTGGGGTCAAAGGTCGTGACACACCCACACAGTGTTGGTGCGTGCAGCTTGCTGTTTGGCTCCACTGGTTGTAGTTCTGTCAGCCACAGGTAGATGGAGCGCTCCTCTTCACTCTCCTCATCCTCACCACCACCTGCAAAGATAAGAAGAGACAGCAGGAGTCAGGACTCACGGTCCTTGAACGCATCATCACAGAGACGTTGACTGTTGATGGAGATGATGGAGTGACTGGTGAGAAGAAGCAGACTCTCAGTCACATGTCAAGTGTGGAACATCAGAAGGTCATGTGACCATGGAGTGTTGGACTGATACTGAGGCCTGATGAAGATGAACTGATCAATAATTGGGTGGTGAACTGAGAGAAGAAGCAGTTTGGCAGCAGATGTTGGATGAATGAGGAGCAGCTGGACGTCACCATCCTCCTCTCACACTGTGACTGGGAACACTGGACCTCTGCTGTGGGATCAACTGGCTTTGGTGCTGGAACCATCATCCACTGCTTCCAAACCAGTACTAACCTCACACTCTCCAGTTGATGGTCACTGCTGTAGACAAGATCCATCAGTGGCTCCTTCACTGATGACTCCTTCAGGGGGTTCATATTCAGATCCAGGTGTCTGAGTTGTGAGGGGTTGGACTTCAGAGCTGAGAGCAGCCAATCACAGCTGAGCTCTAACAAACTACATCTCCACAACCTGAATAGAGAAGAAATGATGGAGAGTTTTTCCAGGGTGTCATCACTCTGAAAATCAAAGTGAAATGTTGACTTCAGAATCTGACACTAAAGCAATCTGAAATCTGACCACTAGATGGTAGGATTTTACACACTGTACCTTTCCACCCAATTTCATACGCTTCAAACACAAAGCAGTGACTGCAAATTGAATTTCCAACAGCAGTGAAGTGAAAATCATGACAACAACAACAAGAGTGATAGAAGTTGTAGAGTGAAGAGGGTGAACTGACCTCAGAGTCTCCAGTTTACAGTCTGGACTCTGCAGAAAACCACTCAGCACCTTCACTGTTGAATCCTGAAGGTGGTTCCAACTCAGGTCCAAGTGTCTGAGGTGGGAGGGGTTGGACTTCAGAGCTGAGAGCAGCCAATCACAGCTGAGCTTTGACAACCTGCACCTCCACAACCTGAATACAGAAGAAATGAAGGAGAGTTTTTTATCATGATGGAGAGTTTTTCCAGGGTGTCATCACTCTGAGAATCAAAGTCAAAAGTCGACTTTAGAATCTGACACTCAACAAAGGAGAGAGGGTGAGTGAATAAGCGCTGAAATCTGACCACCAGATGGCAGGATTTTACACTCTCTACCTTTAAACCAGGGGTGCTCACACTTTTTCAACATGCAAGCTACCTTTAAAATGACCAAGTCAAAAAGATCTACCTACTATACAATCGGTGTGTGTGTGTGTGTGTGTGTGTGTGTGTGTAACGCACATGTTTTGCTAGCAGCATCTCCCAGGATCTCCGGTGCTTCTGCTGTGCGTGACTTTGAAGCGTATTTTCCGAGCGGGGCGTCAAAACAAAATTCAGTACATCGGACATTATGACCAAGGGCCAATTCCAATTCCTCCCTTAACTCCTCAATCTCAACCCTCGCCCTTAACCCTCAATCTTTGGCCCTCAATCTTGGCCCTCAAAAATAAGTGTACAGGCTTAGAAATGGGACACCCCTTAAGTGCAGTTACGTCTTCAGACTGTGGGGGGCTGCCTTACGCCAAAGCTAAGTCCAGTCTGTCAAGAAGATGACAACGACGAAGAAGAAGGAGAAGAAGAAAAAGACGATGAAAAAGAAGAAGTCCTCCGTCGCTACACAACGAGGTACACAAGTAACGTGAAGCCGGGACCGCCAGTCCGGCTGACAAACATCGTAAATTAAAAAAAATAAAAATGTTACGCAACAACGATGTCAATAATCCATAAAAAACTCTTAAACTAAGACAATAAAATGGTTTTGTAATATTTATATCTTTATTAACTAAGAAAATACTTCCATTTGTAGCTCGCTTTTTTGTCGCCATCTTTTTCGAAGATGTCTTGGCGAAAATACACAATGCCTACTGGGTAGCCCTCACTGCCAAGGGTGGTCCCGGAGAATCTCAATATTGAGGGCGATACAGCCCTTAATCTCCTCCCTCAACTGGACGTTCTTAGAATGGGGACAGCATTTGCACCTAGCAGGGAGCGCGCATTTTTGAGATTGAGGGTTGAGATTGAGGGTTAAGGGAGGAATTGGAATTCACCCCAAGATCAACCACAACCACCGTGTTTTCTAATCATTGACTTCCTGCCTGAACCATTCTACCTGCTGGAAGTGACGAGGACTCCACCCTTAAAGCTCGCTCTCTCTCTCTCTCTCTCTCTCTCTCTCTCTCTCTCTCTCTCTCTCTCTCCCTCTCTCTCCCTCTCTCTCCCTCTCTCTCTCTCTCTCCGACCTAATGGGCACCCCTGTTTCAAACCCAGTTTCACTCATTTCAAACACAAACCAGTGACTGCAAACTGAATTTCTAACAGCAGTGAAGTGAAAATCATGACAACAACAACAAGAGTGATAGAAGTTGTAGAGTGAAGAGGGTGAACTGACCTCAGAGTCTCCAGTTTACAGTCTGGACTCTGCAGAAAACCACTCAGCTCCTTCACTGATGAATCCTTAAGGTCGTTCCAACTCAGGTTCAGCTCTCTGAGGTGGGAGGGGTTGGACTTCAGAGCTGAGAGCAGCCAATCACAGCTGAGCTTTGTCAACCAGCAGTTCTCCAGCCTGAATAAAGAATCAATATTTGATTCCTTCCATGGTGTAAATGTCATATTAACAGTCATTTCTCCCTGTTGATGATCCAGATGTGCAGCTGTTGGGATCACTGAGTCATTCCCTCAAAGGAGTCATTGTGCCAGTGGGTAGTCAACACAATAACAACAGCAGTGTGTCAGTCAGTGTGCAGCCAATCAGCAGTGAAGATGGAAAATAATCAGTGAGTCCTTTGTGTGCTTGTGGCTGTTTTCAGTCATCAGAGTTTCGTTACTAGTCAAACACATTCAAAGGACAAGATGAAGAAATACTGCTGCACTATTAATCTGCCTCTAATATTTCTTCACAGGATCTTCTGCTCAGTCATGTCACCTTCATCTCCAATCAACAACTTCCATTGAGCTCCAAAGTGACTGGAGACATTCTCCACACTTTCTTCCACCATCCAAAGTCTTTTCTGGCTGCAGATTGTTGACATGAAAATATCAACAACATCCACTTTGTCTAGATGAGTCTTTAATATCTGCTTCAAAGTCTTCACACTGAGCAGCGTTACACACCAGTTGTCATCTGCTGACACACACTGTCCACCAGTAGAAAGCAGGAACTGACCTGAGAACTTCCAGTCTGCAGTTTGGACTCTGCAGTCCAGCACAGAGCAGCTTCACTCCAGGATCCCTCAGGAAGTTCTCACTCAGGTCCAGCAGTGTGAGGTGGGAGGGGCTGGACTGCAGAGCTGAAGACACCACTGCACACTGAAGCTCTGAGAGTTCACTGGATGAAGGAGAGCAGAGAGAGAAGTTGTGGTCGACATGTGAGATTCTAAAGACAGTGAAAGTGAATCAAGACTCATTAATGTCTGATCATCATCATCATCATCATCATCATCACCATCACCATCATCATGTAAATGGAGGGAAGTCCCGCGGTGGTGCAGCATGTGTTTACATCTGTGGTGCGTGGTGCCGGGACACTGCAGTGGTATGCAAACACTGTTCACCACTGGCACAGTTGATGATCATCATCATGTCTTCAATGTCCGTCCGTCATACCAGCACCACTACATCATTCATAAATTGATGAGACGTGGGTTCCATTTAACTCGTTTATTTTCCTTCTTGAGTTTTTGGTTCGAGGCAACACAGACAACGTGAGGTCAAAAGAATTTTTGGCTCACCAACCACTCCGGCTTGACCCGCTTTCCATCAAACAAACATTTCGGCCATTTTTTTTTCTCGACCTAAAATAGCTGCGGGTCACCTTTCAAAATAAAATAACGGCTTCAGCATCAGAATCGGATGGTCTTGGTTCCCTTTCTTGAAGAACTTGGCAGTTGTCAGCCGGAAGGCATCTTGCACTGTACCCCTGACGACGCCATTAACTTCGTCCAGCAGTGCAACGTAGGGCTCTTTCATCAGACGTTGACTGATACATGACTGAACGAATGGCTCGCGGCTTAGCGCATCAGCGACAACGTTCTTAACGCCAGGGACATACTTCAGATCGAAATCGAATGCGGCAAGCTTAGCAACCCATCTTTGTTCACATGCGTCCAAACATGGCTTTGTTAAGATGTAGGACAATGGGCAATGACAATGACCAAACTTGTCACAAATGGCCCATTTTAACGCCAGGAATTCCAACCTGTGCACTGGATAGTTAATTTGTGATCGGGACAGTGTCTTGCTGGCGAAAGCGACAGGTCGAGCAACAGTCTCACCTGGTGGCACTTGAGACAGGACTGCGCCAATGCCATCAAACGACGCATCAACAGCGAGAACGAAGGGCTCACTGAAGTTGGGGTGGGATAAGGTGACATTGCAAGCTAATTCATTCTTCAGGGTCTGGAACGATTCTTTGCATGCAGCAGTCCAGTCGCTTGCCGTAAGCGCTGGTGGAGCAGATGATCGCTTTTTCACCTTCCTGCCTCTCATGGCCTTATGCTGCACCTGCCTTCCAGAGAGGAGTCTGAACAAGGGTTTTGCTTTAGCAGAGCAGTCAGCTATGAAGTGCTGATAGTAGAAGATTAGGCCCAGGAAAGAATTAATCTTCCTCCAGGAAGGGGTCACACCATCACTCTCCATCAGGTCAGCCTCTCCCACATCCATGATGGCTTTCATCTTGTCCAGGGTCCTTCATCACCCCGTCCCCACAAATGACATGTCCCAGGGACCTTACTGACCTCCGCAAGAGATGACACTTCTTGGGGGCCAGTTTGAGTTTGTGACTTTTCAGACGGGAGAACACCATCTCTAGACGCTCAAGCGCCTGCTGTTCAGTTGGGGCAAAGACCATCAGGTCATCAAGATAGCAGAGCAGACTAGTGAAGTTTTCATCCCCGAAGATTGACATTATCATTCGCATGAATGTTGCAGGACTGTTGGACAGACCTTGTGGCATTCTGTTGTACTAGTGGAGGCCAAAAGGTGAAGAGAAAGCTGTGTATTTTTTGTGCTCTTCATGGAGTGGCACATTGTAGAAGCCAGACGTCAAGTCCATGGTGGAGAAGAAGACATTTCCTCCAAGTGCAACCCACCGATCCTGGGGTGCCTTGGGCCAGGCCGTCGAGTCGGACCATGAACAGGACTGTTTGAAGCTGGGGAAGATCTTTGCAGGAGCACCTTCTCCAGCATGTTAATAAGGCGGTTCAGGGCATCAGGGTCAGTGGCCTGTGGCTGCAGTGGGCTCTGTTCTTCAGCAGGTGGTGCAGGTGGCGAGACAGCAGCAAGAGCATTCACTGACACCCTTTCTCTGGAAGTTCTGTTCACTGACATTTCAGAATGATATTCGTTCAGAATGTCTTGGACTTCACGAGCAGTCCACTTGTCTATCGTCTTCGACCTGAAGGTCATGGCGAGCTCAGTAGACGGGCAGTTCTTTATGAACATTCGAGTCACCTCAGTGCTGGGGCTGTCCAGTGACTTTCCTTGCTCCTTCAGACGTTCAATGGCCAAGTCAACAGCGCGGTTCAGTCTAAGCCAGTAGTCAAAGGCATCCTCACCCTTCCCAGGAAGAGTGGTGTAAAAGTCTGCTAATGGGAGTGGTGAACACGGAACAGAATCAAAGTGCTTCCGCAAGAGACCATAAATGGCATCGGGGTTACAGGTGATGTTAATACCACTGTTCCTGGTCCCAAACCTGACAACATCCTTTGCTTTGCCACCAAGATGAACAAGGATCTCCTCCGCTTGTTCCTCAGGTTGCAGATTCCCCCTCTTAATGAAACTCCTCATGAGCTCCTCCCACTCCTGGACGGAAACAGAGTCTGAGTTGTCTCCTCTGAAGCAGGGGGGCTCCTTCAGCTTTCGATGAGGGACATATTGCAAATGGGACACGTCAAAAGCATTTGTGGCAGACACATTGGCATGGCTAGGTCGAGGGGTAGCACTATGTAAAGGGGAACTGGCTAGCATATCAGCATGGGCAGGTGAAGGGGCAGCACTGAGTAAAGGGGTAGTGACAGATGCACTGAGGTGAGAGATAATGTCCTGTGCCACCCGCTGGCTGACCTGTTGAATCAATGCATCACCCATCTGACCTACAATACTAGCAGCAATAACACCAAAAGGAGTTACAAAAACATTACCCTGAGGATTACTCATCTTTCCAAAAAGTTAACAAAACACAATACCACAAAACAAAAGGATGAAACCACAAAAGGCCTAGACTGGAAACTGAAAAAAAAAAAAATAAAAAAAAAAAATCAAATAAAAGTACATAAACCCTCTATCTGATGTCTAACACTGCACAAAAGCAACACATCTGACCGACTTCAGTGACCGCAGATGAACAGCAGCAGCAGAACAGTCCCCGGGTCGCTCTGCAGCATCGGTAGCACAACAAAAGAGTCTCGAGTCACGGCACCAATGTGACCTCTCCTATTCTGTCCTGCTTGCTGTATAATGAAGACTTGCAGAAGTCAGGTGTGGAGCAGCAGTTTATTCTCTGAAACAGAATGGGACACAACCATAACTTGCTCCGTGAAACTTGGTCACCTCCTGCTTCATGGGCTTCCTCTGTACTGAAGTAGTGATCGTATAGTTGTTGTTTCTACAATACAAATAATATTAAAAATAAAATACATTTTTCTACAAAATACAAAAAAATGACATTCGCAATTTCAATAATTCGCTCCCTAAGGCTCCATTTTTATACACTGTAACATTCTTCCAGTTACACACACATACCTGAAACAGAATGGGACACAACCATAACTTGCTCCGTGAAACTTGGTCACCTCCTGCAGAGACAACGTGCTCCGTATGAGAGCTGTGTGCTGCTAATGGACATGCTAGCATGCTAATCGTTTTTAATAGCAATAAAAAAAAAAAAGAACTTTGCTAAAACAAAAAACAAACAAACAAAAAAAATTAAATGAAAGACACCAGCACACATTTAAACACTGAAACACAGTTAGATGAAGCATAGCTCAACTTATTGCATTAATTTCTGTCTCAGCAGGGAGGAGACTGTCTCACCTGCTTCATGGGCTTCCTCTGTACTGAGGATCGCCCAGAATGCAAAGCGCTAACTTCAAAATAAAATACAAAATAAAATATAAAGAGCCATGGCTGTGCCCCAACCAAGTTTAACATGATTGAACACAATTTATTTTGTGTGTGTGTGAGAGAGAGAGTGGATGACGCCTTGCAGGTGCGGTCCTGGATGTCGGCTGCTGATTGGACGCGCCACGTCTGAGAAGGAGGAGCAGTCGAGCCAGCCTGACTGTCATCCCTCCTCCGCTCCCAACTCTGCAGTTAGTCACTTCTGAAATGGTGTGAGACCACGCGGCCGTAGGTAGTGATGGCCGATGGAGGCTTTGTTGAAGCTTCGACACTTGTTTCAAAAAATGGTTCATTACTCGAGGCTTCAATGACACAGTGCTCGAGGAGGTAATGTAGTGCTCAATAAAATGAAGTGCAATAGAAACGTGTTCATTGTTTCATAGGTTGTTTGGGATTTGATTCGCCATGCATTCTTGTTGGACAACACTACATGGTTGTACGGTTCAATGCTGACACAATAAAATAAAAATGAAAAATAAAGACAATGTCTCTTTTTTGGCACGACTGATTGTAGTAGACTATAGCTCTATACTTAGCCTGACAGTTTGTGCAATGAATTATATTATATCCTAAAACAAGACTAAATAGCCCATAGTTTAAAAATATGTTCAATAGTAAGTGTTCAGTGGGTCAGATGTCAAATGTGATCTATTTAAAATGTAGAATAGATGAGCTAAATAACACATATATAATACACGTTGATGGGAATTGAACCGTCGCCTCAGTCTTGCAAGTCCAAGATTGTCATAATGTACCACAAACCCAAATCACACTCCCTTTTTTCATCGAAGCTGTTTGAGTAGCGTTAGCACACCGTGATTCCTCATCAACTACAGGCCTACACTTCAAATAATTATGAGAAAAATCCAACGTAAAGAGAGCACTTGCATTAGGAAATAGTCAACATGAAATTTCGTCTTCTACTGACACCTGCTGGTCAAATTGAATAGTTGCAAATATTGTGAAGAAGTTGTCATCTAATTCTAATCCTAAACAATATGGCCATTCCAAGTCAAGTATTAAGACAATTAATCAGGTTTGTACTGCTTGATTAAACACATTCATCCCGTTCCAGTGCAGTAAAACCCACTTCCCTTCAGGACCTTGTCAGCGAAGCCAAAACTTCCTTGAGTGACGCTGTTTCCCAGCATGCAATGCGAGCTAGCGATTCACAATACTATTCCATCACAAACATGGATGTAAAAAATAAAAAGGGACAAAAAATGAAACTTCAGGAACACCAACCATTGCAATACAAGCAGAACTGGGCCGAAGTTTTATATTATGTACACCATAATACAGCCTTCTAGTGGACAAGCCATACTATTTAATCCGTGTCCTCCTATGGCACTTCCGTGGGTGGAAGCTCGTCGTAGAGGTCACGTGCTGGTTGCGTGTCACTCCACCTATCACCTCGGGGAAGGCCGTTGATTCAGGTGAGTATATGGAAAATATGGGTCAATGTGGTCAGTCGTAACAAGAGAAGCTTGCTGGCAAAAATAATGCACTACAAGTGGATGTGACACTTTTTTTTTGTTTTGTATGAGCATTTAAAAAAAACAACAACATAATAATAATATGGATTTTGACCATGTATGTTTTGGAGTTCATTGAAAGAGGTTAATATATATATGTATATATATATATGTGCGTGTGTGTAACTTTCACTAACTTATCTATTTCTATCCATCTATCAAACTTACTATCTAGGGATCTATCTACTACTAACTCTCAAAAAACTAACGGACAACCAAGAGCAACAAAACCAACCTACTGCAATTCGTATATTTTAGTGTGTGTGTGTGTGTGTGTGTGTGTGTGTGTGTGTGTGTGTGTGAGGGGGGGGGGGGGGGGGGGGGGGGTTAAAATGAGCACAGTGATGGCTCCGCAGCATAAAGTGCATCTTCAGTCGTCGATTGTATGTGTGGGAGTCCCTCAGGTTCAGCCCAGCTGATTTAGTGTTCGGTGAGAGGACCCTCGCGTCTGTTAAGGGGTAAGCGGCTTTCCGATGTTAAACGAGTAGAGAATAATGTGTTAGATTACGTCATTTTTTTTCCGTGAACGCTTGCATCGTGCTTGTGAAACTGCTCACCAAACTCTTGTCGCCAGCCAGTCTAAAATGAAGCGGCAGTTTGACAAGAAAGCTGTGGCTCGAGTTTTTGAGACAGGCGACCGAGTGTTGGTATTGTTGCCGTTACCCGTTTCCGGTTTGCAGGCTGGTTTTTCTGGTCCGTATGTCGTGGAGCACAAACTTTGCGAATCGCCAAGCGCTTCCATTCAGCGCCCATGTTAATCAATCAGTGCGTTTACATGCAGAGCTTAATCGGACTAAGCAATCATTCGGTTTTCTCGTCCAATCGGAGTTCTCACCTTGGTCCCCGTATACATGCAGCTGAGAAATTCAAATTATTGACGGGTCCTCCTCCCAACACTAGGGGGTGGAGTGAGTCTTTTCAGCCGGTCAGCTGCTTTCGGTTGACATATTAAATCTATTATGATATGGAACGATAGTTCATAATGTACGTGTTACTTGCTTTGCAGATAAGGTGTACCCTATTTCTTGTGCTCCTGGTTATTTTAAAAGGCAGACAAGAACGTTGTTTGCTGTTGGAGGGCTACAACAACACTTCGATGCTACGCTTTGTGCCGTCGCTACGGACCCCAAACTCTCGTTCTTGTTGGATTCGGGTTCGGAGCAGACTGGTGGGAGAGTTTGTGTACAGGTTTTGCAAAGGAACGGTGTCTTCAGTTATACACACGCTCATTAAAGTGCCGACCGTGGAGGAAGCTGGTGCCGCTGCACGCCGTTTCCAGCAGAATAACAGCGAAATTACCCAAATAAAAACAAATCAGGAAAACATCTCTTTGCTGTGCTTTTATTTACAAAGTTGAAATTCTTCTAACTTACAAAAAATGTGAACGAAAAGGTAGAAATATAAATACGAAGGAATACGTATTTGTTCAGGGGTGCGCAAAGCCGGAGCCCTGCATTTGCTGCGCTACCCTTTTTAAAAAGGTCTCCGTTGGGCGTTATTTTAATATGTCCATCTCTTTTAGAAGAGAAAGCATCGCCCCGGTCTCATCCTCTCTCCAAATGTCAACATTCTTATTCGCGTTTGCCAGGTTGTTTCGCGCCGTCTGTTTTGTTAGACGACGTAGTTGTGCGGTCATGAGTCGCGAGAGCGAGGCGTGGCGCATGCGCACTCGCATTGTCCAGTTAATAGTCCGATTAAGGCGTATACATGGCAGAGAAATTCGAATTCCAATCGCATTATCTGGGTGTCTCAATCGGAGTTCTCCGATTCCAATCGGAGTTCTCAAACTCCAATCATAATCGGAGTAAGGTGTTTACATGCACGTGAGTTCTCCGATCATAATCGGACTAAGACAATAATTCGATTTTCTCTAGTGCCATGTAAACGAACTGAATGTAGTGGTTCAGACCAGACGCGAACAGGCGCGCGGCTCGTGCCATTCATTTCAATGGAAGCGGAAGCGCCGCGCCAACGAATTTCGCGAGCGAGGCTCCAAATGGTTCACACCAGACGCGAACAGCTCCGCGACGGTCGACAAGCGTTTCTGCTCAGCTGCACTCTTTTTTTCACTCCCACTTTTTCACTTCTTTTTTTTTTCTTTAAAAAAAATAAAATAAAAAAAATCATTTTCGTCATTGCCCCCCCTCGCCCCGTAGCCAGCCCGCTCCATAGCTCACTTTTGTGCGTGTGTGTGTAAATAAATAGAAACACGCACTCAGGTGTCCATCTCAAGACAAGACCTCTTTCACAATGATCATTGACCGGCATCTCTAGGATCAAACAGACGTATTTTGATCAAGTCTTCCTGTGTGTGTGTGTGTGTGTGTGTGTGTGTGTGTGTGTGTGTGTGTGTGTGTGTGTGTGTTTAAACTCTCTCGCACTCTGATACAATGTACTGACAAATATAACATACAAATATGATATATGATCGAATTTGTCATTGGGTTTTTATTTTGAAAATTCACCGGATTTTCTCGTTTTTATTGAGCGACTTCCTGTACTATTGACGAGGATCGCTCGCGGCTCGCGCACGAAATAGAGCAGACGCCGAAACAACAAATGCATGCCACGAGCCGCGCAACCACCACATTGATTAACATGGGCGCCGAATGGAAGCGCTCGGCGGCGCTTCGCTTCCACGTCCAGTGAACTGACGTTAAATGCATGGCGCGATCCGCGAGGGGAGCCGCGCGCCTGTTCGCGTCTGGTGTGAACTACTACATTGCTTAACATGGGCGCCGAATGGAAGCGCTCGGCACTTTGCGGCGCTTTGTGGCGCTTCCGCCTCCAGTGTGAACCGGGCGTTACGTCGCTAGGAAAAATGTGTCGCCTGAGCCTCCGCCCCCTCCGTGCCCATTGGCGGAGGGAGGGCTCATGAAAAAAAAAAAATTAAAAAAATCGGTGTTCATTCGGCGCGCCTGGGAAACTCTGAAATTATGAATAACTTAAGCTTGTTTTTGTCCCATTTGCCTGCATCAGCCCGTCATGATATTGTTAAATTAATTGAGAGCCACCCACTATTGTTTTCTGACCACCCCCGCCGTACGTCAGTTTTGCACCATGACATAGAAGTAGAGGGACATGCCACAACTAAGCAGCACGCACACAGAGTCAATTCTGGGAAGTTAAGAAAGAAGCTTTGGCTCTCCTTCTGACAGTGCCCATCTTGATGTTAATTTGGGGTCAGGTTTTTACAGACTATGATGCCCTCGTGGTCCTGGATAGGATGCGCAATCAAACCAGCCGTAGATGCGGTGGTCTCTGCTCCTGCAAGACTTCAATCTCCAGATTTGCCACAGGAAGGGGGGTTGATAATGTGTTGGCAGATGCGTTATCACGTGTACATGTGGACTAGCTGCGGAATTCTTATTTCAGGGGAACTGAGGTTTTTCTTGTTTAGTTTTGTTTGTAGGTATGTTAATAGGGTTTAGTTCTTAAGAGAGGGGGTGTTATGACCCACAGGTGGGTCTAGGTGCCTCTATCTAAATAACTATTACCAATTTTAAACGTTTAGTTTTTTACTACTACACAAATGTAAAGTCAAACAACATACGCTTACAGAAACTCACACAACAAAATGTTGTAAAACAAAAAGAAAAAAAAATCAGCATTCAGATAACAGTTTTGTCCTTTAGTGAAGATTGACAATGAGAAAAACCAAGAGCCTCATCTTTGTGCGGCTGATCCTGTTTCTTCTCTCTGTAAATATCTGCCCTGTTTTGGAGAAGATTCTCTCTGAGGGGACTGATGTTGCTACAATGCACAGTCTCCATGCCATCACATGTGTAAGGCGTCGGCGCAGTTGCAGCTGTTGCACGACAAAACGGGTCAACCAACCCGACAAACGAGCCGGGTGATAATCGGCTCTGATCGGCTTGCGATGGAATTGGGACACCCAGGACAACACCACCTTTTTTTTTACCTGCCGCACGGAATGACGTTGAGCGTAACGTACGCTAAATCATAATATCGCGCCAGTCAAGGTCATATCGCGGGCCTGTCCCGCTCACCAGATATCCAAGAAGGTTGGTGAGGGCTGAGCGGGCAAAACCTTTGGTGACTAAGTACCGAAGGGGTGAATTTTTTCTCGACCTTTTTGCGCCTGATTAAAAAAAGGGGGCACAGGGACGCCTGTGCAGCTACAAGTAATAAGTCTAGACAGGGATGGGGAAGAACCAGAGCAAAGTGGCTGCTGCAGTTCCCCAGGGGGGACAAATTGTGGACGACATTCGGAAAAAATACGGTCCAGATTGTCTTGATATGTCGGATGTTTGGGTTGAAAAGTATGATTTCCCAGCAGGGGGATCACTGAGTATGGAGGAATTGAGAAACCTCCGGGATAAACCGAATATAGCCGAGGGAAAGGTTACAAAAAAGAAAAACCCAAACAGGTGGGAGATTCAAATCATCAAAGATCATGAAAGGTGTTTTTCATTCTGGAAACCTGAAGCAGAGGTCAGGGACAGGAAACAAGTAAAGAAAGGTGTGAACAGCGCTGGGCGCTGGAGCACAGGGGTGACAGAGATAACGGCAGAGGGTGCACACACTCACACACACTCCCCAGAGGAGGGAGAAAAGGAGCCACTCACACACGAGCATTCAAATGCACCAAATCGTCTGTATCCTTCTCTTACAGGCCCGAGGGACCCTCTCCTGGACATGCCTGTCTTCCCTCCTCCCGCCTGCCCTCATCCAACGCTACCACCGTACAACCCTGCGCACTCCAGCACCGACGCCGCAGCGTCGCCACGTTCATCAGGACTGCCGTCAACCAAACGGCCAGCCTCATCACTGCTTTCAGACAAGGGCTGCTCCCCCAGATCGCCAAAGCAGTTAACAGAAGCTGCTGCGTGGGGATTGAAGATGCCCGGCTGACAGAGGTCCGACGTCATGCAGTGCACGCTGAGAGGCTTCTGCAGGAGGCCAGCGATGCAGAGGACAAGAAGATAAAGCGTGCCTCCCTCACCATGATGAAGCACCTCAGTGACACGGCGAGACGGCCCTACAGGAACAACGACAACCGACGAAGGGCGACTAGCGGAGACAGAGGCGAAAAGGGGGCGTGCCACATCTGCGGCCGCATGGGTCACTGGGCCAGAGAATGCCCTGACAAAGGAAGACACCGCGGGCAGAACCATGCCCACCGCAGCCAAGAGAGTGATCGCGAGGACCGGAAAAGAGGATCCAGAGGGGACCAGGACGTGTTTATGTAGCATAATTGTGGCAAAGCACTGTTCCTGCTTTTGTTGTGGTTTGTGGCGTGTGTGAGAGTGATCAGTGAGCAGGGTGCAGTTACCCACTTCTACCAGTGGAGGTCGTGTTCGCCCCGGGGAATAACGCTAGAGAGGTCTCTCAAGTGGCTCGTGAGACCTATGTGGAGCGAACCGTCGTAGCGGACGTTAACGTGTGTGTTATCTGTTGTGCTTCCACAGGTGAGAAGGGGAAATGGTTGAAAATAAGAGCAAATGTATGTGTGGCTGTTTCGTAATTGAAGTCTGAGATCGAGGGTATGTGAGTTAAATTTACGTTTTGAATGTATAGTCTCCGAGTGATTACCTAGCGAAGAGGAAACAACGGCTAGAACGTTGCTAGGTTACCAGGAGGCGGGGTTGACGCTCGGTTACGTTAGTGTTCGTTTAACATTATGGGATGTTTATTCAGTAGAAATGTGAATATTTAAATGTATATGAGTAAGATTGAATGTGGGAAACGACATGATTAATAAGTTCAAGTCGAAGTCGGGTATGGATCTGTGTTTTGAAATGTAAAAAGTAGATAACGCTCGAGAGGAAGTCTCTCAAGTGGCTCGTGAGACCTATATGGAGCGAACCGTAGTAGCGGACGTTAACATGTGTGTTGTCTGTTGTGCTTCCACTGAAAACCAAAATAAAAGCTTCTAAAGAAACAAAGAAAAACAAAAATAAATGTGTCTTCGCAACATTACCACGCTACATTTACGTTTGACTATCTGCTTTAATATAAAACCGCAAAAAATGTGTTTTATAATTTTCTTTATATAATCTACAAACGTATTAGTATGATCCATGGAAAATTCCATGTTTGTTTGCGAAACTCATTGGAAGAATGAAGAAAATCTGTTCGATTGTTATTGTCATGAACATGAATCACAAAACATATATATATGTATATATATATATATATATATATATATATATATATATATATATATATATATATATATATATATACATACATATATATGTATATATATATATATACATATATATATGTATATATATTTTATATATATGTTTTTTTTTTTTTTTTTTTTTTTTTTCATGTGTCACTTTAACAGAGACAACACCATCTGTAATTACTATGTTTGGTTGCATTTCCCTGGCAGGCAAAGATAGATGGAAGAGACATCCTTCTGGGTGGAAAATGGGACTGGCTTGTCTGTGGATGGTGGAGGCTCGCTGGGCTCATCAATCCGTCCATCCATTCACCTTGGTTGTCTCATCCTGACTGCAGCACGCCACTGTGGAGGCTTGACATAACACACATTAGATTAATAACAGAAAAGCAAAATGTGACTGATGGTGTATTATTTAGTGTGCTTCAGTTATAATTCTCATAATAATGACTGTTTTGCTGGCTTCACACAATATATATAATTGGCCTGTCTTAGTTAAAAGCCCACTCACCACGACAAGGTGCAGGCCAAGAGTGGGAACACAAACACAGACCAGAAACGAACAGGACAAATCCAGACAAGACTACAAAAAACACAAACACAAATAACACTAATATCACTTTGACCACTATCTTTTTTCACAAGAACTTTTATTTCTTTACAAATTGAACCTTAGATTGTGTCACAACAAACTAAATAAACCCTTGAAACAGCCAACAAAACATGAAATAACACTTCATCAATATTATAATGAGTATCCTCATAAATGATTTCAAGATAACTTTCAACACTTTCTTACAAATTTTTTTTTACGTCTGCCGTAATGATTTTCAAGTTTTTTTCATGTGAATATTTTAACATTGAACATGTTAACTGAACAGTCAATGTAAAATCCCTTCATTGTTGCTCTGACCTCTTCATCATTTGTGACCTCTTCATCATTGGTGATCTGTACATCATTTGTGACCTCTACATCTACATCAGACACAGTATGGCTGTCACATGGTTCCTGAATCACGAGAAAACTGTCTTCTTCCAAGATCTCTGACACCTCTTTACATTTTTTAGAATATGTGTGGTCAAAGATTTGATCAAAATCACGTGTGTGTGTGTGTGTGGGTGTGTGTGTGACTCACTTACCTTTTATTTGGTAGACATGCTCTTACCTGATTTGAAGAAACTAAAAATGGTTGGGACAGCTGTTGAAGTTAGGCACTTTCTCTCACCACGCAAAATGAAAGATTTCTCCTCAAAGTGAAGAGCACACAGCCTGGAGTTGTCATTGGGTGTCCAGTTTTTTCTTCTCACATTTTCCACCCATTTGTGCAACCTTTTTCTGTCCCCAAAAGGAAAGCTGTAAAAAGCAAAACATTCAATCAATACAGTACAATATTTTTTTTTGTGTAATTTTACTTAAAATTGGGTATGCAAACATATTTAACTAATTTAAACTTAAACACAATGCAGACAGTTGTGCAGAAAGTTTAGTGTTAGCTAAAATATCGGGCACACAGACGTACTTATTATGTAAACATTTCTTTCCATTGTAACAGGTCACTACCAGATCTGCAATCCATTACCTAGAATTGGTTTTCCTTAAACTGATGTACAGGATTACTAATCTGACTTTGATGGGCAAATTTGACAACAGAATACAATTATGAAGCACTAAAACACAGGACCACAAAACAATTAAATGCATGATGAAATAATGATATGCTTTGTTAAATGAAATAAAAGCGCTGCCGCCTCACAGCAAGAAGGTCGTGGGTTCGATTCCGGGGCCCGGACCTGGGACCTTTCTGTGTGGAGTTTGCATGTTCTCCCTGTGTCTGCGTGGGTTCTCTCCGGGTTCTCCGGCTTCCTCCCACACTCCAAAAACATGCATGTGAGGTCAATTGAACGTTCTAAATTGTCCGTAGGTGTGCATGTGAGTGTGAATGGTTGTTTGTCTCTATGTGGCCCTGCGATGAACTGGCGACTTGTCCAGGGTGTCACCCTGCCTTCGCTCTAAGACAGCTGGGATAGGCTCCAGCAGACCCCCGTGACCCTGAATAGGAATAAGCGGGTATAGAAGATGAATGAATGAATGAATGAAATCTTTACTGAATGAATGACACATTTTATTTCACTCGTCGTTTATGTAATTATTATTTTTTGCTCCATAGCTTTCATGATTCAGCATTACATGTTAAGAGTGATGAATTGCATGAAAAGAGAGAGCACTCACTGATAAATTAACATGGTATACTGTTTAATTCCATGAGGACGACAAAATATTTGCAAATTTGTGTTAGCTACACACATCGACAGGTGCAAGAGAAAGGGAGGAACTTTCAAGATCGTTGAGTTTTTATTTTTTATTTTTTTAGTTCTGATGAAATAAATAGACCAATCATTTTATTACTTTGTCTGCTTTCCAAAGAGGTTATTAATTAAAAAAATATGTGTGGCAGTGCTGTTATGGTCCATAGAGAGTTGCTTCAAAGAATTATCATTTATTATTCAGTGGCACATTGCTCACTTGTTTAATACACAAATAATAGTATATTATTATAATAATACTATTTTATTAATATAATAATAATAATAATAATAATAATAATAATAATAATAATAATAATAATAATAATCATTATTATTGATAAAATTTTGAAACAACAATCGTCAGTTGTTCCGTAAAAAATACATTCATTTCCATGTTGAATTTTGTACGGTTCGTGAGCGCGCACGTCTGTCAGTGACGATCTCCACACTGACACAACTGCGCATGCTCTATTATCCCATCAATGCGGAAGTCAAAAGGTTTTTGGGAGCCATGCGCTGGGTGAGCAACTTCATTGAAAGGAATGGGACACCATCTTGGACTCTGGGGGCTTGCTGCACTGTCACGCAGGTTGTGACGTAGCGGGCCGGCGACGCCGACAGGTATGATGTGAATGATTGATAGCTACCATTCGTTCCCGTTAGCGAGAGGATTAAAAACAAACAGACACCATAATGGCATCAAAAAGGAGTTATCCCAGCGGTGCGGAAAAACGGAAGGAAAAGAAAACTGATCAAGAAAAACTTGCAAAGGGGAAAGGTAAGTTATTTGTTTGTGATGTGGGCTGGAGAGGTGGAGGTGAAACGCTGTTGTCCCCCCCCAAGTTTGTTTATTTGTTTGTATTCCTGCTAGCCAGCTAGCTAGCGTCGGATAAATGTTAGCTGGCTGGCTAATATTTGTTCGTCATGAATCAGCGTTTTTGTTTGTTTTATGAAAGTTGACCATATCCTGTCAAGTTGGCCTATCCTGCCATGGGAATGACTGATTGACTCCACACCCGTTCATTCACATTCTAACAGGGAGGGAGGGAGGGCATGTTGTAGTTGTTGTTGTAGTCAGTCCCCTGTTATTGTTCAGTGGAAGTTGTCTCTCACATATTTGACTCTTAATGTTATTTTAGCCTTAACTTAGGATGAATTTACTAAGCTTAGTTTGTATTTTGTAGGCCCTTCATTAGAAATGTGCTACTGTTTTATAATTCAAAGAAATATTTTATGGAAATACTTTTTTTGGCATGGTGTTGACTATTTTAGACTATTGTGGTAGTGGGTCATTTATCTTAGTTTTATTACTTTAACTAGTACAGTGTGTAAAGTAATGCCAAAAACTCTTAAAAGTGACAGTTTTGTAATTGGGTAAAAACTTTAAAGGGACACTGCAATCATAATGTTTAATTTAAAAACAAATACATTTTTAATTTTCCTATATTACTGCAACATCACTGTAATAATAAAATAGGAAAATGTGCTTCTGATCTGTTTTGCTTGATGATCTAGTGAGCTTTGTTTCTGCAGGAGCAATTCTAAAATATGTTGGCGCTGCAGACATTGAGCCCGAGGGATCTCCCGAACATCCTGACCAGGAAGCTCCAGGACCAACACGTTCCTCAGAACCTCCTTCTGTCCAGGTGAATAATGTGTGTTATTCTTAGTAGCTAAGCTGATAAGTGTGGGACGAAGCTAAGGCAATTAAGCATTATTTTAATTGTTGGTTTGCTTTTTAGTGTTGCACTTGTTGGTTTGTTGGATTTTCTTATTTAAAGTAAGCATTTTTTTTTTTTAATGAATACTCAATCTGTTGTATTTATTGACATATAGAGGATTCTTTTCCTAGTATTATAGTGTTTGTTTGTTTTTAAATCACTTTAAATTGCCTGAGTTGCTCAACTGAAGATGTTTAATTTTACCTGTAGCCTGTTTTGCTCACGAGGTGTAATAGATTGTGGAATCTTAGTAGACCTTAGTAGACGCACGCTGCTGAGAGTGGCAGCGATCAGCTCCGATGACCGTGGTGCTTGTAAATAAGGCAAATGCGCCATCTAGTGGGATGCAGCATGTTTATTCGTGTTGGAGCAATGACAAGTACTACTAACAAAAAAAAAGATGCACAGGGTAAAAAAAATAATCATAAACTCAAGCCCAACAAAGATAACAGATGGGCATAACTGTACTTAGTAATGATTACTAGTACTACCAACATTTGTATATTTTACTTTCAACTCGAATTTGAACTATTCATCCCCTTTTTTCAGCAGCCATTAACACTAATAAATTAAATTAAATCAAAACAATAAATTAAAGCTGCAAGCAGCGTTTGCGGGACTGAGCCGCCGTGGCCGGCGCGATGCCCGATGACCCCCGATGACGCCTGACCCCTGTCGACGCCCGCAATTGACCCCCGTCCTCTGCCGACGCCCGGCGACATCTGCTGAAAGAAGTCTATGCAAATGATGCAGATTTCTCACCTCCATTTTTTTTTTTTGAGGATGCTGTCAAATGTAAAATATTGGCCTTGATGAGACAAACACGTAGGTATTTGAATGACATCTGTAGCATTTTTCTAAAGGAAACTGCAGGCATTTGTGTGTTGACAAAGAGGGAGAAGAGGTCTAATCATCATATGCCTGTGTATGCAAATTATGCATATTTTTGACCTGCATTTTTTTTTAAGTGGCTGTCAAATGTAAAATATAGGTCTTGATGAGACAAACACATGGATGTTTGAATGACGTCTGTAGCACTTTTGTAAAGGAAACTGCAGCCATTTACAGTATAGTGTGTGTGTGTGTGTGTGGAAGTAGGGATGTGCGATACCACTATTTTTCCTTTCGATACGATACCAGGTGATACCAAGGCTAGTATCCCGATACCAATACAGATACCGATACTTTTAGATGTCCAACTTGTGTATATGAAAATGATGACTTTTACAACGAAAACTCGTGAATGTTATTATAAAAAATGTATTTTATACCTATGTATAAGAATTAAACAAGCTGCCAAATATCAGACTTTGTTTTAATTTTAATCAGAGAAATCAAATCAACAGGTCAACTGAAAATCTGAGCAAATCTCTCTCAAAAAAGAGAAAATAAGAACAGCTGCTCTCAATTCAATATAATTCTTTTTGGACCAGACAGAGTGGTCTTCAGGTTAGACCTTGACAGAATATGTCTCTCTTTGGGAGTCATCTATGAAAAATTTAAATATTCTTGATGTAAAAGGAAGTCTTTTTATGGGAAGTATAACTCACATACCACCACAAATAGACTAAATTGCAACTGTTTTACTTGAAATGTGCCATTTAAGTAATTTAATTATTATGCTTTTCCAACTTAAAAGTGACACTGAATTGTGTTAAGATGATGGCAGGAATGTGAGTTAAATTAACAAATACATATTGTGCTGGGAGGAAACATTTTTATCTAACTAAATAAATAAAATATGTTTTAATGAAAAATTGACAAACATTCTGGTATTTTATGTAAATTTATCTTATCTACGTCTATATGCCTGTGATGGTGGGCACTGGGATGTATTTTCACTCCACCTGGATATTGCCTTTCTCTCTGCAGTGCTGGTTGGAAATTGCGCTAACGTTGACGGGGGGAGGGAAGCACGCTATCGCTGTCGCGCTACGCTAACGTGTCGGCAAAGTTAACGTGCCAAGTTTCGTTGCGGGGGGGGGGGGGGGGGGGGGGACTGGACTCCAAGATGCTCCTGCTGATCACTGCTATGCTGGAGCTGGAGATGTGGCCTGTGATGTCTGCACTGGGAGGAAACTGAAGGCCCTCAAGTCCTGTCTGGTCTGTCGGGCCTCCTACTGTGACTCTCACCTCCAGCCTCATCGTGATGCTGCTCCCCTACAGAGACACAAGCTGGTGGAACCCAGCCAGCAGCTCCAGGAGAACATCTGCCCTCGTCATGATGAGGTGATGAAGATGTTCTGCCGCACTGATCAGAAGATCATCTGTGCTTTATGCTGTATGGATGAACATAAAGGTCATCAGACAGTGTCAGCAGCAGTACAGAGGCCTGGGAGGCAGAGAGAGCTGGAGGAGACCAGGCAGAAGATCCAGCAGAAGATCCAGCACACAGAGGAAGACCTGAAGGGGGTGGAGTCCATCAACGGCTCTGCTGATAAAGCAGTGAAGGACAGCGAGAAGATCCTCACCCAGATGATCCGTCTGCTGGAGAAAAGACGCTCTGAGGTGCAGCAGCAGGTCAGATCCACACAGGGGGCAGCAGTGAGTGGAGTCAAAGAGCTTGAGAAGAAGCTGGAGCAGGAGATGATGGAGCTGAAGAGGAGAGACGCTGAGCTGGAGAAGATCTCACACACACTGGACCACAGCCAGTTTCTCCACAGGTTCTCCTCACTGCCAGCACTCAGTGCGTCTCCAGACTCCTCCAGCCTGGAGATCCGTCCTCTGAGATACTTTGAGGACGTGGCAGCAGCTGGACCAAGCTGAGAGATGAAATACAGCAAGTTCTGCACAGTGCACAAACGTCTGTTATTATCTGAGGAGAACAGAAAAGTGACATTCATGGAGGAAGTTCAGTCTTATTGTGATCATCCAGACAGATTCACTGACAAGAAGCAGGTCCTGAGTAGAGAAGGTCTGACTGGACGATGTTACTGGGAGGTTGAGTGGAGAAGGGGGAGGGACTTCTGTGGTTTATTTTAGGGGGTTGGTGTAGCAGTGGCCTACAGGAACATTGGCAGAGCAGGAAGGTCAGAGGAAAGTAGATTTGGATTCAATTGCTGTGTCTCAATTCAGGTTCTGCATCCTTGAAGTGCGCATTTTGAAAGGAAGTTGCGTCATCGCACTGCGCGAAGGCTTGTCCCAATTCCCGAGGGTGTTTAGGACGTTCAAAATGCGCACTCGTAAATACGCACTCGTTTTAGCCGATTCCAAGGATACACCGCTACTATCCTTTGCGTACTTGGGTATCCCATGATGCTTTGCGTGCTGCTGCAAAGCATCGTGGGATCCTGGGAAGTCAGCTGAAATTAGCGGCATGTACTGGTTAAGACACGACATATAAATCTAAATATTGACGTTTCACATAAAGTATCCAGTTTTTAACGTAGGATTTTATTTATTTGAACATTCAACGGCATCGTTAGATGGCAAACCAATGGTTAGCGTGATACTATAGAAACGTCACTTCCGGGGTTGGCCAGCCGGAGGGAACGGCGGTGACGAAACGAGGAAATACGCCGAAGGCTAGACCGTCCCGAGTGGTTACCGGGGAGGCGGGGTTTGGTCCGTCCTTCTAGGCTGGGAACTCTAAGAACGCTTCCTTCAGACGGAGGACACTCGGCCTCAAGGGTGCAGAACCTGAATTGAGACACAGCAAATGACAAATCCTGGAGTTTATATTGTTACCCAGGTGAATATTGGTTTCGTCACAACAACATGAGTACTCGTGTCTCAGGTCCTCGGTCCTCCAGAGTGCGAGTGTACCTGGACCACAGAGCAGGTCTTCTGTCCTTCTACAGCGTCTCTGGAACCATGGAGCTCCTCCACAGAGTCCAGACCTCCTTCACTCAGCCGCTACATGTTGGACTTTATGTTCCTTCAGGTTCTTCAGCTGAGTTGATGAAAGTGTGACTGAAGTCGTCAGAGAGACTCTGAGCTGAATTCTCACCTTTGATTCTTCTTCTGTCTTCACGTTTGTTAGCCAGTGTCTCCGGCTGTCAATCACAGGGTGGGCGGGGCCTGGACGCCACTTCCTGTTGGTGCTCCTGGTGACTGTTGTCCACCTGCTGGATGTTTGTGCCACGTTGTTTCTCTTCCTCTGCAGCCCATTCATCCCGCAGATTAATAATGTGTCATTAGTCCACATGACAACTTTATTACTGTGGAAACACAGCTGAGGTCTGTTTCCACTCTGGACCTTTCCGCCCTGACCTTTGACCTTTCAACAACTCATCCATCTGATCAACCTTCTGACTGTTGATCCGTTTGTCAACAATCAGATGAATGCATGTAAATATTGTGAGAGAATTTTGTCTTTTGATTCTGCTTGTTGGCTCAATGTGACAATAGTCAATCAATAAGTCATGAAATATACCATCAGTCTATACTGCACAACAATATCAAGTCAATGATCAACTGTTGAATTGAAGCAATAAAGCAACAAGACAATCCAGATAAAGTCTCTGCTTGTTAGTAGATTTCTCTTCTGTCAAGATCTCCATGTATTCACCACAGACATTTAGAAAGTCAACACCATGAAGACAAGATCAAAGTTTCAAAAGCACATCAGTCAATGTGGGAAACAGCTGATATTTATCTGGCACACACACACACACACACACACACACACACACACACACACACACACACACACACCACTATTTTACAGAACAAGTAGAGAACGGGTACTTTACTGACTCATAGTGTATTTACTTTATTGCATCATAACCAATGTTCCCTCTAAGCTGCTTGCTTGCGCAATCGCGCACTACTTGCACATTCTCAGCGCACAAGGAAATCTATGTAGCACATAAAATAAAATTAATCAGAAACGTATTAATTAATAATTTTAGAGCTTTTATTAGGCGGCGCACCGCTACGCCTTCAGAATGATGATTTTTTTTTTTTTTCTTCCAGCTGCACCGTATGAGTCCAAAAGGCAGAGAAAGTTTCCAGGCTTTAACAGCCAAGCGGTGAACGCACAACCATCACGCACACACAGCACCACCTGCCGATGAACGGGCACCCGCAACCAGGGTTCTTCCTCCGGCTGCGCTAATGTCCAAGCCCAGTGCACCCGCTTTAAACCCCACCACCACGCGCCAGAAGCTTTTTAAAACATTCAGCAATCAATCAATCAATCAATCAAATTGTATTTATATAGCACCTTTCATACAAAGGCTTGCAACTCAAGGTGCTTAACAGAAATTAAAATCAAATATTAGTGAAGATAAAAGAAAAATAGAGCAAATACCATCCACCCATGTCCTCCCAAATCACATACAGGTTACCACCCCCCCCACACACACACACACGTGCACATACAAACACACACAAAACATCCCAGAGAACAGTTTAAAAATAAGTAAGTAAATACATAAAAAATGTCAGTCAATCAGCACAATAAAAATTGAAATGGCAAGGCACTGAGACCTGTAGTAGGAAACAGCCACCCACGGGGATCATCCATACCGAGAGGGTCCCTAGAACGATGAGACCCCTCCCAGTGAGCAGGCCCCCTACAAGGAAACACTGGAGCTAAAAACAATACAGGAAAAGGAAGTTAAAAGAATAATAATAGTAACAATAATGAAAATAAATGAAAAATAAAATAAATAATATAAACTAAACTAAATTAAAAAACTATAAGATTGTAAAAAGTAAAAAGATATACAGGAAATAAGATAGTAAAGATAAAAATAAGATAAAATATTCAATAATCCTAAAAGCTTTAAAGCTAAAAAGCAAGACAAGTAAAATACAAATTAAATAAATCACTTAAAAGCCAAACTAAAAAGGTGAGTCTTAAGCCTCCCCTTAAAAACATCAACAGTCTCTGCAGTCCTGATTTCCTCTGGCAGGCTGTTCCAAAGTTTCGGACCGTAGTGGCTGAACGCAGCCTCTCCATGGGTTCTGGTCCGAACACTTGGAACAATTAATAGGCCGGTTCCAGAGGACCTCAAGATCCGCGAGGGCTGATAAGATAAAAGCATATCTGATAAATAAGATGGTCCAAGACCGTTAAGACACTTGAAAACTAATAAAAGCACTTTAAAGTCGATCCTGAATCGCATAGGGAGCCAATGCAGTGATTTTAAAACTGGAGTAATGTGATCCCGCCCCCTGGTCCTAGTAAGCACACGAGCGGCTGAGTTCTGAAGTACCTGTAAGTTACAGATAGTTTTTTTCGGTAGACCAGAGAGCAGGGCATTGCAGTAGTCTATCCGACAAGAAATAAAAGCATGCATCAGCACCTCTGTGTCTGCCTGGGAGAGAAACGGGCGGACTCTAGCTATGTTCTTAAGATGATAAAAACCCGTCCTTGTGACGTTTTTAATATGCGCAATAAAACTAAGCTCAGAGTCAAAAATGACGCCCAGGTTCTTTACAGATTGTGTTGGTTTAAAATGATGAAGTTTTGGTAAAAGTTTCTCTCTCTTGCCTTCAGGACCAATAACTAAAACCTCTGTTTTGTCCTGGTTGAGCTGTAGGAAGTTCGCTGCCACCCATCACTTAATATCTAAAATACATTTTAAAAGGGTATCAATAGGCCCTGTGTCATCAGGAGACACAGCAATGTAAAGCTGTGTATCATCAGCATAAGAGTGGAAGGTGACGCTGTGTCTCCTGATGACATCCCCAAGGGGAAGCATGTAAAGATTAAAAAGTACTGGACCTAAAATTGACCCTTGGGGAACCCCACACTTAATTTTATGTTTTCCGGAGGAACATGCATCCAAACTTACGAAGAAATAGCGATCTGTGAGGTAAGAACAAAACCAGTTAAGAACAGCACCAGAGAGGCCCACCAGGTTTCTGAGTCTGTTTAATAAAATGTGGTGATCTACTGTATCGAAGGCAGCGCTTAGATCCAGTAGCACCAGGACTGTGAGTTTATTTGAGTCCGCATTACACCTCATATCATTTAAAATCTTTACGAGGGCTGTCTCGGTGCTGTGGTTCATCCTAAATCCAGACTGATATTTCTCTAAGATGTTGTTTGTACTTAAAAAATAATTTAATTGGTTAAAAACAAATTTTTCTAAAATCTTACTTAAAAATGGCAAGTTGGATACAGGTCTGTAATTGTCAAGAATAGTTTGGTCTAAATTGCTCTTCTTCAGAAGGGGCCTCACCACTGCCGTTTTAAAGGCAGCAGGGAAGACACCCGTCTGAAGAGAGCAATTTACGATGTATAAAATCTGTTCCTCAAAGAATCCATAAAATGTCTTTAAAAGTGATGTGGGAATTGGATCTAAAAGGCAGGTTGTTGGGTTTACCTGGGAGAAAACTCGACCAAGTGTCCTTGCATCAACCAGGGCAAAACTCTCCAGTGTTTCCTTGGATAAAAATGACAGTCCAGATGTATTAAAAGATACATTCTGATGCGCTAAAAGACTGGACCTGATGCCATCGATTTTACCTCTGAAGTGGCCTGCAAAGTTCTCGCAGAGAGCGTCAGACGGCATCTCTGGGGATTTTTTAAGATTATTATTAGTTAAAAGGTTGAAGGTGGAGAAAAGATACTTTGAATTATTTTTGTTTTCTATGATAAGTTTTGAAAAATGGGAGATTCTTGCCTGTTTGATTGTATTATTGTGACATTTTAGTTGTTCACGAAGAACTTCATAATGTACGGTGAGTTTGCTTTTTCTCCACCTTCTCTCTGCACTCCTGCATTGTCTTTTTGATTTTAAAATCTCTGGTTTATGTCTCCACGGGGATAAAAGCTGCTTTGGTTTAACAGTTTTTGTTAAAAGTGGAGCCACAGAGTCTAATGTGGATTTAAGTTTGCTATTAAAATTTTCAACAATAAAATCACAGGGTGCAGGTAAAATTTCAGCAGGAGTGCATTTTAAAACCTCAATAAAATTTGCAGCCACCTCAGAGGTAAGGCAGCGTTTCCTCACTGTTCTCACCGGGGCTTCCTGTTGGTTAAAACTGGCAATGTTAAAATACACACAATAATGGTCGGACACAGCCAGATCAACAACAGAGGACACACCAGTGGACAAGCCATAGGTTATGACTAGGTCCAGGGTGTGTCCCCTGTTGTGAGTAGGCCGTGTGACGTGCTGGTTAAAATTCATGCAGTTTAAAAGGTGTAAAAACTCTCTTGACAGTGGGTCAGAGTTGTTGTCGATGTGCAAGTTAAAATCGCCAGTTATTAAAATTCTATCATAAGTTGTCAGTGTGATTGATAAAAGGTCGGAGAGCTCACTGATAAAAGCAGTTGAGTAATGCGGGGGTCTGTATACATTAATGCAAATAATTGGTGGACTGCTAAAAACAAAAGCATGGTACTCAAATGATGAGTAACTGTTAAAAGAAACTTCCTTTGACATTAAATTGTTTTTAAAAATTGATGCAGTTCCACCTCCTCTCTTACATCCCCTGATAGAAAATAAAAAGCTAAAATTTGGTGGGCAAGCCTCGGTGAGGACAGCTGGAGCCTCTGTGCCAAGCCATGTCTCTGTTAAAAGCATACCATCTAACTTATTATCTAAAATCAATTCATTTATGATAAAAGATTTGTTTAAAAGGGAGCGCACGTTCAGCACGGCCAGGTTAATATAAAAGATTGCTTCTGTTAAAACCAAATTGTCTGTATGTCTCGGGGGAAAGTCTGCCTGTAGCGTGGGTTGTGCGGTTGTGGGTTATGTGTTTGTTGCATTTATATGGTCGATGATTCATTATTACAGGTATGGGAGCAGGTGTTGGTGGAACAGCAGTAGCAAGCTCAGTCCTATCAGCACTAGGGAAGCGTGCCCTGTGGGAGGCGCTGCAGGAGGCAATGTCCACAGGGTGCTCCGTAGAGGAAGTGGTCGGCACTGAGCAGGGGGTGTGACGCGAAGACAGTCACGCAGGTGTGAGAGACGCTGATTGTATGGTGTAGTGGATGTTTGAGGTTAACGTGCGGCTACCTAATTTGTTTGGGTGAAGTCCATCATGACGGTAAAACGACGGGCGATTCCAGAATAAATTAAAATTGTCAATGAAGTTAAAACCAATGGTGGTGCAGGCGGCGCGGAGCCAGGAATGAAGTTGCAGGAGTCGACTGAACCGCTCTGCTCCGAGGCCAAGTGTCGGGAGAGGACCGCTGATGAAGATTGACATCCCGCAATTCTTCAGGGCCACAAACAGATCGTTAAAGTGACACTTTAGCAGCTCGGATTCCCGACGACGCACATCATTGGCTCCAACGTGCAGGACCAAACGTTTAATGGAGTGTGGGAACGACTGCAACAAGTCCGGGAGTTTGTTTTTAATGTCATTGACGGTGGCTCCTGGAAAACAATGAGTGGTGGCATTGAAGAAACGGACGTTTCTAATTATGGAGCTACCAATGATGGCGGTGGTTGGGGCAAACAGTGGCTGAGGACGAGGGGCCGAGCGCTGGTGCCACAGTGTCACATCATCGGCGGAGGCTGGGGTCCCGCACGACTCTACAAGACCCAGAGCGCCACCAGAACGTCGTCGCGCCCTGAGAGCAGCCTCCTTCACCAACCTGCGCCGAGAGGTGGAGGTTGCGGACCTGACTGGAGGTTCCAGCGCAGACGACCCAACAGCCCGGGCCGCTGGCAGTGGACCAGTCAGAGAGGAGGCGAGATGGTCATTTTGGAGGGGAGGGAAGTCCTCAACACTCAAGATGTCATATTTGTTGTCCATCTGAAGCTCACAAGGCGGAGCAGGTAACGGACTGGGTCGCGTCCGCCGCCCTCCCAGCACTGTGGACCAGGGCTGTTGGTTGGGAGTGGAGCTGTTAGCTCGGAGCCTCGGATTGGGGCTAAAAGTGAAAGCTGCCCTCGCACTGCCGCTCAGCCATTTAGGCTTAGCCCCCTGCACCAGCCACGTATCCTCCCGGATGGAATTAAGTGGTGGAATTGAAGACGCTAGCCCAGGTGTCGTTGCGGCAGGCGGTTCGTCGGCGCGGAGCTGGGGAGCTAGGGCCGATCCCTCAGCCGGAGCTGAGCCAGTGAGCCCGGGATCTGTGTCCATGGAACCGGGACCGAGCATCGGGATGGTTGAATCCAGATCCGCGAGTCCGACTGAATCGGGACCAGTGGGACCCAGGCTAACAACAGAATCCAGCCTCATCTCTTCATCCCTGATCCAGTAGAGGTTGGAGATACGCTGCTCCAGCTCCGCGATCTTCTGCGATTTGTGGATACAGCTGTCACACTCGTGTGGGGAGGTAAGTGGAGCCATGCGGGGGGCAGGCGGGACAATCTGGAAACCAGAAAAGAAACTCCGGCAGCAACAGTGTAGTGCAAAACGGCGTAGCTCGTAGCTCTTTTACTGGTGTTTATGGCTGTGGGCCGCAGTGGAAAACTTACACGTGCCAAAGAGGAGTCCGCTGCGTTTTGTTGTCTTAGATCAGAGTGGGTTTAGGTCCGGCAAACAGCGAAACTTACCAGCGCGGGCCCATCTCTGGGCCCGTTGAGGTGAAAACGTATCCTGGATAAAACTTTGCCAGGTATCTGCAGATACTCCGGTGTCCAGGAGTGGAACAGAATGTGAGCAACTGTTGGTGCTCTGTTATATTAGTCTCTGGTAAAAACTCTGGATGGTATTTGTGCTCAGTAATTGAGGACGAGCTAAAGCTAAGCATCTGGCAGTGTGAGCAAGAAAAGACGGGAGGAGAGAGAGGAGGGACAGAGGAGAGGTGAGAGGGAGAAGCCATGGCTTCGACTGTGCTTATGCAAACAGATAGAGATAGGTGTATTGAGAAGATACTAAATAATTTGGAGAACGATCACGTTTTAAGAGAAAACAGTCCAGTGGTTCGCTCAGTCAGAGCTCAAGCTCAGGAGCGGCGTGGCTGGCTGTCCGGCTGTGCTGTCGCCTCCTGTGTGACGCGCTGTCACACAGGAGGTTATATGTGTTATATGTGTTTTTTTCTGGTTTTCAGACATGTTGAGATTTTGCTTAGAGTAGCGCCATCTTGTGCTAAGGTACCACAGGACTTTTTAATAACTTTTATTAAAGTATTTAAAATTCTTTGTTCAATTGTGATGACAAATTGCTCCTCTTGAATTCAAAACACCAGTGTGCCTGTGCCGGGTCTTGAACCAGCAACCTTGACATTCAAAGCTCTTCCTATGATGCAGTGAGCTACCTGGCCGCTCTTCAAACCTTCTGATGGTTCACTGGTCCTTTGGAAGTCTTGGTTTGCATCCTTCCACTCTGTCTCAACCATGACAGGACACTCATTGACCTCAGTTTCAGCCGCATTCAAGGACTTTGAGGAAAAAAATGTCCCAGAAAAAAAAGACAAATTGCAAATTTCCCCAATGTGGGATTAATAAATGCTTCTTCTTTGGATTTTGCTTGGAAATCCCAGCAAATTCAAGTTTTGGGTTTTTTTGGACATTAGGGGGAAAAAAAAAATCAACATTCTATGTTGTGTATATTTTCTATGTGTGTATTGTATCAGTGAGTGGAAAGAGTCTCTGTGGTCTGGTGAAAGATGACAGGAAGTGACGGAGCAGGAAGTTGACATTGTCTGTTGAAATCCATTTATTTCCTCATCTATATTTTCAGATGCACTGTGTGTTAATGAACCTTCTTCACGTGACTGATCCAGTCTCACATGCCACTGGCCACAGAGACTGATTCTGTCCCAGCAAAAACACAACACACTGTGTTCAGAGTCTGTTGGGTTTTTTCCAGTTGTTTCAGACATGATGAGATTTCGCTTTCTACCACTCCGTCTCATGCTGAACTGTGATTGGACGGTCGACGTTTAGTGGATTTATTCGGTTCTTTTGACCGAGGAGGCCTGCTGGAGACTGAAGGGAGTAAAAACAACACAAGGAATACATTTGTCAAAAACTTTATTCAGAAAATTCTTCAACCAACCAGAAACAACCAATGAGCTCAGGAGCAACATTAAAAGTGGTGGCACACAACCAGAACCTTTGATCCAAAGTGAAAAGGAGGCTTCATGCTGAGAACCATCTGCTCCGGCCTCCATCTCCAAGTCCTGCTTCTTCCACTGAGGATTCAGCTCCACCAGTGGCTTCTGGGACGTCTCTCCCAGTAACCACAGCAGCTTGTAGGGAGAAGCAGTCCGTCAGCCACCAGGCTCCACTGGGGTCAAAGATCGTGACACGCCCACACAGTGTTGGTGCGTGCAGCTTGCTGTTTGGCTCCACTGGTTGTAGTTCTGTCAGCCACCACTAGATGGAGCGCTCCTCTTCACTCTCCTCCTCATCCTCCCTCACCTCCAGCTGTCGAGAGAAGAAGAGACAGCAGGAGTCAGCACTCACGGTCCTTGAACGCATCATCACAGAGATGTTGACTATTGATGGAGATGATGGAGTGACTGGTGAGAAGAAGCAGACTCTCAGTCACATGTCAAGTGTGGAACATCAGAAGGTCATGTGACCATGGAGTGTTGGACTGATACTGAGGCCTGATGAAGATGAACTGATCAATAATTGAGTGGTGAACTGAGAGAAGAAGCAGTTTGGCAGCAGATGTTGGATGAATGAGGAGCAGCTGGACGTTACCATCCTCCTCTCACACTGTGACTGGGAACACTGGACCTCTGCTGTGGGATCAACTGGCTTTGGTGCTGGAACCATCATCCACTGGTTCCAAACCAGTACTGACCTCACACTCTCCAGTTGATAGTCTCTGCTGTGGACAAGATCCATCAGTGGCTTCACTGATGATTCCTTCAGCTGATTCCAACCCAGGTCCAGCTCTCTGAGGTGGGAGGGGTTGGACTTCAGAGCTGAGAGCAGCCAATCACAGCTGAGCTCTGGCAAACTGCAGCTCCTCAACCTGAATAGAGAATAAATGATGGAGAGTTTATAATGATGGAGAGTTTTTCCTGGGTGTCATCACTCTGAAAATCAAAGTGAAATGTCGACTTCAGAATCTGACACCACAGAAAATGTCACCTTGAAATTAAATCCTCGGTCCAAAACTAATGTGTGTTGAAATGATGTTTGGTCACATGACCACTGATGACCTTTTCTTTTCTTTTTAATTTAGACACTGAATGAAGTTTTCATATTTCTGGATGTCATTTTGATATGAATCAACCTTCAGTTCAATGTTTATTCAACATGTGTGATGAACTGTGTTTGGTGCTGAAACCATCATCCACTGGTTCCAAACCAGTACTGACCTCAGAGTCTCCAGTTTCCAGTCTGGACTCTGCAGAAAACCACTCAGCACCTTCACTGATGAATCCTGCAGCTGGTTCCCACCCAGGTCCAGGAGTCTGAGGTGGGAGGGGTTGGACTTCAGAGCTGAGAGCAGCCAATCACAGCTGAGCTCTGACAAACTGCAGCAACCTGAATAGAGAATAAATGATGGAGAGTTTTTCCAGGGTGTCATCACTCTGAAAATCAAAGTGAAATGTCGACTTCAGAATCTGACACTACAGAAACAGAGAGGGAGGGAGAGAGGGTGAGTGAATGAGCGCTGCAATCTGAAATCTGACCACTGGATGGCAGGATTTTACACACTGTGCCTTTAGACCAGTGGTTCTCAAACTTTTCTCTGTCACCCCCCACCTTGGAGGAAGGAAAGTTTTCATGCCCCCCCAGACAAAATCGTGGCAAAATTTTTTTTTTCAAATTGACTGAAACAACATAAAAGATGAACATTCCTCTCACCAGCTTTACGCATTTCTGCTGTGCAAATAATGTTTGACCTTTGACAATTTTTGTGACATCAAAACCAACATTCTTTTTTTTATCATTAACATTCATTTCACATTCAGTTCACTTTTCTCTTCATTTATGAAATCATTTATGTTGTTCAAATAAACAACTTTAGCAAATCACTCTTTGTGGCATCAAATCCTGAACATTACTTTTTAAACAAGAATACTTTCACTGTTCTGCTGTGCAAAGATCTTTTCTGGCAAAGCACTTTTGTAATAATAATAATAATAAACTTTTATTTGTACAGTGCTAAATCACAACCAAAGGCGTCTCAAAGCGCTTTATACAATCAGAGAGAACCAACCAGGCCCCCGGAGCAAGCAAGATGCGACAGTGGCTGGGAAAAACTCCCCTGTGGGAAGAAACCTAGGGCAGAACCAGACTCCAGAGGGCGATCATCTGCCTATGAGTAGTTGGGGTGAAGTAGAAAGATAGAGGAGAGACAGAGAAAGAGAGAAAGGAGCAGAGTGAGCCAGGGTGGCAGACAGGACAGAGTGAAAAACAGATACACCAACCAGGCAAAACGGATATAAACACAAAGAATAGGAACTAATTCAAGGCTGCTGTCCATGTGGAGTGTAAGTGTCCATGCTTTGGAAGGCAAGAGCCTAGCTCGATGGACAATCTGCCGATAGGACTAGTCCAGGTCTTAAGCGTGGTGGTGGGATGAAGCGATGACAGCAAGACCCCCAGGACAGCACAATCCAGCTCCTGGCGCAGTGGTCATCACCTGCCGGGGACACAGACACTGCGGCAGTATCATGCATATCGAGCATACTGTACAAAGCATAATGAGAGCATGGACAGAGTGGATAGAGTAAAAGATTGGATAGAGTAAAAGATTGATTGGGTGAGGAGAGTGATAAAGGCTCCGCCTGCACAGAGCAACGATCCCTGTAACGGGAGCGAAAGATCTCCCTCCACGGCATAAGCCTACAGCAGCTTAACTGACAGTGGATGGAGTCTAACTATAAGCTTTAAGAAAAAGGAAAGTCTTAAGTCTACTCCTAAATAAACTAACTGTGTCTGCCCCCCTCACCGAGGCTGGATTGTAAAATCCAATAAAGAAAATGAACTTTTTATCATCAACATTCCCTCTGTTTTCTATCAAGTTATTCTGTTGTGCAAATAACCATTCATTCACTTCACTAATACACTAACAATGGAGTTGAATATGTAGATAAAATAAGAAATGCAGGTATTTGGCAAGAGTAGTGAGAGTGTGTGAGAGTTACTGTATGAGGGCGTTTACCCACAGGCGCTCTAGGTAACATCTCGGTACGGTACGGGTCGGTATTCAGGCATTTCCATGAGCCCCAGCACGGTCCCAGGGGTTACGATTTTGGTACCTGCCTCCTTGGGGTTCGACGCGAGCAGAGCTGACACCGTATGGGTGACGTAGCTCGTGCAGGGCACTGATTGGGTAAAAGTTTTGATGAAAGCCAAAGGCAGTCTCTCATGAAAGACCAAAACCGCCATTTTTTAAATGCCCCGCGTGTGGATTTTTACAGTTTCACGTCTTAAAAACTGAAAAGATTATGAAACTGTACCACGGGCGAACGTAGAAATGCAGACGTTTCTGTTCTCTGTGGCCGAAGAAAAAGCTCATAGAGAGCTGGATGGACGGAGCGACACGCAATGAAAAGCCTTCCTGGTTTCGCAGCCGGTGGCCGTCGCTGTACAGCGAAACAGTGTCCGGAGAAACAAAAAAATAAAAATGCCGAGCGACTACCGACGCACCAAGGACTACAACAGTCGGAGTGGAACGAACAGAGAAAATGTTGGAGGTTTGTTCAGCCTAATTCGGATGCGATGGAACACCGCCGCGGTGTCCAACGGGAGTGAGACTGGCTCGACTCGGCCCCCTGGTGGACGACGAGAGAATAGTCGGCCACAACGCTATTTGAAAACATGCTTGAGGACTGTAAATGTGTTTTGTAACATCAAGCAACTTTAGTTTGAAGGCTATTTGCAAAGTAGAGCCATTGAATCGTGTCGATAAACCGCTAGCCACCACCGCTAACTCCGTGCTCTGCTTGTGTTGTGTTTGCTGGCAGCGAAAGTGGCGATTCTGGCTCGCAAGTTTCCTAAGTTTCACTCCCTATAGCGATTTTTAAACGCTGCTCGCTTGTTAACGCCGGTCGAATAGAGTTGTTGCTGTTTTGTGCTTTGTGTGGACTTAAGTTGTGCGGATATTCTTGTCTAATAATAAACGACTGTGAGACTCAGGTGATCGTTTCAGCGTCTACGTTTTCTCTTCTAGGAAAGTGTTTTGATACAAGTCAACAGTATGAAACAAAATCATTCTAAGACCTACGAAAATGTCTCGCACAAAACAAAACAAAACCACGGTTAATACAAAAAGTGAATCCTATGGTTTCCGGGACACGGGAGGCGCAAAAAAACCTTTGGTTCGCCTTGCAACCGTGACTCCGCCCACGCTCAGGTACTAGTCAGGCTTATGGAAATACATTTCAACCGAGCTGTCCCGTACCGTGAAAGGCTGGCACTAGCCGCACAGGGCTAGTGGGTAAACGACCTTAGCTGTGAAAGTGGGACACCTTGTGATGCCATGAGTTTAATTTTTATAGACAAAGCAAGGCCATTTTGGTTTACTGCTGAATGCTTCTTGTCTTTCTTGGGGGAAACTCTTTGTTTGTGTGTTTGTGTTGAAGGCCTTAGCTCTCTTTGGGATTCTATCATCTTTAGTTTTAAAATTTATCATCAGTGGAGAAGCGACAGGGTTACAGGCTTTTCTTGCTTCTCTACTCAAGAACTCTGTGAAACGTGCAAAATCTGGATAGCTGCCTGATGTGTCGAGTTCATCTACGACAACTCTACTCCACTTTCTCATAATCCATTCTGGCAGTTTTTTGAGCAATTTGTGGTTTTCCTCACAATCATTAAGGATAGCCAGTCCTTGAACGTGTGGAATTGCTTCAGTGCAGCTTCGGAGGAAATCAGAAAACTCTCGTAGTGCTAGTGGGTCATTTGTGCTGATCTTTGGCCATTTCATGAGCTTATAACGGAAAGCCTTTTATATGATGAACGGATTTCCATACCTGTCCTGTAGAACTTTCCACGCTCCGTTGTATGCGTTCTCTGAATCTCGATAAAAGACAGCTTTGCGCGCCTCTCCGGCAAGATAATTTTTGAGATAAAACATCTTCTCACTCACTGGTAGGGGCTTTTTGTCAATAAGAGTAATGAATGACATCTTCCAATCTGTGAATCTTAAAGGGTCGCCACTGAATGTGGTGGGTTCAGGGACTGGCAAGCGATTCATACTCAATGAACTAGCAATTGCTTGTGCTAGATTGGCAGACTCTTGGTTCAGTGTTCTTGCAGAAGCTGCTTGGCTAGGTTGGAATGATGCGATATCTGGATTTAAAGGAGCTTCTTTTTTCTGTCTTCTGTAGCAAGCAGAACCAATTTGAGTGTCAATTCCTTCATTATGGTCCTCAAAACTTTCATAGGCTCTGACAGGGGCTGCTGCTATAGCAACCTCCTTTTCTGCTTGTAACTGCTGCAGCTTTGCTCTCTCTTGTTCCAACTGTTGTTGCATTGCCACCTCTCTTTGTTTCATTTCTGACAACAGTTTTGCTTCTTTAAGTTTCCATTCACTTTCTAAATTGTGGACATGTGCTTGCTCTGCTTGAATTTCTTCGATGGCCTTGGATTGCTCCATTTTAACAGCGAGCTCTGCCTTTGCATTAACTATGCTGCTGTGAGTACTGCTTGAGCCAGAGTGATTGCTTAATTGCTCTGATGGGCTTGTGGTTTCAGTTTCGGTGTGACCAAAGACAGACCCATATTCCCTTTTGTTTAAAATTTCTCTAACTCTTTCCTTTTCAAGTTGATTATTATATTCTTTATCAATGGTTTCTATGCGGTTGCTTACAAGTTCACAGATTTCCTTTGTTAGTGTACCACAGGCGTCCATTTTGTTCACAATCTCAGGTGTAGTGTCGCTGTTACGTAGAATTGGTTCATATTGCTGTTTTACGGTTTCATGCCTTGTTTCAATATCTTTCTGTTTGTCATTTAGGTCTTCTAAGAAGCACAGGGTTTTTAGTTTTGTCCTTGCCTCCCTTGCTGTAACTTTCCAAGAGTTATAAGCCTTGTGAAATGTTTTTCACGTTTTTTTGGCATTTTCATGATGCATTTCTTGACCTTTCTCTGTTCGTTTTCTCTGATGTGAGCTAGACTCGAGTGGGGTGTCCACAAGATTGTCTATTTTTTCCGTTGGGAGTGACATTTTTCTTGCCTTGCAACTGTTTTAGTTCAACTGTCTACTATGCCTAAATCTTTACTTATAAGGTGTAGCTATCTTCACCACAGAGTAACAATATGTCATGCATTCACAGACCATGAAGATATATAGACCCTTTCATAAACATGAATTATTATTCCATTGACACGTTTGACAAACACCATGAAATATCGTCAATATCAGTTCACTTTTTCAATTTATTTGACCTCAGAATATATTCAAGACACTTTAGTTGCATTGTGAACTTATGTGGATAAAGTCTCTTTGGCTCCTTCACACTCAATGTCTCTTTCTTTACCTTCTGTAGTTGTACCATTAGTATATTGTCGTTTTAATCTTGCCTGAGCATCATGAGAAGAGCGAAGTCGTCTGGCTTGTAGCAGGTCAGCAGATGAATCTAGAACCGGATGGCGTCAACTTCTCTGCAGGGATCCATTGCAGCTGGGGCTTTCGCTGATCGTCGTCGGGGGAGTTTTCACTGTAGCAGCCCACTTGGAATTACTCGCAAACGCAGAGGGTTTTTACGGGTGTTCTTTTATTCTTCTCCTCCTCCTAATCCTTCACGTTTGACACAGTGAAAACTAATAAATAAACAAAACAACAAAACAAAATACAATGACGTGGTGTCATGCTTCAGCAAACAATACAAATCATATTTACATCTTTTGAATCAATCAACAATTATCCACCATAAACTCAATATTTCACATTAAATACATCAATAAACTTTGCCTACCTCCTTCCGCTTTCCAAGGGTGATAAACTTGAACTCAGTCTGCTAAACCTTTAGCTTCGACACTTCGTGATGATGCTCCTTACATAAGATAACCAACAAAGAAAAACGTAAGGCAAGCCACAGTGACACAAACTTTCACAAGATTAACACATTACGTTAGAAGTAGATTTTACATGTTTTACCGACTCTGAAGTGAGATGGAGCATGTTGCTTTCCGAGGCAGGAGCAAACTTTCTTCGGCAAAAAGGAAATAGGCGGTTTTCAAAATAAAGGCACAAACGAAAAACGGTAACACAACAACACTTTAAAATAAAATCACTGCCATTTACAGTTTTTCCTTATGATGTTGAAAAAGAATAAAACTTTTTATTATTATTTCAATTATGGAATCCAGCGACAGTTCAAGAGGAGAGACCCCACCCCCACCCCCACAAGTTCAGTTAAGCCATTGCACACAAATGGAAGCATGATGAGCAAAATATTCTATTCAATATCTTTATCGTACATTTTTGTATTAAAACAAGCTTCATTTTGGTGTGAGAAGTTGTGTGTTTTATCCGTTCCGACAAAGGTCTCGGCTTGAATACGTCGAATGCTTCCGTATTGAAAAAAAGACACTTGGAAGATGTTTTTTTAAGAAATGTCCACTGGCCTTTGAGTAGTAGTGGGATGAGTTCGGAGCAAAGATTTCATCATTTTTTTGTACTCAGAAGGAGAAGTACTTGGTAAACCACTCCTGTTTCAGCTCCTCTCGCCCCCTCTGCTCCAGATATGGGCCCCTACAAAAACAAATAAACATTTATTTAGAGTGTCTTAATTTGAAATGGTTGCAAAGCAAAATGTGAGCCATTGGCCGTTAAATAAAATGTTTTTTTATAGTGTTTTCTTTGATTCTTTCTAATTCAAAAAAGAACTGCATGTTCTCCGAAAATGTAAACCTTGCAGAAGGGGTGGACCACCTTGCCAACTTGCAATAAAAAAGCATTTTCAGTCAGTCTCAGCATACCCTGACCAATCAGCCTCTTTAACATTTTGCTATAATCAGGTAGCAGCTGCCGCAAGCTGGCCCAGTCCCAGTAGAAGATGGAGGAAAACAGGAATTGACTGTGAGCTGAGCTGCTGCTGAAGAAACTTGGAGAAACTTTTGTGTATACGCGGTGGTTTTTATCATATTAAAAGAAGTCTTGGGATTCACTTTACATTGAGTTATAAAGAAACTGGGAACAAAGATGGGAAATAACAAAAAAACATGCTTGTTGCTTTTGTATTTAAAAGATACAAATTCTCTGCAAAGTCATTACCCTATCGTTATTTCAGTTCTATTTCTTGAAGTGGAGCTATTTGAACTATGCTGTTGTGTAGTTAAATATAAAGATAGATGATATTTCAGAGGGGGATTATTTAGAGTTCCTTCATCTTTTGGGGTAAAAGTTCAGTTTTCAGTACAGACAAAAATAAGCATGGAGAAAATGACATTGGTTATTGTTATTAAAAGTGTAAGCATTCAATAATGACTCCTTGGTTGTAAGCATTAGTGATTACAGTTTGGTTGTGCTGCCGTTGAAAAACAAAAAGAAACTATAGTATCAAGAGAACCAAAAAATGATCCAGGTGCTAATGCAACACCTCTGGTCAGTTCAGTCCAGATGATTCTGCTACAACTTTGTCCTTTTTGCAAAAACTAATTGCAAATGTATTTTTTCATTAAAAGCAAAAAAAAAAAAAAAAAAGAACTTTTTAATTTAAGTACATTTCAGAGCTTTTACTTTTGTATCTTTACTTAAGTAAAGGAGTTGAATCAGTACTTTTACGTTTACCAGACTATTTTTCTACATACAAATCCATACTTTTGCCATCTATAACTAGGAAGCAGTTGCTTTCAGCTGCTTTTAAGAAACAAACAACGCTCAGAAACACTAGAAACATCCTGTATCAGTACCAGTAGATTAGGCTCTTTTGATCTGTGTTGATGCAACGAGGCTCCTCCTACCTGTTTGAGTGGCTCTGCAGGTCCGTGTGTGGATCCTAGCAGGAAGGCGACACGTAGCGGATGCCCGTCTGTGGCGAGGGGCAGACGGGCAGCGGGGCGGTGGGCGCCGGGGTCGGGGGGGATGCAGGAGGTGCGGGACCTGGACGAGCGGAAGATGGAGGGGGAGGAGGGCTGGCCCAGCGATAGGGAGGTGTGCATGTGCGGCAGGGAGGAGGTGGAGTAGTGCGGGGAGGGGTGAACGTGGGAGCTGGACTGGTGGGGGAGGGTCGAGGAGGAGTGCTGATGGAGGGAGGCGGGGGAGGGGGAGGAGGAAGAGGTGGAGGAGGTGTAGGAGCGGAAGGTGCTCCGGTCGAAGGTGGTGGCGGTGGCGCTCGGGACGCTGGTGGGACACGCGGGAGACTCCGTCTGCTTCCGCTGTCGATGACAAACAGCAGAGTCCAGGGCGACTTGTAGGACTTTGCATTTCATGAACACGGCAATGATCCTCAACCAGCGAGTCAAAGGTGTGCAATAAATGTTATGTGAGTAATATTTGGAGATTCTGAAGAAGAAAGCGACATCAATGCAGCACCCAAACCTGGATACCGCAGCCCCGTTCTAAACTAGCATGAGGCTACCTGGCTAAACTAGTGAGAGATGGGATCAGGCAGCTTGAAAGCAACCTGGACTGACTGGACACGAGAAATAAATCAAAAGGATTCAGACAGTGTGAGGTTACCGGTACACAGAACTCAGGAGATTATTTACACTGTACTGTAGTAGGTGATTCACTTCTGCCATTCATCTTTTAATCAGGTCCATTTGTTTTGAGATAGTAGCGGTGGTTTTGTATTTTTTATCTAATTTTATTACAATCATTATTCAGAAGGACAAATGATTTTCAGTGTTGCATGCAGCCGTCAGATTGTCACGTCTTCTGACTCAGGAGTGTGTTTGATATTTGGAAGAAGAAGAAGAAGAAGAAGAAGAAGAAGAAGAAGAAGAAGAAGATTTTTTTTTGATTTTTACAATCACATTTATTTACAAAGTACAGGCTAAAAACTTATGCACCTTTCCTAATTTAAATAAATGATTAAAACAAAGAAATAAATGAACTAAAAAATAAAATAATGAACAACAACACAAAATCAAAAACCAAACCAAAAGAGACAACCCATTCAAAACAAAACGAAATAAAAATAAAAGTATTAAATGAATAAATACATAAATAGACAAATAAAAAATAAAAACACACACAAAAAAACACAAACACAAATCAAAAGCCAAAAAAAAGAAAACATTCAATCTTTTAGTGCATCAGAAAAAAATAACTTATTGTTTAAAATAGCACACAAAATATTCTTGTGGCACCAGATGTTTTGGAAAGCGTCAAGGTCTTTCACCATTTTAAAAAAAGAAAACTCTAGGTGGATTCGGGAACGCAGGTTACGGCGCCACACCATTGTTGCATCATCGCTACCGAGACATTCTATTTTATTTTTCCTTGAGATGTAAATTGCCATTTTCGCTTCTCCAATAATAAAATTTAAAAGTTGCCACATTTCTTTGTTTTTTTTGCTGTAGCCCGTACCATAAATAAAATTTGTGATTGTAAAATTAAAAGAACTAAAAACATTTGTTAAAACAATAAAAAATGCAGTGAGTCTAAAACAATCAATAAAAATGTGAAAAACCGTTTCGCTGGAGAAGGGGCACTGGTTGGACACAGCAGGGTTAATGATGGAGATAAAAGCATTGGAGGCAATGGCCCCATGCAGCATCCGCCACTGAAGATCTCCTGTTCTTTTCTTCAGTGGCAGCTTGTACAGGACCCTCCAGTGAGGTGTACCGTCCAGTCTTTTACTCCACGCACACGTTGTTCTTTTCCCCAGAATCTTTTGGTTAAAAACTTGGACGCACACTTTATAGCGGTCCTTCTTCTTAGTGTGACCAAGGTGAAGGGATGTGGTCTTCAGTAGAGGGCCTTCGGTCTCAAGGCGAGGGGTGATTCTTAAAGCCGGGAAGGGTTCTGTGGTGTCTGGCTCTGTGCCTGACTCCAGCTGCACGAGGAGACTTTGTTCTCCAGGGGATAGTCTCTCCCTCCACAGCTGGAGCAGTCTCTCCGTCATCCTGGTGGACTGCAGGCCCAGCACACTTCCCACAGTCTGGTGGTCACCAAGGGTCGGTCCTGCCGCTTGAACCAGGCGCTGCAAGTCCACGGTGTTTGTCCTGAGCAGAGCAGCCGTCAACCCGGGCGTCGCACCACTAGAAATGTCCAATCTGGCACCATGAATAAGTGGTTCTTTTAAAAGCCAGAGCAGAGAATCGGAGGTGTTTTTTTCTTTGCTGCTTTTAAAAAAAGCCCATACTTTAAAAACACTTTGATAAAAAAGAGGAATCCCATTTAACTTTAAAAAATTGGAATCCATTAAAAACAGAGCAGTATCCAGTCCCAGTTGACTCACCTCTCTGAAGATGCAGCTGGCCACACCCCTCCACACCAGGTCTGTTGGACCAGTCAGGAAGCGCTGGAGAAACTGCAGCCTGAAAGCTGCAGTCCTGCTGGCCAGGTGGATGAGGCCCTGTCCCCCCTCCTCTCTTGGTAAAAACAGCACCCCCTGTGGCACCCAATGTTTTTCATCCCAAAAAAAAATCTAGGACTTTTTCTTGGATTCTGACCATAAGTCCAGCTGGAGGATCCAGACAGGACAGTCGGTGCCACAGGAGGGACGCGACTAGGTTGTTTAAAACCAAAACTCTGCCTCTATAGGACTCTCAATGTCACTGTACAACACACGGATCATGGCAATGAAGCCAGGGCTGAACCCAAACCTCCCCATGACTTTCCAGAGGAAGCTGTGTTCAACCCGGTCAAAAGCCTTTTCCTGGTCTAGCGAAATGAGACCAGTGTCAATACCCAATGAGCTGGAGACCTCCAAAACATCCCGAATTAGGTAGACGTTGTCTACCATGGACCTGCGGGGTACACAGTAGGTCTGGTCCCGGTGGATGACCTGCTCCATGGCTCTTCCCAGCCTGGAGGCCAACGTTTTGGACAGTATCTTATAGTCCACGCAGAGAAGGGACACCGGGCGCCAGTTCTTAATTTCCTGCAGTTGTCCTTTTTTAGGAAGGAGAGTCACCACTGCTCTTCGACAGGAGAGAGGGAGGGAACCACTGTCCAAGCTTTGGTTCAGAACCTGGAGCAGGTCAGCTCCTAGAATGTCCCAGTACTCGTTGTAGAATTCAACGGTGAGTCCGTCGATCCCCGGGGATCTCCGTCCCTGCATGCCCTTCAGGGCAGCCGTTAATTCCTCCAGCTGTAGAGGGCGGTCCAGCTGTGCATTGATGTCAGCTGACACCTGCGGTAGAGCTCTGAGAAAGTCTTCCTCCAGTTCAACGTCTTCCTCATACTCCGACGAGTAAAGCTGTGAGAAGAACTGTGTGGCTCTGCTCCTGATCTCCTGGGGCTCGGTCAGCTCCTGCCCGGTGTCCGTCAGCAGGCAGTGGATGTCCTTGTACTGTCCATTCTTCTTCTCCAGTTCGAAGAAGTAGCCAGAGGGAGCATCCATCTCCGAGATGTTCTGGATCCGGGACCGGACCAGCGCCCCCTGTACCCTTGAGTCCAGCAGGCTGGCTAAGGCCATCTTTTTGGAGTTGAGGACTTCAATGCGCCCTCGATTTCCTGTGGAATAGCCAAGCGCTTCTAATTCCACTATTTCACTCTCCAGGTCTTTGATTGATCTACATGTATACTGTGTGACATTGAGAGTGTACTGCTGACAGAGTAGTTTAATTTGTACTTTTCCATGGTCCCACCACTGGCTAAGACTACTAAAATCAGATATTTGATTTTTAAAACCACACCAGAAAACTTTTAAAACTTCTTTAAAACCTTTATCTAAAATCAAAGCAGAATTAAAATGCCAGTAGGCGCTCTTTGGTAAAATATCTTTTAGTATGACGTCACATAAAACCAGAGAGTGATCAGAAAAAACAGATGGCACAATCCTACAATCTTTAAAAACATTAAAATGATGCTTAAAACAATAAAACCTGTCTAACCTCGCTAGAGAGACTCCGTTCTCTCTCAGGTGGGACCAGGTGTACTGACGACAGTCTGCATGCATCCTCCTCCACACATCCACCAGGTCATGGGAGTAGACCAGCTGCTTCAGAGTGTGCTGGGAAGCTGGATGTGGCTCTGTGGTTGCGGTCTAAAAACTCATCTTCAGTACAATTAAAATCCCCGCCCAAAATTAAATAATCCTCTGAGCCGCAGCTGTTTAACTTATTATTAACAATTTCTAAAAACCTCTTCCTCTCTGCTCCATGGTTTGGTGCATAAATGTTCATAAAAACCAGATTAAAACTGTGGACCTTGGCTTTGACCAGCAGGCATCTCCCCTTCACCACCTGCTCCACCTCCACAGAGGATGGAGAGAACCTCTTGGAGAGGAGGATGCCCACTCCTCCACTTGCCGTGGTGTTGTGGTTTAAAGACACGCTGCCCTCCCACTCCTTCTCCCAGCACCCCTCAATACTTGGGTCACTGTGGACCTCCTGAAGAAATAAAGTGTCCAAGTGCTTTCTTCTTGCTGTGTCCAACACAAGTGCCCTCTTTTTTGGTTCTCTGGCTCCATTCACATTGAGCGTTCCAATTTTTAAAACATCCATGTTTGGGATTAAAAAGCACAAAAATAAGAAAATAAAAACACAGATAAAAATAAAATCCCTGTCATCATTTTAAAAATGTATTTCTTTTCGGACTCGTATAAGGTGCTTTTTTAACCTGAAGATTTCTTGCTCAGTTAAATCTGATGAAGATTTGTTTTTTATAACATGTTTGGCAGACAGAAAAAAGGTGACTTTGTCAGGAAAGTGCATGTCAATGTTCAGGTTTTTAACTCCTTTTGTTTTTTGCAAAAAACTTTTTATCATCTTTGCTGAATAAAAATGTTTCTCTCTATTAGCTAGAGGTGTTGTTAAAACTATTTGTGAGAGCGACAATTCGCTGCAGTCAGATATGGCGCCCTCACTGTCACTGCTGTCTTCTGCAGCAGCTCCAGCCCCCAGTCTACCAGTTTTCCCTCCCCCCTCATTTGACACTGTCTGTTTCCTTTTGCTGCGTCTCTGAGACACAGCAGTTTTCCATTCCGGTGTTTCACCCAGACCATCAGTTTGTTCAGTCACACAAGAAGACCCACCACCAGTTTTCTCATCCACACCACCCAGTGCTTCAAACACACCTCCACCCACTATCGTGTCCTCTGAAGGATCTTTTTCTTTTCTTTTTCCTTCACCTGATTCCTCCACCTCACCCGTTTCCTTCACCTCACCTGTCTCCCTCACCTCATCTGCTTCCACCACCCCACCATTTTCCCTCACCTCACCTAATTCATTCACCTCACCCGTCTCCCTCACCACACCCGCACCCAGCCCCGCTAACTTCCCTAATTCCTCCACCTCACCTACTTCTAACCCCCCACCTCACCCGTCTCCCCTCCCTGACTCCCTGACTCACCTGTCTCTCCCAACTCACCCTCTTCCATCTCCTTGACCTCTCCACCTTTGTTCACTCTCACCTCCTGCTCCTTCGCTCCCTCTTCCCTGCTCGGGCCAGCGGTGCCCCCCGCATCTCTGGAGTTTCTCCGTCGTGGAGCGGGGACGGGCTTTCCGCTCGGAGCTGCCGCAGCCGCGACTGCCACACCGCCGACCGGACCCGTCGCGTCAGCACCCGCCCGGTTTCGGACAGGCTCTGACGAGGTGTCCCTCCGCCCCACAGCCGAAGCATTTTACCTCCGATGATGTGGCAAACAGAGTATAATCGAAGTCATCCACTCGTACGATGAATCGATAGTTGAACTCTTGTGCCCTGTTATTTAATATCATGTAAACCTGCCGCCTGTGTGACACCACATGGCGAAGCAGCGGAGATTTACACCCAGAAAGCAACTTTCTGATCGGGGAGACCACCTTACCCTGCCGGGACAGTTTTTGGAGCAGGAACTTGTCGCTGATGAAGGGGGGGACGTTGGACAGGGTGATCCGGGCTGCCGGCTGTGTGAGCGGCTGCACCGCCTCGAACAGCCCGATCACCGTCACCCCGGTCTCTACCAGCAACTTTACCTGCTTCACCTTCTCTAAAAACAGGACCACAGCTCAGTTCATTCGGGCTGCCGACTTCACCGAGCTGTGTCCGATCCGCTCCCCGACGGGGACGCTACATCTTCTACGTTGCACGAGGAGCCGGCACCTAGTTTAATGCCGTGCTTCCTTGACAGGGAGGAGAACCCTGCGGCCGCCATGACGGCGCACCTGGTCTCCTCCTCCCGACCAGACGGCGTCTGGCCGCAAAACACAACAAAACAAACACTAAAAACTAAACTAACTCACACTAAAATAAACTACACAAATACACAAAAACAACCACCAAAGTGTAAAGAATAGAATAAAGTTATAGGTAGCGCAATCGCTTTCAATTTTCTCTCTCCCTCTCACGCTCCTTCCGCTCAGAAGAAGAAGAAGAAGAAGAAGAAGAAGAAGGAGAAGAAGAAGAAGAAGAAGACGACGAAAAAAAAAGTCCTCTGTCGCTACACAACGATGTACACAAGTAACGTGAAGCCGGGACCGCCAGTCCGGTTGACAAACATCGTAAAGTAAAAAAAAAAATGTTACGCAACAACGATGTCAATAATCCATAAAAAAGTCTTAAACTAAGACAATAAAATGGTTTTGTAATATTTATATCTTTATTAACTAAGTGTAGCAGTATGAACCCAAATAGTGCGTTGATTACCCGTAATGCCATTGGTGGCAGTGACGGGCCAAGCCGTATAAAAACGCCCATCTTCGCCAGCTCTTGGTTCTGCGCCTTCCGTCATTTGGACGTCATTTCCGGTCGGGGTTTTAGTTTGGATGCTGCAATTGTGCCCTGTGCATGCTGCCCGGGCTTTGTGAATTTCTGGAGCTCCCGGCGGTAAACGCCAGTGTTGGAGATTGTCCCCTTAGATTGTCCCCTTCCTGCCTCCTCCTGCATGTGCAATAGAACCTTGCTGAGAGGACTGGCTGCAATCACCCCAGTTTCTGCTGCTCTGTCTACCGTCCTGTCAACTGTTTTGTCGACTGCTCCGTCGAGCCCTGTGTCCCGACTCTGTTGCTTCGCCGCTGCTGCCTCGCCGCTGTGCCTCACCGCTGCTGCTGCTGCTTCACCGCCGCCGCCTCACCGCTGCTGCTGCTGCTTCACCGCCGCCGCCTCGCCGCTGCTGCTGCTGCTGAGCCGCCGCCGCTTCGCCGCTGCTGCTGAGCCGCCACCGCCTCCCCGTCGCTTCGCCCAGTGTATTGTGTGTGGGTAAAAGAGAGAGCGTGTGTTCGTGTGAGAGAAGGTGAGCGATTGTTAAAATAAGTTGCCATTGTTGTTCGTTTTTATTGTATTAATTGTTGTTTTTCCTTCTTTTAGTTGTTGGAGACTGGTGGTGGCAGTACCAGTGTGGTGGTGGTGGTGGAGACCCTCCACGTTTGGTTTCCTTTTGTTTTGTGCACAAGTATAACTTTAGACTTTGTTTTTTTGGGATTTGTTATTATTTGTTATTTTCAGCTTCACCACTCACACTGGTCCATGACCATTCAACCAGCTCCAGCTTTTGTTTGTTTTTACTTAAAAAGAAAAGATTTTATTCACTGTCTCTTGTATTCAATAAAAGTTGTATTTTTCATTATCTGAGAACCACATCCTGCATCCGTTACCGGGTAGCAAACCTGTGTGTCTTTTTTAGTTTAGTTAATGCCTGGGTGAAATTCCCAGGGTGGTGTTGTCGGTCCCCATTTCTCTTGTTTTGCTAATCCATTTTATCATTAGTTCTATTCTGTTCAGTTCACCCCTACCCTCGCCACAACTTGGCGTTGTCGGCAGGATTCTCGGTTTAAACGGTCAAGACGTGTGTTCTCTGTTTGTTTTTTTTGTTTGTTTTGTCTTTCTATTTTTGGGGGGATTTTCTTTTGAATGTGTTTTTTACTTGTATTAATCCTGTTTCTTATTGTGTGTAGATTGGAGCATATTGGTGACAGAGCAGCAGTGACTTCTTGAGGACCCTCGTGAATGGTGGTGAGGTTTTATTCTAGGTGTAACTTTCCCCCTTTTATCTTTTGAGTGCTATTGCATCATAGCAATTGTTTTTGATTTAGGGAATTCTTTTTTTTAGTCATGGAGGAGGGAATACAAGAGCTTAGGGACTTGATTGCACATTTAAAAGCCGATAACGAGAGGTTGTGAGGGGAACAGGCTGGCCCTAGTGGTTTACCGTCCACCTTGTCTGCCCAACCAGGACTAATTTTTGTATCTAGGGATAGGAAGTGTCCCATTTTTAGGGGATGGTCAGGTATAGGTTTGAGTGAGTGGGTGGAGGAGGTACAGGCGAGCATGAGGGCTCTGCGCTTATCCCGATCCTTCCAGGCGTTCTTCCTGTTTGACCATCTGGAAGGGGAGGCTAAGGAGGAGATACGGTACCGCTCTGCCGCTGAGAGGGAGGATCCTGCAAGAATACTTGCCATTTTAGAGGAGCTCTATGGGTGCACAGAGTCGTATGTGGCACTGCAGCAGGCCTTTTTCTCCAGAAGACAGCAAGAGGGAGAAACTCTTCAGGAGTTCTCTCTTGCTTTGATGGGTCTCATGGGGAAGGTAAAGCAGTGTGCCCCTACTGCCATGCCCAATGCTGAGACGCTTTTGAGAGACCAGTTCGTTGAGCATGTCCTGAACTGTTCCTTGCGGCATGAGCTGAAGCAGTTGGTGCGTCGGCAACCCGATTCCACTTTGTTGGATGTAAGAGCTGAGGCCATCCACTGGGAACGTGAAGGTTCGCTTGGTGGTGCGAGGGGCCGCAGTCAATCAGTTTCCACTGCGTATGGTGGTCAGTATGGCGTTTCTGGCAGCCCCCAAACTGCTGCGCAGTCAGAGATGAGTGAAATGAGTGATATGCTACGGCGTCAGCAGGAGCAGCTTAATCAGCTGATGGCCAGTATCGCTCAACTGCAGAACTCCAGTCAGCACCGCCGTCCACCCCGATCCGGACCTTTAGTATGTAGGCGTTGTAACCAGCCTGGGCACTTTTCGCACGAGTGTGATGGGGTGCGTGTTCCGCCTCGTTCACAGTTCTCTCTTCGACCTCAGTCAAATTCTGGTCAGCAGTCTCAATCCCCTTCTGTGGCGGAAAACTAGTGTCCGTCAAACTGCAGAGCCACAGTTTGGACAGGGCCGTTACTCACAGGCTGTTTTATCTGACGTGGATGCTTCCGGATTAATTTCATCTTGCTCTCATTTAGATGTGAACATGAGTGGCGTTAGGGTCCCTTGTGTTGAGTGTTTCTTTCCGCCAGCATCTTGAGCCTTTGGGCCAGGAACGCCTCCGTGCCTGCCATTGGTTAGAGGTCAGGGCTGCCAATGGCCTGACTATCCCTTACCTCGGGTACTTGGAACTTGATGTGCAACTGTGTGGTAAAACCATGCCCCATTGTGGTGTCCTGGTCGTGAGGGACCCACCTGTAGTGATGGTCCGCTGACACCCGAGGCTCCGACACATGCGCTGTTGCTCATGAAGCAAACGTATCGAAACACTGTGCCGAGGCGCGGTTTGGTCACGTGACTAGTGACGTCCGAAGCAGTTGAGCACTTCGGACGTCAAATGAATCACCTGATTGGTTCGGTTTGTCATGTGAATCGATTGTGTTTAGGGATAGGGCATCCCTATTTAATGGCGCTAATTTCAAAAAAAAATTGCAGAGTAGGTTGGTTTTGTTGCTGTTGGTTGTCAGTTTTTTGAGAGTTAGTAGTAGATAGATCCATATATACACCGTGTGCACAATTATTAGGCAAGTGACTATTTTGACCATATGATCATTTTATCCTTAATTTCCAACCCCAAGCTGTATAAACTTGAATGCTAAGAGGATATAATGCATATTAGATGATGTGTATTTGTATAACGAGGGAGGGTGTGGCCTAAGGACATCAACGCCCTATATCAAGGTGTGCATAATTATTAGGCAGATTCTTCTCCTCGGGAAAAATGGGCCAAAAAAGAGATTTGACTGACTCTGAAAAGTCAAAAATTGTAAAAAGGTCTTTCAGAGGGATGCAGCACACTTGAAATATCTAAGATATTGGGGCGTGATCACAGAACCATCAAACGTTTTGTAGCAAATGGTAAACAGGGTTGCAAGAAACGTGTTGAGAAGAAAAGATGCAATTTAACCGCAAAAAATTGAGAAGAAACAAACTTGAAGCCACCAGGAACCCATTTATCCTCCAGTTCTGCAATATTTCACAACTGCAACCTACCTGGAGTGTCAAGAAGTACAAGGTATTTAGTTCTCAGAGACATGGCCAAGGAAAGAGAGGCTGAAACCCGACCACCTCTGAACAAGACACACAAGTTGAAACGTCAAGAATGGGCCAAGAAATATCTGAAGACAGATTCTTCAAAGGTTTTGTGGACTGATGAGATGAGAGTGACTCTTGTTGGAAAGGATTGAAGGGCCCGTGGTTGGATCAGTAATGGCTACCGAGCTCCACTTCGACTCAGATGCCAGCAAGATGGCGGTGGGGTTCTGGCAGAGATGCCCACGAGTCTTTGATTTAGAGTCCGAGTCGAGTCACGAGTCTTCGGCCTCGAGTCGAGTCAATTCTAGAGTCTTTGAGGGGCAAGACTCGTCGAGTCGCGAGTCTTTGATTTAGAGTCCGAGTCGAGTCACGAGTCTTTACACACACACACACACACACACACACACACACACACACACACACACACACACATATATATAAAATGACATAGCCTCTGGCTGAAATACAGTATATCCAAATTTTTATTCAGACAAACAAAAATAGATGGCATTTATAATAATAAATAATATTAAATAATAAAATAGATAAAATAAAGTAGTAAAACTGTCTGTCCTTTCCATGGGCCTTAACTATTACTAAACTAACCCATGTGTGGAAAAAAGAAAAGAAAGAAAGCCTCCAAGAAGGTGAACTTAGTTACATTTAAAAAAAACATTAGGCTGCCTCTCAGTGGCCAAAAGACTGAAAAATTATACAACTGAACTTAAGTTACATTTAAAAAAAATATTAGGCTGCCTCTCAGTGGCTGAAAGACCATCAAAATTATGCAACTGAACTTAGATACATTTAAAAAAAAATATTAGGCTGCCTCTCAGTGGCTGAAAGACTGAAAAATGATGCAACTGAACTTAAGTTACATTTCAAAAATGATTAGGCTGCCTCTCAGTCGCTGAAAGACCATCAAAAATTATGCAACATGCTTGTTACATTTCAGAAAAATTAAGCATGACAGGTTTGTTGCACTAAGCCTGGCTCTGTGCGGGCGCATTATAATACCTCCGTGACTAAATACCCTCTCTACTGGTGCACTGGTAGCAGGGACACTAAGCACTCTCATAGCCACCCTATGAAGTCTGGGGAAACCCTTAGTATGTCGATTCCAGAATTCCAGACAGTCTGTTGGCGTTTCTTCTTCATCGGCCGCAGTGGACTCCGAATTCTGGATGTAGCGCTTGAGTTCAGCCCTGACAGATGAGGCATGGTCTGGGTTCTTCTTGCTTTTCTTCCGATAGGCTGAGAACAGGCGAGGAACTTTGGCAGGTGTCGGTGACTGCTCCTTGTCATCTTCACCACCGCTGCTGTTCTCTTGACGTACAGTGACTTGAGAAGCATCAGCCAAGACATGATCTGAAAAATGTCCACAAAAAACATGGTTAGTTACATTATGTTCATCAGATCATGATCTTAGTTATACAAATAGTGATGATTAAATTAAGGAATATATAAGTTAAGGAATCTATCACAAGTAAACTTACCCATTACCATCTCCTTCACATCACTCTTGACATCATTTGGGATGGGAACATCATGCTCTAGCCAAAAGAGGCAGTAGTATGGGTCCAGTAGTGCAGCCATCATGTAAACCTTATCTCCAAAGGGCAGGTCTCCTGCAGGCTTGTCCGACTCCTCCATTCTGACATTTACGAACATCCCCTGAAACAAAATCAGATCATCAAATTCAGCTTTACGGTCAGATCACAGGTTTACAGAAGTAAAGAAGTGGGTGAAAATGTTTTCTTTTTATAGCTCCCATCATACCTGAAAACGGCGTTGGAGGGACTGCTGTAGGGCTTTCACTAAACCGCGCAGGTAATGAGCTTTCTTCTGCATACTGTTGAGGTGGCTGTTGAGTGATAGAATGCTAGGGAGAGCCGCACTGAGAGTAACCACCTTCTCTGCTTGTGTGAGATCTGTTGCTTGAAGAAACGGGCCCAGAATTTCCACAAGCTCTTTCAGCTGGCTCAACTCTCTGCCTGTTAGGCACAGGCTTTTGTGTCTTTCATCTTCCAGGAGAGTGTTAAGGCTTTGGGGATCAAGGTCAGTGACTGCCTGTACAAGGCGGAGAGTCGAGTTCCAACGAGTTGCTACAGCAGAGGGGATGCTCCGATTGGCTCCATACGTTTTCTTAAAAGCTTCCTTAAGTCCACAAGTTGTATGAAGTAAACTGCAGAATTTTGTCACCTTTGCCAATGCACAGTTAATAATTTTGGTCTCTTTCAGTCCATCTCGCACGACGAGCTGCAAGGAATGGGCAAAGCACTGCAGCCGCTGTTGCCGGCAGCTACTCTGGATGGTGTCCACATCTTCTTGGAGGGTTTCACCTGTATCCTCCCATACGTCATCATTTTCTAGCTCATCATCATCTTCACCCTCGTCATCCAACTCATGCCTCTCAGCTCTAGTTGTTGAGGGGAAACAAACTGTAAAGGCCTTCTTCATATTTGAAGCGTTATCACTGATAATGTAATCTAATTTGTGTTTTACATTAAATTTGTCACATATCTCCTCAAATTGTTCACTGATTCTGATTCCAGTGTGTGAACCTGTGAATCTATCACAACTTAAGAGAACTGTCTGCAGTCTTGAGACACTGTTCTTCTCCATTTCCATGAAGTGGGCCGTTACACCTAGAAAGCCTTGCATGCTCCTGTCAGTCCAAATGTCCACAGTCACAGACACAGTGTCTGCTTTTTGTAATTTGGATTTGATCTTGTACTCTTTGTCGGATGCTAGATCACTCAGACGTCTGGTAACGGTGTTTCGACTTACTGGGCAGTATTTTTCATCCACCACTGACATGAAGTTCTGGAAGCTGGGTATGTCAACCAAGGACAGAGGAAGGTTGCATGAGATGATGAGGTCATGAATTATGGAGTCAGTAATGGTCTTCTGTCGGGGATGGCCCTGGCTGTATGTTTTCACTCCTTGTTTTAGTCCCACAAAGGAATCGAGGCTTCTCTGAGTCTGACCCTCTTGGGCTTCTCCACAGGAAACTTTTTTGGCTGCCTTATATTCAGCATACCTGTAGATGAACAACATGGGAGGTTGCTCATTTTTGTAACACAAACACTAGTAGGGTTGCCACCTCCTAGAGTTTCAAATCCGGGACATGGGGGGGAGGCGGTGGCATCCCCGAAATATACGGGTAAAAAGTGAAGTGCGTATATTTACGGGAGGGTTGGCAACCCTATCTAGACCACAGACGGAAATCAAATGAGGTTTTGTCATTTTCCCTAAACAACGGGACAAATTGTGTCCCGGGAGAGATTTTATTTTTCCCGGGACAGGTGGTGAAAAAAGAGAACAATTGTGGGAAAAACGAGACGGGTGGCAACCCTAAACACTAGTGTGATAAGCTAGCGCAACAAGCTAGCGCAACAAGCTAGCTTGTAAAACGGCGTTAACCAAGCCGTGGTGTTTGTTTAACGTTACACTGCGGTCTCGTTAAACGCCACGGCCCGACCGTTTCTTCTTGGTAATGCACTAAGCTAAACAATAACTAGACAATGTATGCAAAAACACTATGAGTACAACTTACCTTTCCTTGTACACCTTTTCAATGTGCCGCAGGAAGTTGCTGGTTGTGGAACCTTTTTCTTTTATTGTCCTTTTGCAGCATTTACATTTTGCAGTTCTGTCTCTGCCGTTCTGTTTGAAGTTTGTGTAGCAGTACGTTAATATAAAGGGTAGCGAACCTAGCGGTGGACTTTCTTTAGCAGCAGCTGCTCCACTTGCACTTGCCATGATGACTGATAATGAAGGAGAGAGGGAGGGATGTGACGCGATGCGTCGCGCATCGGAGGTGGTTTTGTGAAAAATAAATAAATAAATAAAACAACAAAAAAATTAAATTAAATTAAAGATTGCCCACGAGTCTTTGATTTCGAGTCGAGTCAATTCTCGAGTCTTTTAGGATCGAGTCCGAGTCGAGTCTGGAGTCTCCAAAAATGCGACTCGAGTACGAGTCTTTAACTCGAGTCCCCATCTCTGGGTACTGGTATGGGCAGGTATTGTTAAAGATGAGCAGTTGGACCTTTTTGGGTTGAATATGGACTCAAAATCAACTCTCAGACCTACTGCCAATTTTTAGAAGACACTTTCTTCAAGCAGTGGTACAGGAAAAAGTCTGCATCTTTCAAGAGGACTTTGATTTTATGCAAGACAATGCTCCATCACATGCATCAAAGTATTCCACTGTGTGGCTGGCCAGTAAAGGCCTTAAAGATGAAAAACTAATGACATGGTCCCCCTTTTCACCTGACTTAAACCCTATTGAGAACTTTTGGGCCGTTCTTAAGCAGGACATTTAGAGTAAAGGTAAACAGTGCACCTCTCTGAACAGTGTTTCGGCAGCTGTACAAAAAGTTGATTCTGACCAGATCAAGAAACTGACTAAACTCCGCGAATGGAAGGCTTGTGAATGTTATTGAAAAGAAGGGTGGCTATACTGGTGACTGTTTTTTTTTAATTATTATTATTAATATTCGGGACTGAGCCTCAGCGAAGGCCTGCTCTCATTATTATTATTATTATTATTATTATTATTATTATTATTATTATTATTATTATTATTATTATTATCATTATTATTATTATTATCATTATTATTATTATTATTTCTGAAATGTTTATTTGTTAATTCTGAGGGGTTTTTTTTAATTCTCACTTTAACATGTAAAAATAAACAAGTGAGATGCGAAAATCTTTGTTTTTCATTTAGTTGCATAATAATTGTGCACACTAATAGTTTCCGAATAATGGTGTACATAAAGATATTCTCATAAGAAAGCCAGAACTTCACTTTTACTACTTAAATGTTCAGGTTTGATGGTTTGTTCACATTTTGGATAGATCAAAAGCACTCTAGATGTACAATAGCAAACTAATCCTCAAAAATACAACTTGCCTAATAATTGTGCACACGGTGTAGACGGTACCGCTGCGGTTCCGACCCGACTCTGTTCATGACAGACAGAATCTTCAGACATCAAGAACCTGATTCTAGCTCCACTGGTAGTTTGGTGGCCTGCAGTGCTGGGATGCTTTGTTTTGTCTGTCACTGTGGTCCATTGAAGCAGCTCCAGAGAGTTCTTCCTACACACAGAGATGTGAAGGTGTGAATGGTGTTAGTGAATGGAACTCACTCTGCTGTAGGTAGTACATGGTGGCGACGCCTCCACCAGTCAGCACAGTGGTGAAGATGGTGAGCTGCTGCAGCTGAGAGGTAGACACCCTCATCTTCTGCTTCCTCTGCAGACTCTTCCAGTGAGCTCACAGGACAAACTGTTGCACAGAAGATCATGTGGAGATCCACAGTGGGACATTTCAAAGAGATGGTTGCTTCTTCAAGCCCAGGCCAAGACCATGGTGCTCATCAACAGACACACTACACTATTGATTTTATTATGTTAATGACTTTGTAAAGTGTCTGAGGTTTCTAAAATGTGCCACACAAATAAAATGTATTAATATCTATCTATCTATCTATCATGCTTGATTACTACTATTACTGATGTACTACATCTGCTGAAGTTCCACAGGCTGTCTAATACATTCAATGAGTGTTTGTGACCAGTGTATTCTTTCTAATGATCCATGAAAATACGTGTGAACGAAGTGAAAATACACCAGGCCAGGCAGAAAGTACCGCGCCGCACCGGTAGGGGGCAGTGACGTGCCGGGAGGCTGATGACTAACTGACTGACAGCGCTATCAGGTGCAGTCAGGCACAGACGTAATAAATGAGTGAATGACGGTGGCCAACAGAGGTACAACACCGCCCCAAAGTGGTGAGCACTAAACAACACATGTGTGGGAGCTTTCTGACAGTGGCCACCTCTCTTTGAGCTGCAGCCAGTGATGGTCTTCATCCTCTCCCACACCTCCCTCATATTGTTGTTCTGCATCCTTTCTTCATTTTTCCTTCTGTGCTGCTCCCTCGCCTCCTTGACTTGGACTCTGAGTTCCCTCTGGACCCGCTGGAACTCCTGTCGCTCAGCATCTTTGAAGATCTTCTCCTGGTTCAGAAGGTCCTTGATGTCGCTGGTTCTCCAGGGCTTGTTGTTGGCAAAGCAGCGTCCAGATCCAACTTGAACAACAGCGTCCATACAGAAGTTTCTAAAGTCCGTAGTGCAGTCAACCATCTGGTCCATGTTGTGGTTGTGAGAGCCCTGCAATGCGTCCCAGTCTGTGGAGTCAAAGCAGTCTTTCAGAGGCTGCTCCATGTGACCAGCCTCTCTGTCGTGCCTTGTCTTGTCCAGTGGGTGAAGGGCCTGGGTTCTGGTCCAGGGCCTGGTTCTGGTACTCTCTTGTCCTGGGGGTCCCCATCCATCCGGGGGCCAGGTTGTGCTTCCTGTCCTCCATCCAGGGGTGTCTGCCTCCCAGCCCTCTGGTCCTGGCTCTTCGGGGGGCTGGTGGCCTCTGGCCAGGGGGGCTCACTGCTCTGGACCTCTTCCCCACCAGCTCTGAGTTCATCTGTTTACTATTTGAATGAGTTCATTTTTGGATCATTAATTATGTAAACTAATATCTGTTGTTGTTTGGACACAATACCTGTACATTGTTGCCAGTTGCTCTCCCAAGCCCTCACTTCCATCCAATTTTTTCTCTCTTTTTCTCTCTCTGTCCCTCCCTCAGTCCTGGCCACAATATCACTCATCCATCAAAATAGAATCAAAGCAGTCATCAGGTCCTTCCTGAACCCACCCGTGTCATTCACACCCTGGGCTCACAAGCTCCGCCTTTGAGAATCAAATCTGTCAGCCATCATGAAGACATTCAGACACACTTCTGCTGCTCATGATGGCCAGACAGGACAAGGGAAAAAAAAGATTCCCCTCTGTCATTGTCAAGAAACATTTGAACATTGACACCATCACCTACCCTCACATATATTTGTATTTGTATTGATTTATTGAGCACAATTTAAAACAAGGAGGGAACGAAGCCCAAAGGGCTTGAACAGAGTTCTACTCCCATCATCTACAATCAATCCAAAGTCAAATGTCAACATAGGAAGAGAATCATTTCAAACAACAGACAACAATATAGAATACATTGAACAGTTCAAACATAAGGAGATGTTTTTTCAGTCAGTATATTTGCAGAACACACACAGTGTGTGTTGAGGCCAGTCAGGTTATTGATTCATACACACTCATCCTTTCATTGTTTGCTGAGGGCTTCTGTTAACTGCTGTCTCCCTCCTCCACAGTCACTGGGTCGGAACCAGAGCTGCTCTCAAGTGCTGCTGATAGAGCTAACAGGAAGTAGCCATCTGCACAGGGCTGCTGCTGATAGTGGAGCATCACGTGTACTTCAGTAATCATCCAATCAGGAGTGTTGTGCTACGACTTTGAGGTTGACTTGTCAGGGGGAAGCAGTGGAATTGTGTGTATTTTTGTTTTGCTTGTGAGAGTGACGGTAGGGAGCCTCTAATGTTGACTGAAGGCCTTCTATTGGCTGCTTTTGTCATTTGCCACTTCATTGTGGGTTGGTCCAGAGGGAGGGGCTTGCTAGTTAAAAGCTGACCACCAAGGCTCAGGTGGTTGTGATGAGGCAATTCAAAGCAGAAACAAGGTATTGAAAGTCTTCAAACAGAATCTTAATGATCAGAGTCTTATTGTATATCAAAGATCACAAGCCAGGGTAGGAAGAATCATAAAGTGTGCAAAGAAAGAGTATTGGCAAAGGTTTTGTCACTCAGTAGGGACTAGTGTTTTCAATTCAAGAGGAGCAATTTGTCATCTCAATTGAAGCATCCAGTATTCAGAGATATTTTGCTTTTCATGCTGAGCTACGTGAAAACTCTGAAGTCACTTCTACTGATCTTTTGGGGCCGTTGGAGTCTCAGCCCATGGTGGGACTCCAACCAACAACCTTGTGATTCACAGTTAGTTGTCTTATTAACTGAGCCATCTGTGGGCTGATGGGATGCAGCTCCTGGAGAACTGATTGAAGCTCTTCTCTGAACAGTTGAAAAAATCTGCATACAATGTTGTTTTTTTCCAAGTACAAAGAATTTTAAATACTTTCATTAAAAGTTATTAAAAAAGTCCTGTGGTAGCTTAGCACGAGACGGCGCTACTCCAAGCAAAATCTCAACATGTCTGAAAACCAGAAAAAAACACATGCTATAGTATAAAGTACAAATATACACAGTAAAAACCTGGTCATGTGGTACCAAGTGGGATTTGAAGCCACATCTTCTACAACCACAGCGAGAGATTTAGCCTACTGAGCTAACCACCTTGTTAGCCTGAGCACTGTGGAGGTCAATCGGTCACCCTGTTCATACATCCTATTATACAGCCCACTGCTTCTGGTAAACACGTGACTATAAACTGTGTCATTATATCATACAGTGACCTATATATGATTGATTTGATGCTGATGATCTTCTATTATTCATCACTGATGAGGAAATGAGTTGAAGAATCTTTGGTTTTGGCAACTTGTTGTCCTTTGTTGTGTGTCTGTGTCGCTGCTTGTCAGTGTGTGTCAGTGTGTGTGTGTCAGTGTGTGTCAGTGTGTCAGGTGAAGCACTGAGGCCTCTGTAGTTCTTTGCTTTCTCAGCGCTGAAGACGGTCTTGTGGGGCCCAATGCTGACTCCCAACACAGAGCTCCTCCTTCCCTCTTTTCAAACTCTGTTTGAATTCCATTTTCAAAGAGTGAGGAGAATTTTCTTTCCTCTTCATTGTATCTAAAAGGCTTCAGCTCCACTTGTTGTGTTGCACTTGTACAAAGTGACTGTGGCTGTTTGTTTCTCCTGCAGAGTCCAGTGTTGAAACGCACCAATGTCAAGTCACTGCTGTCTATTGATGTAGTGACATCCCTGCACAGACCTCAGGAACCTGCTTAGCAGCTTAGCTCAGTGGGTTAGCCTGCTTACTGTGGTGCTGAAAACCAGGGTTCCAATCCTGGTTGTTGGTTCAATTCTGAAGCAAAGCCTCTTTTGTTCTCTTGCTACTTTGAACCAAGCCCAACTCCAACACTAAGTGAGCCTCTAATCTGTTTGACTGGTGGGCCATAATGGCTTCCACAATATGACAGAGGGGCCGCTTTCTCATTGGAGGAAGACATATATCAGGGGATGTGTAGACAACATGTTGCTTTAATGGCAATTAAATAATGAACACAACAAAATAATTGTTTTCATTGTTTTCTATTTCATGACTTAATGACTATTAATATAATTCCTTCAAGTTTGGTCGGCCAGATTGGAGAGTGTAATTGGCCGCATATGGCCCCCGGGACGTAGTGACTTCAAACCTGGATCCTCTGACATAATTCCTCCCTTCTGAACAGGCCAGAGGTGGAATCATCTTTATATGACCTTCCGTTCCTGAAATACACGTCTTTGACCTATGAATTTGACCTTTGACCCGGTTCCAACCGTCTGACCCCTGATTCAATTGTTCCGTTAGAATCAGGCTCCCTGAAACTGGAAGGGTGGGCGGAGTTTCAACTCAACAACAGGAAGGTAAAGTCAGTGAATGTGGCTTTGAACAGTGCCACTGATCACTCTGGCCCTGCGCTTTTCAAAGCCTCCACTGGGGGGCGCCAGAGGACTGCAGGGGAGGCGAGCGTGAAAAGTGCGGCATCCTATTGAAAGTGAAGCCAAAGTTGAACGATGAAGCGGCGGGAAAAGCAACAGTGTCCATAGTGATGATGAAAGTCTCTGACTACAGTTGATGTGTTGATGATTTGATTGGAGAAATTGCACCAGCAGCCTCAGAATGAAAACATGAGTTGACTGGAGAACTGGAGGAGCTTTCAATGCATTGAAAAATATGTTGAAAAACACTGCGATATTTATTAGAATGTGTTTCAAAGAGATGGTAAAGCATGCAGATGATAGAATGTGTTGAAAAAAGACATTGAAGATCAAACACAAAGGATTATTAAAATGTTATTGAAATATACACGTTTAAGAACATACACATGTGAAAGATGCTTACAAAAATACACATGTGTACAACATTTATTGTTGAAACCTTTTTTTAATTAACAAAGCAATGAGAATAACAGTAGTAATGGACCTACCTTGACCTCTGACCCTTGACCTTTGACCCTGAGAGAGAGAGATTATTTCAAGTCGAGGCTTTTTAAGGTCAAAGGTGATCAGAGCAATGATACTTCAGCATCAAAGCTTCTCTACAATAAATGCAGCATCCTGAATGCTGCTCATTGAGATGTGTGTGTGCGTGTGTGTGTGTGTGTGTGTGTGTGTGTGTGTGTGTGTCTGTGTGTGTCTGTGTGTGTGTGGCCAGCAGAGGGCAGTGTTACTGCAGCTTGCAGTCATTTGCAGCCATTTTCAAGCAGTGGCTCCAGTGCTTGGATGTTTCCCACAAGCTTCATTTGTCCATCACTACTTTGTCCTGCAGTGTGTTCTGCTCCTAGTGCAGTTTCTGCCACTGTTTTCCTGCCACTGCTTCTGACACAATGTTTGCTGCCCTTGTCTTTTGATGGAGTGAGCAGCTCCTTGAGGACCAGACCATCTTCACCTCTTGCACTCCAACTGCTCCTGGGAGCCACAGCCACACTTGATGCACCCTGGCAGAGAGAGAGGGGCGTGGCTGCACTTCAGCTCAACACAGCGTCATGTGATTTCAGGGAAGTGGGAGCAGAAACACTGATCGGAGAATCTAAGAATCAGAAAATATCCCAAGAGCACCTCAAAGTCCAAGTGCTTCTCCGTCTGGCTGCATGTTGGCTGGAGGCAGCAGCAGCAGCAGCAGCAGGAGTCCTCCTCTCTGTTCACAGAGGGTCGCTCTAGGTGGACACAGGTGGCTTCTTTCACTCCTCTCTCAAACCATCTGTCTTCTGTGTCTAAAATCTGGACCTTTGAGTCTTGGAAGGAGCGGCCTTTGTCCCGGAAATACAGATGAACCGCTGACTCAACAGGGCTGTTGATGACAACACCTGCTTGATCATCAACACCTCATGTTGAAAAATCAACACCTTGCTATTGGTCGGTCCCATCAGCCTTGGCCCCGCCCACACCTTCACTGGTAATCTGATTGGATGTTGGTTCTGGGATTGGATGGAATCTTGGAAACGGGTTGAAAAGGGAAAGAAGGATTCTGAAATGGGATTAGATGATGTAATCCAATCCTAATTTTAATCTGGATCAAAGCTTCAGTTTGTGTTGTTGAAAACATTGCAGTAGGATGTGGAGAACTTTGATCCAAAAAGAACTGTATTATCCTGATCCCAACTGGGGGTGGGATTTCAAGGTGAATTTCAGGAAGGAAATGAGCAAAACTTTAACATTGGTCAAATAACCAATTTGTATCATTTTAGCAGAGGCCCTTCAGGCAGGCAGGCAGCAGTCATTCAGAGTTGGAGCATTTCTATCTGGCTGTACCCCAGAGAAACAATGGAAGGCCTCAGATGACTGGAGTATTGATTTGAGAATCCACGTATTGGACGGATCAATATTTTAGTCCTGATCTGCTCAATAGTGTCATTTCCCATCATGCCCCTCTCACCAGTCAAGCCGTCCCGCTGCCAATACTGGTAAAGACACGACATATAAATTTAAATATTGAAGTTTCACATAAAGTATCCAGTTTTTAACGTAGGATTTTACTTATTTGATCATCCAACAGCATTGTTAGATGGCGAACCAATGGCTTGATACTATAAAAACGTCACTTCCGGGGTTGGCCAGCCGGAGGGAACGGTGGTGACGCAACGAGGAAATACACTGAAGGCTAGACCGTCCCCAGTGGTTACCGGGGAGGCGGGGTTTGGTCCGTCCTTCTAGGCTGGGTCCTCAAAGAACGCTTCCTTCAGACGGAGGACACTTGGACTGAAGGGTGCACACCCTGAATTGAGACACAGCACATATGTGACGGAGAGTCTGCTTCTCATCAGCAGTGAATCCATCATCTTCACTCAACAACAGTGAATGTCTCTGATGATGCGTTCAAGGACTGAAGTGTGAGTGCTGATTTCTGCCGTCTCTTCTTCTCTCCTCACATGGAAGTGATGTGTTCACGATGAGGGAGGATCACTTGGTCCTGAGGATGGGGCGGAGGGCTCTTCCAGAGTGCAGCCAGTAGGGGGCATTAGAGGCTCGGCCTCCTTGTTGTCCTCAGGAGCTGACAGGAAGTGTCACATCCCTCAACAAGTGTCCAGTCTCATCACGTCAGGGAGAAACAGGTGCAGCTCTTCAAAGAGGAAATCACATTTTTCTCACCGTCATCATGGACTGCCAACAAGTGATGGCAACTGTAGTTCTGGAAAGAGCCGCCAGGGGGCGCCCTCGAGTCAAAACTACCTTCTACTGCAGACTTTACAGAGAAATGAACACATGCTGAAAAAATAACACATTGATTAACAGGCAGATATTTCAGACAGGTCACTCTATAATATGTCAATAAGAAACACAATGTGTTCAAATGTGGCCTTGAACCTTCAAACCTTCCTATGACGCGTCGGTCCTCGCAGCTCCCAGTTCTGCCACTGAGGGGCGCTGTTTGACCAGTTTTTGCTTGTTTGGTTTTGTTCGTAGCCACAATGCAAGCATCAGTTGTATCATACTGGGGAGTTGATCTTTCTGCCTGGCAACAAGACATTTCCAGCCAATAGAAAAACTATGTCAACATAATAATACTGCTGAAAATCAATCAATCCTCTCTCTCTCTGCCCCCCCCTCTCTCTCCCACCCACTCTGTCTTCCCCCCCCGCCCCCCACCCAACTCTCTCTCTCTCTCTCTCTCTCTTACACACAGCATCATGTGACTTTCTCGAAATGTGGGAGCAGTTGAGGCGGCTGGATGGAAGGAGCCACAGTGAGCAGCAGAAACAGGAAAAGAAGCCTGAAGTGAAAGTTGTTCTGTGCCTGGCTCCATTTTGAAGCATAGCAGCAGCACCACCACCACCACCACCAACAGCAGCAGCAGCACCACCACCAACAGCAGCAGCAGCAGCAGCAGCAGCAGCAGCAGCAGGTGAGTCCTGACTGACTGAATAACTCATTCAGTGTGACGCTAGTCAACAATGTGACTTCAGTCTGGTTGATTTCTTCCTGTTCTCTCGCTCCCAAGTGGAAGTCAGAGTGTTCTGAGCTCACTGCCTCACTTCCTGTTTGACCTCCAGCTCAAGATAAGTGTTCGAGTGGAGGAAGAGGAGGTCGGAGCAGCAGCGTCTCCAGGGTCCAGTGGGGTGTCTCTGAAGAGTGACAGGTCCATGGAACTACCTGCAACCTTCAGTAATGAAGCTGGAGCCTCTGGAACACAGTAAGAACACTAATGTCCTTGTTTCTCAGTCTAATTCTAGTTTGATTTGACAGTGATAAATTCCTCAGAAGGTGAAAAGGTGTCAGATGTTGTGGTCAGTGGTCAAGAGAAGAGAATCTTTGACATGGTCACATTCATCATGTTGAAATGCAGCAAAGCCTTTTTGAGACTGAACTTTATGCAGTGGCAGGAATGTTTGATGCTCTGTCATAAAGTGCAGCTCAACTCCACTGAGATGAATTTCAATCCAAAGTTCAGTGCAATGTGACTCCACTGTCTCTGTCTGCTGAGAAACAAAGGACCAGTTCAACAGAGCCACTGCTCAACCAGAGCCCACCAGGTGTCAACCACACCAGATAGAAAATATACATTTGATAGATGAATATGTCATCTAATAATATATTAGATGATGTGACAGGACCAGCCTAGAAAACAGCTACAAATCCATGACGGGCGCAACGTGGTGGCTAAAAGACGGCGTCATTAACGGCTGCGCTCCATTCTTTGTGGCTCAAATTCTTTGATTGTGAAGCTGCATGAAGGGATTGAATTTAGAAAAGAGAGCAAAAGACAAGAAGTGATTTGTGAAGAGCCCACTAGGAGGCCAGCAGGCTGTCAGTTAGTGTTGATGGAGACAATGATTCCATCCAACTAATGATGGAGTCAGAAAAACAGCTGACAAGTGATGGACACCAACAACTGATCCACTCACTCAAAGCCAAAGTGTCTCCACAGGAAGACGGAGGGGAGTCCTGGTGGTGAGAAGCAGCAGCTGAAGGAGCTTCTACAGCGGCAGCAGCAGCAGCAGCAGCAGCAGCAGCAGCAGCAGCAGCAGGCCAGGATGAGCTGGACGTCCTCGTTATACAGAAGGTTCATTGGCTCATTCTGGGACCGGTCTGCTCCATCAGGTGAGTCCACGTGTCTTCAGTGTGGAGCAGCACTGCAACCTGCCAGTCACAGCCAGACTGATCACAGTAAGACTGTCCACCGGCACCTCCTTCACTTCTCCCTCTGAGATCACGTCAGGACCTCCAGTGAGAAGATTCACTGAGGGACGTTGAGAGCAAACAGTCACACAGCAGCTTCACCACAGCAGCTGAAAAGTTGTGGAGAGAAAATGATGCTCACACTGTCACACTGATGTTTTCTTCTCCAACCTTTTCTCTGCTCCAGAGGCTGATGATGGTCTGCAGTAGCTTCTACAGCAGCAGAAGATCAGTCTGGAGAGGAGATGTGAACGTGTGACTGAAGGTGAAGAAGCAGGAAGTCAAACCCTCCTCAACAGCATCTACACTGACCTCTACATCACTGAGGGACTGAGTGAGGAGGTCAACAGAGAGCATGAGGTCAGGCAGCTGGAGACCAACAAGACCAAGAAGACCACAGAGACCAAGAAGACCACAGAGACAAAGAAGACCAAGAAGACCAAGAAGACCAAGAGGACCACCAAGACCTCTGAGACCATGGAGACCAAGAAGACCAAGAAGAGCCTCCACGACCGTCCAATCAGGTGCAGCCAGATCTTTGAAGCCTCACCTGAGCAGCAGGGACTCAGAGTCAGAGTGGTGCTGACCAACGGCGTCGCTGGGGTTGGAAAAACCTTCTCAGTGCAGAAGTTCACTCTGGACTGGGCCCAGGGCCTGGAGAACCAGGACCTTCATCTGGTGCTTCCTCTCTCATTCAGGGAGCTCAACTTGGTCAAAGAGCAGCACTACAGTCTTCTGGAGCTTCTCCATGTTTTCCATCCAACGTTAGAGAAGCTCACAGCAGAGCAGCTGCATGTCTGCAAACTTCTCTTCATCTTGGACGGCCTGGATGAAAGCAGACTGGCTCTGGACTTTGAGAAGAACCAGGTGGTGATTGACGTCACTAAGAAGAAGTCAGTCAGCGTCCTGCTAACAAACCTGATCAGAGGAGATCTGCTTCCCTCGGCTCTGCTGTGGATAACTTCCAGACCTGCAGCAGCCAATCAGATCCCTCCGTCATGTGTGGACAGGCTGACAGAAGTACGAGGCTTCACCGATGACCAGAAGGAGTATTTCAGGAGGAGGTTCAGAGATAGAGGAGATGTGTCCAGCAGGATCATTTCCCACATCAAGGCCTCCAGGAACCTCCACATCATGTGTGAGATCCCGGTCTTCTGCTGGATCACTGCCACAGTTCTGGAGAGCATGTTGAGCTCAGAGCAGAGAGGAGAGCTGCCCAAGACCCTGACTGACATGTATTCACACTTCCTGCTGGTCCAGACCAAGAGGAAGCAGCACAAGTATGGAGGAGGTCCACAGGAGCTGACGGAGGCTGACAGGGAGCTTCTTCTGAAGCTGGGCCAGCTGGCATTTGAACATCTGGAGAGTGGAAACATCATGTTCTACAGTGAAGACCTGGAGAAGTGTGGTCTCAGTGTGACTGAAGCCTCTTTGTACTCAGGAGTTTGTACAGAGATCTTCAGAAGAGAGAGTGTGATCTTCCACAAAACCGTCTACTGCTTCGTTCATCTGAGCATCCAGGAGTTTCTGGCTGCAGTCTTCAGCTTCCACTGTCACACCAACTGGAAGAGGACAGAAGATGGTCACTCTGGAGAATCCCTGGATGAGTTCCTTCAGAAGATGATGAAGAAATCCCTGCAGAGTCCAAACGGTCACATGGACTTGTTTGTTCGCTTTCTCCATGGACTCAGTCTGGAATCCAACCATAGACTCTTAGGAGGCCTGCTGGGTCTCACTGACAATCATACAGGAACCTTACAGAAGGTCATCAACAACCTGAAGGAGCTGAACACTGGTGATGTTTCTCCTGACAGAAGCATCAACATCTTCCACTGTCTGCTGGAGGTGAAGGATCAGTCAGTGCATCAGGAGGTCCAAGAGTTCCTGCAGTCAGAGAACAGATCAGAGAAGGGACTCTCAGCCATCCAGTGTTCAGCTCTGGCCTACATGCTGCAGATGTCAGAGGAGGTTATGGAGGAGTTGGACCCCAGCAAGTACAACACAACCTGGGAGGGAAGATTGAGACTGATTCCAGCTGTGAGGAACTGCAGGAAGGCTGTGATACGTTTAGTAAGGTATGTAAACACTGTGTGTGTGTGTGTGTGTGTGTGTGTGTGTGTGTGTGTGTGTGTGTGTGTGTGTGTATGTGTGTTGAATTGTGAGTCAATGATGAAGAATAATGTCAAGCATATTTTGTTGAGTTGCACTTCTCTTTTTTTCCTTTTTGATTTTGTCTGACTAATTATTCCAGCTAATCTTATGGACTGTATAGGACAGGCAAGAATCAGCTTGGGCTTCAGCCTGCTGCTTTTTCCTTCACACAGTTGTTATGTTTTTGTTGTTGTGAGTCTTTATAATGTGCACATTTGTTTAGGAAGCTTCTTTTTCATTGTTGTCAGTTGATTGCACAAGATTGATTGAATTTACACTGTCAACCAAAATCAACTCTTCAATCATTCATGATGAAGATGATGGTGATGGTGGTGTTGATGATGTTGATGATGATGATGATTATGATGATGATGGAGGTGATGATGATGTTGATGATGATGATGATGGTGGTTATGATGGTGATGGTGGTTATGATGGTGATGGTGATGATGGTGATGGTGATGATGGTGATGGTGATGATCGTGGTGATGGTGGTGGTGATGATGATGATGATGATGGTGGTGGTGATGACGGTGATGGCGATGATGGTGATGAAGATTATGATGATGGTGATGATGATTATGGTGGTGATGATGATGGTAATGATGATGATGATGATGATGATGGAAGCAGCAACTTCATTTCAATTCAGTGTTCAACTCTCAGATCTTCACTGTGCCAGTGGTGTCTTCAGCTCTGCAGTCCAGCCCCTCCCACCTCACACTGCTGGACCTGAGTTGGACAATCCTGAAGGATCCTGGAGTGAAGCTGCTCTGTGCTGGACTGCAGAGTCCAAACTGCAGACTGGAAGTTCTCAGGTCAGTTCCTGCTTTCTACTGGTGGACAGTGTGTGTCAGCAGATGACAACTGGTGTGTAACGCTGCTCAGTGTGAAGACTTTGAAGCAGATATTAAAGACTCATCTAGACAAAGTGGATGTTGTTGATATTTTCATGTCAACAATCTGCAGCCAGAAAAGACTTTGGATGGTGGAAGAAAGTGTGGAAAATGTCTCCAGTCACTTTGGAGCTCAATGGAAGTTGTTGATTGGTGATGAAGGTCACATGACTGAGCAGAAGATCCTGTGAAGAAATATTAGAGGCAGATTAATAGTGCAGCAGTATTTCTTCATCTTGTCCTTTGAATGTGTTTGACTTGTAACGAGACTCTGATGACTGAAAACAGCCACAATCACACAAAGGACTCACTGATTATTTTCCATCTTCACTGCTGATTGGCTGCACACTGACTGACACACTGCTGTTGTTATTGTGTTGACAACACACTGGCACAATGACTCCTTTGAGGGAATGACTCAGTGATCCCAACAGCCGCACATCTGGATCATCAACAGGGAGGAATGACTCTGAATATGACATTTACACCATGGAAGGAATCAAATATTCATTCTTTATTCAGGTTGGAGAGGTGAGTGACAACCAGCTGCAGGATTCAGGAGTGAAGGAGCTGAGTGGTTTTCTGCAGAGTCCAGAATGTAAACTGGAGACTCTGAGGTCAGTTCACCCTCTTCACTCTACAACTTCTATCACTCTTGTTATTGTTGTCATGATTTTCACTTCACTGCTGTTGGAAATTCAATTTGCAGTCACTGGTTTGTGTTTGAAATGAGTGAAACTGGGTTTAAAGGTCCAGTGTGTAAAATACTGCAATCTAGTGATCAGATTTCAGATTGTAGCGCTCACTCACTCACCCTCTCTCCCTCCCTCTCTGTTTCTGTCGTGTCAGATTCTGAAGTCCACATTTCACTTTGATGTTCAGAGTGATGACACCCTGGAAAAACTCTCCATCATTGTAAACTCTCCATCATTTATTCTACATTCAGGTTGGAGAGCTGCAGGTTGTCAGAGCTCAGCTGTGATTGGCTGCTCTCAGCTCTGAAGTCCAACCCCTCCCACCTCAGACACCTGGACCTGAGTCTCAACCAGCTGCAGGATTCAGGAGTGAAGGTGCTGAGTGGTTTTCTGCAGAGTCCAGACTGTAAACTGGAGACTCTGAGGTCAGTTCACCCTCTTCACTCTACAACTTCTATCACTCTTGTTATTGTTGTCATGATTTTCACTTGACTGGGCCCTGTTGCAGGAAACTAGGATGAGGGATTAAGCCGGGATATCTTGGTTATCCTGGATCAATTGATGTTTGATGTGGTTGCACAACAGTGGGATAGGTGGAAGTGAGATATGTTCTGCTAGAAGTTACCATGGAGATTTATTGTGTGGAGTGAGCTGCTCCAGACCAGGCTGAGTTCCAGGATCTATTTCATCCTTGTCTCAGTCAACAGTCACCACCAGTGGAAGGCAGTGCTTCTTCCACTCAACACTGCACATTGTTATCACATTCACCTCCAGCCACTGTCATTATTTCAAGCTTTGGAATCATTTCATTTCAATCATGATAAAGAAATGAGTTGAGATCATATTGCAATCATTGGATAATTTCTAACATGACTTCTACTTTGCCATGCATCCTATATAAAAATACACATCCCATAGAAAGATGAAGACACATCAAAGAGTAACATGAGGTTGTTGTTGTGACAGTGGACGGTCCTGTCACTATGCCTCCAATTGATCATGCACCCTGGCTGCTTGGCCAAGGGAAGATCCCTTTGGCTGAATGCTTGGTGCGCATGACTATGACCTGGGAGTCTGGGCTTCCAAGCTCGCGAGCTTTGAAAGTTCGAGAGTCTGGAGACTCATGGAGATGGCAGCTCGATAGAATGGCTCCCGAAAGAACCGAAGAAATCACAGACCTACCCCCATCCAGTTGAGTAATATAATTTCCACATACCACGGTAAACATACAGAGGGGGTAAGACGACAAACGAAGCCCCTGCTTCTATATAACAATCGGCAAGAGAAAGGAAGTAGTTACAGCTAACTCCGTGAAGCCACGGGCTAACGAAGAAGCGAGGACGAGATGGCTAGCTTAGAAGTGTTACTAGAAGAACTGAGAGGTTTCCGTCAGGAAAACAACAAACAACTGAAGTCTATCAAGGAGGAAATTAATAAAACGAATGCAAGAATCAGCGAAGTGGAGGAGCAGGTGGAGAAAAATGAAGAGAGGACTCTAAACACGGAGGAAGTGTTAACCGGGCTGCTAAAGTTACACGTGAAGCTGGAAGAAAAGCTAACGGACCTGGACAGTCGATCTCGTCGGGAAAATGTCAGGATCTACGGTGTTCCGGAGGGGTCCGAGAAGGACTCGGAGTCGATGACTACATTTGTGGAGACCTTACTGAAAGAGGGGCTCCGTCTGGTCGAGAACGCGGCAGACGTGCGGATAAAAAGAGCACATCGGGCGCTGGGACCGCAACCCCCGAAGAATGTATCACCACATTCAATACTTGTGATGTTTTCGAGCTTCAAAATGAAAGAGTCTGTACTGCGCAAGGCTTGGCAACAAAAGGGACTCTTTTGGCGTGAAAAGCGAATAAATCTCGACCACGACTACCCACCAGCCATTCTCAGAAAAAAACGAGAGTATACGGAGGTTCGTAGGGCTCTGAAGGAGAACGGGGTCTCGTTCCAGACCCTTTTTCCGGCGAGATTGCGAGTGAGATATGAAGAAGGGCCCAGAACCTACGACAACATAGAGGAGGCTACGGAGGACATGGTCAAAAGAGGTTACAAAGTGAAAGTCATCAGTTCACCTGATTCCCTGAAGGAGCAGATCGAGCGGCTGACCTGGACTAGGACAAGAGGGAGAAGAGAGAAAGGCGCCTCCAGCTCTTCAAGAGAAGTCAACTACAAAGAGAGGCTCCGGGCATTTAGGAGAACATCACCACCAGCTCCTTGAGAACTGAAGGATACCACGTTTTTCCTCTTGAGGTACACTTCTCAGATAGAAATTTCTACATAGGCTAAGTTAAAGATGATAGTTTCACAAAAAGGTTCGTCAGGGTCCATCCGGAACTGTGCTGCTGCCACCTGAAGGGCCCTCACCAATAGATTTGGGAGGACATTCCCTTCCGGGCTGTCACCAAGAAGCTCAACAGGGTCTAGGTTATGGACCCCTGTTTGGAAGCCGAGCTTGTTTTGTTTTGTTTTTTGTTTTTTTGTTTTTTCATTGTGCAGTGAGTATGTATGTTCTTGCTTTATCTGTTCATGTTCTTTTAGTTCTAGTGGGCTTGAGGGGGCTCTCCAATGTGATTGGTGAAATGGAAGACATCACTTAAATGGAAAGAAAACAACTGAAGGTGGTTTCATTCAATATAAATGGTATGCATAATCCGATAAAAAGATGGAAGATTTTATCTAGAGAAAGAAAGAAAAGGTCCAAATAGCTTTTCTGCAGGAAACCCACCTAGACGATTCCGAACATGCCAAGTTGAATAAGATGGGATATAAATATGTGTATTTTTCTTCCCATGCTTCGGGGAGGCGAAGAGGGGTGGCAACTTTAATATCAAGTACCCTGCACTATGAACATATTGCAGAACATAAAGACAAGGAAGGCAGATTTGTTTTGACTACAGGGAAAATTGATGGCGTCCTGATAACTCTTATTAATGTTTATGCTCCACCTGGTAGCGACTGGACCTTCTATAGACACATATTTGAAATGACAGTAACAAAAAGTCAAGGGGTATTGATATATGCCGGGGACTTTAATGTTAGATTAAACCCGAATTTGGATTTGTCTAATGGAAAATCTAATAAACAAACTATCAGTAAAAGAATCAGAAACATGTTAGAAGAAACTGGATTGGTGGATGTATGGAGAGTTAAAAATCCATGTCGTCGGGATTACACGCATTACTCCCCTCCATACAAAGTATACTCACGCATAGATTATTTTTTCATGCTCAAAGATGATATTCATAGGATAGAAAAATGTGAAATCGGCCAGAGCCCTAACTCGGACCACAGTCCAATTTATATGTTTTTTTTTCTGACTAAGAAAAACAGATTCACTCTCTGGAGGTTTAACACAAACTTGCTGAAAAATAAAATTATTAAAAAATAATTTGAAAGATGAAATTAAAAGATACTTGGATGAAAACGACAATGAAGAGGTGGGGCCAATTATACTCTGGGACGCGTTAAAGTCGGTGATCAGGGGTAAAATAATAGCGATCTCCTCAAACGAAAAGAAAATGAGATTACAAAAACAATACAAACTGGAGGAGGAGTTAAGGAAACTCCAACAGGAGCATTCTAAAACCTTCTGGGAGGTAACAAATATTAAAATCAAGGAAGTGAAAAGAGAATTGGATGAGTTAAACACACTAGAGATACATTATAGAGCCTTTGAGCCAAAGGATAAGGCAGAGGCCTGACATAACAGGAGTTGCGATGGCCTCTGGTGAACAAAAGCTATCCCTGTTCGCTGATGATTTAATACTAACTATAACAAATCCAACTAAAACGATACCCATATTAATGGAGATGATTGCGGAATATGGTTCATTGTCGGGTTACAAGATTAAGATCAACAAGACTCAGGTTTTAACACTGAATTATGTCCCTCCAAACAAAATTAAGAGTTTGTATAGATGGAATTGGGAGGCGGATTCCATAAAATATTTGGGGGTTTTTCTAACAAAAGAATTTTCCAGGACTTTCGATGCCAACTATGGCCCCCTAACATCAAGACTAAAAATAGACATACAGAGATGGAATGTGATCCCTTTTTTCAATTTACACTCCAGAGTTGAGTCAGTCCACGCTTGTTATATCTATTTCAGTGCTTACCTATCTTGATTCCAGAGAAACAATTTACAGAATGGGACAGATTAATATCACAATATATCTGACAAGGGAAAAAGGCCAGAATAAGGTACAGAACACTGCAGTTGAAGAAAGAGAAAGGGGGGTTGGGTCTTCCCAACCTACAGGAATATTATCTTGCAGCTCAACTGAAACCATTAATCTATCTATGCTGTCCACAATACAATGCAGGATGGAAAGACATAGAGAGTTCCTCAGTGGAAGGTGTACCTCTCTTATCGATGTTGATGGACAAAGAACTACAAGAATATTTTGATGATACCGCATGACTCGATGTTATACACAATGCTAAACTCTTGGAGAAGAATAGTGAAAATTTGCCATTTAGGTAACCAGATCAAAATGTTCAAGTGGTGCGCTTTTGACTCGGCTTTTAAACCAAACAAGAATGATGGGAGATTCAAGGGATGGATCTCAAAAGGATTAACCACCTATTATACATTTATCAAGAGGGGGGTGTTTCAGAGTTTTGAAGAACTTCAAAGGTCAAATGGGTTGGAGAAGGATGACTTCTTCAGATATCTGCAGGTTAGGTCTTACTATAATCATAATCTACAAGAAACTTGGGAAACAGCTGGACCAGGATTCTTAGAAGTGCTTTTGTCATTGTTGAAATCAGGTTCCTGTACTAAAGTTGTCTCCAAGTTATACAATGGTATTCAGCTGTACAAACAAGTTGACACAGACTACATAAGGAATAAATGGCAAAAAGAAGGAAATTTAATTATTTCAGTTGAAAGCTGGGAAAAGATTCACAAATTTCAATGGACGACCTCAAGCTCCAATTCATGGAGGGAATTCTGTTGGAAGAACATTGTTCGGTTTTTTGTAACCCCTGCCCAGAAAAAACATCACAGCAACAGTGCAACCTGCTGGAGACAATGTAAGACAGACAAGGCAAATCATTACCATATCTTCTGGGGTTGTCCGGTGATCAAACCATTCTGGGATCAACTGTGCATGCACTTAAATAACATTTTTGTTGAGAAAATTCCTTGTAAATGTGAAGTCCTGTACTTAGGAGACATCTCATGGGATAACTGGAATTTGTCAGATAAAAAACTCATGGCAATGCTTCTGGCAGCAAGCAAAAAAACTATCACGAGAAAATGGTTGAGGACTGAAGCACCTACAATTGATGAATGGATTGATATTGTTCAGAATATTTACATTCTAGAGAAATTGTCATTCTGTCTTAAAGGTCAAAGAGACTCCTTTTTCAGGATATGGACAAAATGGACGGAATATATAAAAGCTGTCATTTCTGTAAACTGAATTTGACTGCTCTGTAAAATCATTGTCATGATACACACTGCTAGACTGGTTCATGAGATGATACACATTTTACTGTGTTTTTTTTTTTTGTTTGTTTTTTTTTTCTTTCTTTTTTATGTTAAAAGGAATGGAGTATTATTAGCAATTATATTTTCATATCCACACTTGATGTGGACTTTATATTGTACGCAAGAGAAATGTCTGTACACTTGCTTCTCCAAATAAACAATAAATTACAAAAAAAAAAAAGTTCGAGAGTCTGAATCCCCGTCCCAGGCGCAAATCCTCATGGAGGCTTATGAGGAGGTCAAAGATGGCCAATCCGTTAATCCCAGCTCCATAACCGGGGTCTATGGAAGGAAGCCGCGTGCATGGCGCACTGATCCAGGATAGCTTTCACCTGGCTTGATGAATCCGTGTCTTCTCATCCTGGATGGCTTTTAGTGCGACCCATGAAGCCTGGACACACGTGTTGTGGATTGGTTGAACGCTGAAGGCTTAGTGACTCATCTTGGATGACGCAATCCTACTTTGGTGCAAGGGGGCCCAGACACCAACATCATCAAGAGCCAGTAATGGACTCCACAGTGCAGCACTCGTTCGCTCACCCTCCCTCTCCCATTTTATTCTGTAGTGTCAGATTCTGAAGTCGACATTTCACTTTGATTTTCAGAGTGATGACACCCTGGAAAAACTCTCCATCATTATAAACTCTCCATCATTTATTCTACATTCAGGCTGGAGAGGTGCAGGTTGTCAGAGCTCAGCTGTGATTGGCTGCTCTCAGCTCTGAAGTCCAACCCCTCCCACCTCAGACACCTGGACCTGAGTGACAACCAGCTGCAGGATTCAGGAGTGAAGGAGCTGAGTGGTTTTCTGCAGAGTCCAGACTGTAAACTGGAGACTCTGAGGTCAGTTCACCCTCTTCACTCTACAACTTCTATCACTCTTGTTATTGTTGTCATGATTTTCACTTCACTGCTGTTGGAAATTCAATTTGCAGTCACTGGTTTGTGTTTGAAATGAGTGAAACTGGGTTTGAAGGTCCAGTATGTAAAATCCTGCCATCTAGTGCCATCAGATTGCAGTGCTTACTTGCTGACGCTCCCTCTCCCCTTCTTGCCAGTGAACTACGGTAGCCTTCCAGCATCATAAAGGATGTGGTTGACAGCAAAGGTGTCTAGTTCTCTGTATAATGATAAAGTTCCATCAACACAAATATTACAACCATCTATTAGCATCACAATCAGTCATAGTCACAGCAGACAGTCCAGTGCTAGCATGATTTTCAGCTAGCGCTAGCATTAGCCACCTGTATGAGCACTTAGATACTGTAGATAGATCCAGCTGGACTCAGCAGAAGGTCAAGGGTCAATGCAGGTTCTATCATCTCAGTCAGTTCAGTATTGATGAGCAAGATGCAGAAAAGATTCCACTGCATTTCAGTCACTTAATAACAATTTGTTCTCAGCACTTGCTTTATTAGAGGATTCCAGCCTCCAACCATCAATATGAAACTGTCTCTCAAACTCATCTTCCCAACCAGCCGCCTACAAACATGGCGGTGCAAGATGGCCACGACCTTTGACCTTCTGTCTGTTTCTAGAAAGAAACATTCTAATGGCAGGAAAAGCAGAGGACTTTTATTTTCTACTAATCAAAGACTTCAAACTATATTGACGGTTGTATATGAAGCTTTCAGCAATAAATCTGCACTGATTTTACACACTGAACCTTTGAGGCAAAATGAATCAATGAATTCCAACATTGTTAACAGCTGATCAGTGGTCACATGACTAAACAGGTTGATATAAAATATTTTATTGTGGTGATTCATTATTTCAGTATTATTGTTGTGCTTCTGATTCGTTTAATGGACATTACAGTGTTATAGACGTTCATATTTTTAATTTCATATAGTGATGAAAACTCCACTCACTCCATCATTTATTCTCTATTCAGGTTGGAGTTGTGCAGTTTGTCAGAGCTCAGCTGTGATTGGCTGCTCTCAGCTCTGAAGTCCAACCCCTCCCACCTCAGACTCCTGGACCTGAGTTGGAACCAGCTGCAGGATTCAGGAGTGAAGGTGCTGAGTGGTTTTCTGCAGAGTCCAGACTGTAAACTGGAGGTTCTGAGGTCAGTACTGGTTTGGAACCAGTGGATGATGGTTTCAGCACCAAACACACTTCATCACACATGTTGAATAAACATTGAACTGAAGGTTGATTCATATCAAAATGACATCCAGAAATATGAAAACTTCATTCTGTTCATCAGTGGTCATGTGACCAAACATCATTTCAACACACATTAGTTTTGGACTGAGGATTTAATTTCAAGGTGACATTTTCTGTAGTGTCAGATTCTGAAGTCGACATTTCACTTTGATTTTCAGAGTGATGACACCCTGGAAAAACTCTCCATCATTATAAACTCTCCATCATTTATTCTCTATTCAGGTTGATTGACTGCAGTTTGTCAGAGGTCAGTTGTGATTGGCTGCTCTCAGCTCTGAAGTCCAACCCCTCCCACCTCAGAGAGCTGCACCTGAGGTTGAACAACCTGAAGGAATCATCAGTGAAGCCACTGATGGATCTTGTCCACAGCAGTGACCATCAACTGCAGACTGTGAGGTCAGTACTGGTTTGGAAGCAGTGGATGATGGTTCCAGCACAAAAGCCAGTTGATCCCACAGCAGAGGTCCAGTGTTCCCAGTCACAGTGTGAGAGGAGGATGGTGTCGTCCAGCTGCTCCTCATTCATCCAACATCTGCTGCCAAACTGCTTCTTCTCTCAGTTCACCAGTCAATTATTGATCAGTTCATCTTCATCAGGCCTCAGTATCAGTCCAACACTCCATGGTCACATGACCTTCATATGTTCCACACTTGACATGTGACTGAGAGTCTGCTTCTTCTCACCAGTCACTCCATCATCTCCATCAACAGTCAACGTCTGTGTGATGATGCGTTCAAGGACTATGAGTCCTGACTCCTGCTGTCTCTTCTTCTCTCTGCAGGTGGGAGAGGTATTGAGGGAGGATGAGGAGGAGAGTGAAGAGGAGGGCTCCATCTAGTGGTGGCTGACAGAACTGCGTGTCACGACCTTTGACCCCAGTGGAGCCTGGTGGCTGGCGGACTGCTTCTCCCTACACGCTGCTGTGGTTACTGGGAGAGACGTCCCAAAAGCCACTGGTGGACCTTGCAGTGCCACATATGGACTCTTGGATTGTTCTTGGCCTTCCAGTGAAGCACTGCGTGAGCACTGGAGGTCAACCATGACTGATAGAGGTCAAAGGTCAGAGGTTTGACCAATTACAAAGACCATAATTAATTAGATTATTTTCTTTAATGGAGTCCCAGCACTAATAAATATATATTTGTATGCGTACCCATATAAGTCCATCAATGTTTAATGCACCTTTTTTCTTGAGCAGTATCTTTAAATCTCCACCTGCTTGTGTTTGCATGTTCAGGTAGATTAATGTGTATGTAGATCTATATTAGTAGCTTCAATGTGCTGTGAAATGTGGCATCTTCACCAACACTTGTATCATTTGACTCAGGTGTCTCAGTGTTTGCAGAGTCATTGCAATAAAGCGCTCAACACCCTGGTGGTTCTGGATTGTTCTCGGGGGTTCTAAGAGCTAAACACCCTGGTGGTTCTGGATTGTTCTAGGGGGTTCTAAGAGCTAAACACCCTGGTGGTTCTGGGTGGTTCTGGATGGTTCTAGGAGCTTCTAGGGTGTTCTAAGAGCTAAACACCCTGGTGGTTCTGGATGGTTCTAGGAGGTTCTAGGGGGTTCTAAGAGCTAAACACCCTGGTGGTTCTGGGTGGTTCTAGTACAGACATGGGCAAACCCCGTCCTAATAGAGTTGCCGTATGTGACGTCATTGGCAGTCGCCTCTGTCCGGTGGGCGACTGCCAATGACATCACATACGGCAACTCTATTAGGCCAAACTACATCGGTTGATTAAGGTTATCTTTTTTTTTTCTGTCAATCCCTGGCGTATTTACGGTACTTTGTTTGTATTAATGTTGTATACACAAAATTCTCTCTCTCTCTCTCTCTATGTATTGTTGGATCAGATTTCCTTGTGCCGTGCTGCTGATCCGCGTGTTGGTTGAATGAAGAGTCACAGGAGAAGAATGCCAATTTAAATATGTCTTTAGTAAAGAAATCAATTGAGGGTACAACTATACAGAGCTCTGGGCCCAGTTCAGAACCCTAGCAACACCAAAGTATTGTCAGGGCATGAAGTCTGACTGCTCTCTGTCCCTTGACCCCCCCCGTGCCTCCGATGGATCATGAGTTCTCCCCCCTGTAAATGACCGGGTTATAAAGTCTTATGGTGGTCGCAAAGTCAGTTAGCTCTCTGTCCATCCTCTGGTCCCCCATTGTCACCCTCTGCTCCCCCAGGGTGATCCGGTCCCCCAGGGTCACCCTCTGGTCACCCACTGGTCCCCCAGGGTCACCCTCTGGTCTCCAGGGTCACCCTCTGCTCCCCCAGGGTCACCAGTTAGTGAGGGATGTTCTTCCCTTTGTTCCTTCTTGAGCTCTTTGTGTGACTCCTGCAACAATGCCTTTTCTCTATGAGTAGGTCAGCCAAATGATTAAACAGCTCTATATTAATAATCATGTTATTATAAACAAACATCTAAACTAATTATATTATTCAAAACTAACATCTAAACTAAATATATGATTCCAACAGTATAGATATACATACAAGGTAAATCAAAATACAGTGACAAATGTATGTATTCAACACACACTATCTATCACCGGCGAAATAGCGTTTTGACCGCCATCTATCCATATATCACGTTCGACCGCGATGTAGAGGTCTGCCCCAGTGGAGTTGCCCCCCCCCCGTCAACATAACTTCGGTGGCCCGCCGACTCGATGCAGGTCTGTCATGTCACCCCTGTTCTAGTAGCTCAACACCCTGGTGGGGCTTCACAGACACTGACTTGGTTCCATTGACATTACAGCAACACGTTTTTTCCATGATATCCCAGGATACATTGTCTCCTCCTATGAGGTGGCTCACCAAAACACTGCATCCATCTGCTGCTGCTCCGCTAGCCCCCACCCCCTCTGTCTAGTAAAGCCTTCTCGTGTGTCACAGTTCCACTCATAGCAAGGCTCCATCAGGGTTAGGTAAAAACAAACCCAGTGTTTGAACAAACTGAGTGGAGCTCAGCAGTGACAAGGTCACTACTGTCCTTTGTCAAGGCCAACGTTGAGCCTCCTACTCCCCCTACAGCCACAAGGATCCAGGACTTCCTCTGGAAACACACCAGGACAAACAGCCCACATCAGAAAAACACATTTCAGTCCATAAAATGTGTGTATTTATTGATCTATTTGTAGTAGTTGATAATAGTTGATACAACTCACTGTTGACAAGGTTTACACAACACAACAAACCGTTGAGTTCAAAACCCAAAGAATAATTGTGTACTTTTCACACACATCCCCGCGCCATGTTCACTGGTCAGTGAACGGGTCACGTGACCCCGTACGTCACCAGCAGTCCATGGGTGTATCTCAGTTCAGGCGCTGCATCCTTGGAAGGCTGCAATTTGAAAGGAAGTTGCGTCACCGCACTGCGCTGAAGGCTCCTCCCAATTCCCAATAGTCAGAACGACGCTCCAAATGCTCCCTACTGTTAGCACCAAGGCTACACCACTACTATCCTTCACCTCCTTCTGTATCCCAGGATGCTTTGCGTGCTGCTGCTGCAAAGCATCCTGGGATCCTGGGAAGTCAGCTGAAATTAGCGCCATCTACTGGCAAAGACACCGCGTATAAATTTAAGTATTGAAATTTCACATCAAATCTTCAGTTTTTAACGCAGGGTTTTTACTGATTTGAACATCTAACCAACCAATGGTGAGCTTGATGCTATGAAAACCACACTTCCGGGGTTGGCCAGCAGGAGGGAACGGCGGTGACGCAACCAGGAAGTACGCCCAAGGCTAGACCGTCCCGTGAGGTTACCGGGGAGGCGGGGTTTGGGTCGGTCCTTCTGGGCCGGGTCCTTGGGAGGACGCTTCCTTCAGACGGAGGACGCTTCCTTCAGACGGAGGACGCATCCTTCGGACGGAGGACGCTTCCTTCGGACGGAGGACGCTTCCTTCAGACAATGGAGGCTTCCTTCCAAGGATGCAGACCCTGGATTGAGACTTAGTCCATGAACTGCTAGTATGTTTTTCTAGATATACAGCGCTTACTGTCTAGGTGGGAACAACTGGCTGTGTGTGTGTGTGTGTGTGTGTGTGTGTGTGTGTGTGTGTGTGTGTGTGTGTGTGTGAGACGGGCACTAGTAGACAGAGTGTGCGGTCCTCTGGGACGTGGTCCTGCTGCTCTGGCTGCTGAGGCTCATGTGCTTGTGGAGGCACGGCAGCTTCCTGGCCAGCAGCTTTCTCAAGTGGCTCTGGAACTTCTTGCCCACAAACATGTAAAACACGGGACTGACGCAACAGTACACGTAGGCCACGTTCTGCGTCACGTACAGCGCATAGTCCGTGGCCTCCGAGGGGGCACACGATGAGCCGCCCCCCCTGGCCGGGGCCGGAGAGCTCGAGGGCGCGCAGGAAGACTATCACGTTGTAGGACGTCCAGCAGAGGAAAAAGGTGAAAACGGTGACAAAGATGAGCTTGACGGTGCGGCACTTGTTCTTCAGCCGAGTGGACAGGACGCGGACGGTGATGCCGGTGTAGCAGTACATCACCATGAAGAGCGGGAGCAGGAAGAAGAGCAGGAACTGCTGGTAGCACGGTGCTCTCGGGGTACCCGGCCTCCTCGCACATCAGCCCGTCGAACAGACTCTCCCACACCGTCTGCAGGACAAACACCTTGGCGCTGGCCGCCACGCTGACCAGCCAGACCGTCAGCGTTCCCGCCACGGCGTTCGCCCTCCTCCTGCTCTTGGCGGCCGGGACCGCGTGCACCACGGTCAGGTAGCAGAAGCCAACAGAGTAGGCGCCGCTGACCAGCTTGCACAGCGCCTCGCCGAAGATCCACTCCGAGAGGTGGTAGGTGGCCCAGAAGGGGAGGCTGGAGGCGAAGAGGACATTGGACAGGACCAGGTTCAGGAGGAAGACGTTGGTGGCGGTGTTGAGCTTCTCGTACTTGTAGATGACAAAGAGCACCAAGCCGTTGCCGAGGTAGCTGAGCAGGAAGTTGACGTAGTAGAAGACTGGGATGATCCTGGTGCCAAAGTGGTTGACGCCGGTCCTGGGACACAGCTGGACCGGGTCGCTGACCACGTAACCCGGCTCAGAGGTGTTGGCGGTGTCGTTGAGAAGCTGCTGGAAGAGCAAGTACTCGTCGTCGTACTCCTCGTAGTCCATGACCCGTACCGGACCTGTGGAAGACACATTACAGACGGTAAGTCTCAGTGGATACATATATATATATATTATTTTGAAATTAATTAATTCATTAACCGGCTGCAAGCGTGTGACTGTGTGCTGTGAGTCAATTCATTTCCGGTTTCCACAATCTACGGAGCGGCCAAAGGCTCAAAAAGCATTGTGTGCGTTAATTGCGCGATAAAAAACTTTTCGGCGATAAAGCGGCGTTGAGTTAACGCGTTAACTTTGACACCCTTAATATATATATATACACATATATATATATATATATATACATATATATATAACCCGAAAGCTTTAACAGATATAATTATATAATTATAGGTCCATAAATACAATAGATGTTGTCAAGGCTGTGTATAAATAAATAAAATATGGGTACAACTACAATGCATACATACTGTATATATAAACAGTATCTCCATTATACACAGTCAGCCGTTAATAAGAATATATGAAGATATAATGTCAGCTGGAACTCACCAGTGCAGCTGCAGCCTGAGGGGGAGAAAGGCTGATCAGACAGAAGAACACTGTGCAGCAGCAGGAAGTGCAAAGCTGATTTCTAGCTTGTGCTCCAGATGTGGCCAGGCAGTGGACAGTTTGTGCAACAGACTGGTGTGATGTGGCAGGCAGGCAGCTAGCTGCTACAACAGGGTCACTGATCATTTTTATTGAAAGACATTGATGGCATAATTTACGTATAAATAAACAAATGGATTTTATAACGCAGGCAGAAAATGAGCTTCCCCTCCTTGAAAGACCAGCAGCCGCCACTGCCCTCAACAAGTGTCCAGTCTCATCACGTCAGGGAGAAACAGGTGCAGCTCTTCAAAGAGGAAATCACATTTTTCTCACCGTCATCATGGACTGCCAACAAGTGATGGCAACTGTAGTTTTGTAAAGAGCCGCCAGGGGGCGAACTCGAGTCAAAACTACCTTCTACTGCAGACTGTACAGAGAAATGAACACATGCTGAAAAAATAACACATTGATTAACTGGCAGATATTTCAGACAGGTCACTCTATAATATGTCAATAAGAAACAATGTGTTCAAATGTGGCCTTGAACCTTCAAACCTTCCTATGACGTGTCGGTCCTCGCAGCTCCCAGTTCTGCCACTGAGGGGCGCTGTTTGACCAGTTTTTGCTTGTTTGGTTTTGTTCGTAGCCACAATTCAACCATCAGTTGTATCATACTGGGGAGTTGATCTTTCTGCCCTGCCAACAAGACATTTCCAGCCAATAGAAAAACTATGTCAACATTGATCAACTGCTTCTCATTCATCCAACATCTGCTGCCAAACTGCTTCTTCTCTCAGTTCACCACTCAATTATTGATCAGTTCATCTTCATCAGGCCTCAGTATCAGTCCAACACTCCATGGTCACATTACCTTCATATGTTCCACACTTGACATGTGACTGAGAGTCCGCTTCTTCTCACCAGTCACTCCATCATCTCCATCAACAGTCAACGTCTCTGTGATGATGCGTTCAAGGACGGTGAGTCCTGACTGTTGCTGTCTCTTCTTCTCTCTGCAGCTGGGAGACCTTTGTGATGGGGAGTGAGGAGGAGAGTGAAGAGGAGAGCCCCATCTAGTGGTGGTTGACAGAACTACAACCAGTGGAGCTAACCAGCAAGCTGGCACGACCTTTGACCCCAGTGGAGCCTGGTGGCTGGCGGACTGCTTCTCCCTACAAGCTGCTGTGGTTACTGGGAGAGACGTCCCAGAAGCCACTGGTGGAGCTGAATCCTCAGTGGAAGAAGCAGGACTTGGAGCAGCTGCTCAGTGAAGGCAGCAGCAACACAACCACTGCTTCTGCTCTCATCATCCACGGCTGGAACATCTCAGCATGAAGGTTCCACACATCAACAACACACTGGTCTGCTCTCACTTCAGACTTCTATAACATCTTCATTTTGGAGGTGAAAAATACTTTTCAAGAGACTTTATTTCTGCTTCATGATCTTAAATAAGGAAATCATGTGGAAAAGATAAAGTGATTCACAACACCTGTGATGGGAACTCAAATCATTATTGAATCATAAGTAAGACAAAAGAAGTTTCCCTCAAAATAATTCATGGTTTTGATGCTTGCCAGATGTTTGTGTGGAGATTTCAGAAGGACGTCAATGAATCAGAAGGAAACCAGATCATTTATTTTATGTGATTATGTTATATCATCCTAACTTTGTTACTAGCTCAAACATTATATTTCAATGATTCAATATTCTGACAATAAAAGCCATCACAACCTCTGACCTGTGTGACCTTGACCTCAACTGACGTTTCATTTCTGCTGCTTTAACACTTTGATTATATATCTCCTGAAGTCCTGCCATGGGGATTCTCCGTATCTGAATAACTTGTGTACTCAAACCTTCTGTAGGCCATACCCACTTCTCCACTAGGTCTCAACATAAACCACATGAATCAATGAAAATAAATCTCACTTTTACAAACAAATCCAATTCAGTTCAAATATAATTTAAATAAAATAAATGTTACATTATAATTAATCACCAACAGATAAATCAATGCTGGATATGAGGTGGTTTGCACTCTCTGGGTCAGCGGGGAGGCCCTGCCTCAGGGGGAGGAGTTCCAGCATCTCGGGGTCTTGTTTGGGATGCCTCCCTGGGGAAGTGTTCCAGGCATGTCCCACCAGGAGGAGACCCTGCTGGAGGGACCAGGTCTCTGGGCTGGACTGGGAAGCCTTGGGGTCCCACTGGAGAAGCTGGAGGAGGTGACTGGGTCCAGGGAAGTCTGGGGGTCTCTGCTAAGGCTGCTGCCCCCGAGACCTGACTCCAGATACGGCAGTAGAAGATGGATGGATGGATGGATGGTTGCCAGGTGATAGAACATTTCATAAAAACAGACTCTGCATTATAACTTCTATTCCACTCTAAATAACTCACTCCAATATAACTGCACTCGTCCTTCTCTCACATTACATTGGATCACAATGACCAAACAACACAACAAAGACAATGATCCAACTGTACTGCCACTTCCAGACTCAGTGTAGGTCTGTAGGCCTCTTGGACCTTCATGTGAACCACTGCGTGTTGACTGGAGGTGAAACATGGCTGACTGCTGTCCTCCTACCTGGACAATGCAATCTCACTTTCAATCTCACAGCCACTAAAAAACCTGATTGTGATTGAGAGGTCCTCAGCAGCCAATCACTGTTGGGAGTCCAACCTTCAAACACTCCTCCTGAATCCACAGTCACATCTGTGAGCATCTGGAACTTTGGCCCTGATCCTCCACACCACACACCTTGGGATGACAGCGCCACCTACCTGGATCCTTTCAGCAGCCAGTCCATGTTCTGACCCGTTTCCACTGTGGCCTGTTGGCTCATCTGGACCGGAGTCTGGATCATCAGTGTCCAGGTTCATGGAATCTGTCAGAGTGCCGCCGTCCTGTCATGTAATGATAGAGAATCACTCTATTTATACTAATGTGCAGAACCACTAGAGTGTCATTTCTTCACTGCTGTCAGCAACAAGCATTTGAAGCATTTGGTGTCACACTGGTGTACAACACTTATGGGCTAATTAATAAGAAATGACATATTTATGAATCACCCGCAATGCCCAGATTGTTGCTGCTTATCTGCTGATATGAGCCGTCAACTGTTGCAATATAGAACCACGGGCAGGAAATTACAATTAGTGTAGAGCGTATTATAATTTAAAAGTTTACTAACGGTAGTTCTTTAAAGAATTTAGCAGGGATGGAACAGCCTAACGTGACGACGTCACTTGTAAAACGGAAGGAGCTCAACCTGCTGTCACGGTGAAAACTCCGTGTTACGTCCCGTCTAGGGGGACCGAGACGCAACGTGTGGGACACCTTCCCCCACTCCCAAGGCTCATTAATTTCTCACGGCAGTTGGCGGTTTTCAACAAAAACATTTATGAATCAGTAAATGAAATAAACAAAACAACTTAACCGGTGGGCAGCAAAGGCTTCAGGGTGGGCCCAGGCCAAAATAATAAACCAAACTCCAACTAGCTCGCCTTAAGAACTAACTAAAGAAAGAAAGAGAAGCCAAATACAGAAAGGCTAACCTCCCTACATACTTAATAAACAGGAGAAAAGAGGGGACAAAGAAAATGGCAGCCCAGCCCTACGGCTGCATGCTCTAACACCATTTCAGAAGTGACTAACTGCAGACTTGGGAGTGGAGGAGGGATGACCGTCAGGCTGGCTCGACTGCTCCTCCTTCTCAGCCGTGGCGCGTCCAATCAGCAGCCAACATCCAGGACCGCACCTGCAAGGCGTCATCCACTCTCACACACACACATAGACACAAACATAGAGGCACCTAGACCCACCCGTGGGTCATAACACCCCCTCCCTTAAGAACCAAACCCGATTAACATACCGACAAACAAAACTAAACAAGAAAACCCTCAGTTCCCCCGAAATAAGAATTTCGCAGCTAGTCCACATGTACACGTGATAATGCATCTGCCAACACAATATCAAGATCCCTAGATAGTAAGTTTGATAGATGGATAGAAATAGATAAGTTAGTTAAAGTTAAAGAAAAATAATATATATATATATATATATATATGTATATGTATGTATATATATATATATATATATATATATATATATATATATATATATATATATATATATATATATATATATATATTATTTTTCTTTTATTATTAACCTCTTTCAATAAACTCCAAAACATACATGGTCAAAATCCATCCATCCATTTTCCATACCCGCTTAGTCCCGAGGTCAGGGTCACGGGGGTCTGCTGGAGCCTATCCCAGCCGTCTTAGGGCGAAGGCAGGGGACACCCTGGACAAGGGTGTCCAGGGTAAATGTGACGTATCGGCTTCGGCACTATTCAGATCAAATAAAGACCAGACAGGGACAGGAAAAAGAGTTTCGCTGTTGTTTTACACGCAAAACTACCGGGGTTGTCGCGTGAGCTTGCAATCCTGGCGTAAACTGATGGAGACGCCTCGCTCGGAAAATGCGCTTCAAAGTGCACACGCACTGCAGACGCGCCGAAGATGCTGGGAGATGCTGCTAGCAAAACGTCTGCATCACACACACACACACACACACACACACACACACACACACACCAATTATCCCTAACCTATGCGCTGGAAAACACAAAACTATACAGCAAAACATCTTAACGTAAACACACTTTTATTGATAAAATCAAACATAGGCAGATATAACCTAAACAATTTTAAACCATGAGTTTTCTGTGCAATGATGAGCATAAATGCACATGGGAACATGTTGACCCATTTAATCCTCTTTATTTCTTTATCATTGGACTACAAATATATTTCTGAATGAATATGTTTTCCTGTTTTATAGGAAGTGGATCTTTTTGACTTGCTCATTTTAAAAGTAGCTTGCATGTTGAAAAAGTGTGAGCACCCCTGATCTATGCCCTTTTCCAAGTCCCACAATCACTTTCACTGTCATCTGCCTGATTACACCCATGCCATTTTCAGAAAAAAATTGCACAAACAGAATACATTCAAAAAATGTATCATACACATAGTTATCAAGTCAAGTTATTTATTTATTGTCATTGTTGAACAAAGTTAACAACAAAATTTGTTTGGAGCATCCCCATAACCACTGGCATCAGTACCGATAAAATAATCATAAATAAGTGAGAAAAAAAAACAAAAATATATATATATATAATTTATGTACAGAAATTATTTGGTCATTCATTTTTTGCAATTCATAGTCATTCCCAACAGACATAACAGACACAAAAATTCAATGCATCACACGTGGTTGAGACACAGCTTGCCTGTGATTGTACATTTGGCCAGTAGGTGGTTTCGTGTGCACATGAAGCTTGGAGAAATGAACCGTTTCTCGAACCAGTTGGCTCAAGTGGTTCAATGCCTCATGAGGCTTCACCTCACCATCACTACAGTCACTGCATCCTGAATCAGTCACACTCAAAGTCGCACACCACCTCTGCTTTGTTCTGGAATGTGGAATGGGCAATATTAATTTAATCTAATTACATTCTGTTTTATTACTTTATGTCTATTTTAATGCTCTTTATTGGTGCTGAATGGAAGTGTGGTTGTTGTTTTATGAGCTAATGGATAGACAAGTGGCCTATAACATAAGACGCTTAAATGAAGTGAATAGGATATGTCCACAATGTCAAGAAAGGAAGCAGGGTGTCTTTAAAATCGATAACATTTGAATACGTATTAAAAGTTGAGTTGATGTTATACTTGTATTGACATTATGAGTAATTTATACAACTTTTCCCAGGAACTTTTCCCAATGATGAGGTTGAGGGCCCATCATCTGCAATTCAGCATTCTGCAGGTAGTCAACACCAAAACAAGCGTATTCAGCTGTCATAATCCTGTTTGTAAATAATACACATAAACTGTGTACTTGTAATATAAGTCAAACTTTGGTAACTTGAATATAATTCTCACAAAGGGATTTTTCATGTGTATGCACTTTGTACCTGTTATGAATTAAAAAAAAAACATTCATAACTAAACTCAGTTGTTGGTTTCCATCTCTATAAGTTAACAAAGATACATAGATACCTATGAAACACTTGTTCATCTTGCTGAAACTAATACTAGGTTACTAGTACTAGATACACCAGTATACTCTCCCGGAGCACAGATCAACCCACTCAAACAAACAAAAAGCATTTTACTCAGTCAGATAAGATTACTAAATGCTGGATGATACACTGTTTTGTGCATTATTTGGGTAAATAAAATAGTTCTATTATTCATACCTCCGCCTACCATTTATTATTACCGAAGGCATAGGGCATTTAAAAAAACAAAACAAATGTCATTCCGGTGTGCCACCCGTCTGTGCCCCGAGCTTGCCCCCCCAAGAAAAAAATTCTAGGACCGCCCCTGTTTCCAACACTGTGGATGCTCGGTTGTTTATTGCAGCAGACAGATAAACAATTAAACGGCTAAAGCCATCTATTCCACCGTGAATGACAAATCTCCAGCTTTTGGTAAAAAAGGGAGAGAAGATGGAAAGAGAAATCTAAAATATATAAGGCATCAGATAGCTAATTGAAAAAGGTTCATGCACAGCTTATTTGACACAAAAAAGGTATGGTACAAAGATGAAAAGATTTGGAGTGGGTAGAAAATCTCAATGTTTCATTTGTTCAAGTATTTAAAAACAGTTTTGAAAAATACCGTATTCATTTGTGGTTTCCATCTATGTGCCACATTGCATTTGGTGCAGGAACAGAATACTGCCTCCGTCTTAGTGTGCGATTGGCCAAGGCTCGCACTTCAGTCCCAATTGGGTCCACTCTTCTTAAGGAATCACGTACTCTTTGAACTACAACAACAGCAAAAAAAAAAAAAAGAAAGACAAACTACATAAAATATTAAAGGCACAAATCCGTGTTAACACAGATAATGCTGACAAAAGGTATGATTTCATTTATTAAATACCCCCCCCTTTCTTTTTTTAAATATACCGCCATTCTTTTTTTAATCATCCATGTAAGCACTTTTAGCTACATTTTGTACGGAAAGCGTTATACAAATAAAGCTAATTATATTTGTTTGTTTCGGTTAAACTGATGCACAATACAGATTACTGAATACATTCATGTGGGGATCAACTTCATATCAAACTTACTTTGCACTCGTAATCCCCTGGCATGAAGGAATGCTCTCATCATTCTGTACCCTGTGTTTGGGTGACTGAGTTGGATTTCTGCAATGACGGCATCCAGCTCTTCATCACAAAGCGCTGAATACATGTCCGACATTCTAAACAAACAAAGAATAATTCCTGAAATTTTACTTGGCAAGAGCCAAAACATATATGATTAAAAGCGTCCATTTTCACTGCAACCATTTTGACGTGTATTTGTTGTGTCATTAGTGTTATTAGGTACAAGTGTTGCTGCGTTCATTGCAAGGTTAACGTCATTTGTGTCAATAGATATGGAAAACAACTACACTTAAGTTGAAAAGAAATGTGCACGTTTTGTAAATGGCAATTTATTATTATTATTATTATTATTATTATTATTATTATTATTATTATTATTATTATTATTATTAGTGTTCTGTTAAGGTGAAACAACAAAGAAGCCTTTAAGTCTAAATTGTTTAATAAATAGGTTAAGAGCAGTTGGTGTAAGTATGAAAGTCATTTCATTTATTTGTTGCGTTAAGAGAAGCATTTATAGAGCGTCGTTGCCACCTACTGGCATCTTTCGGTAGTATTTCTGTTGTAATTTTGAAGCGAACTTTATACCGGAAGTAAGACACGGGAAACACAATGCCAGCGTTTTCTGATACGCACCCGTTCCTGTAAACCAGTGTTTGTGTGCCGCGAGATATTGTCAGGTGTGCCGTGGGAAATTATCCCATTTGTGTGCCTGTGCAGTCTAGCGCCTGGCAGAGTAATCATGTAGTACTCTTCCATACCAGTAGGTGGCAGCAGCAGGTAGCTAATTGCCTTGCGCTTGGAGACAAGCGAATTAGTGACGCATGGATGCAGCGACAGGTGTGTGGATTGTGGATAGCGGGACGACGGTTGAAAGTGATGGATAAGTTTTTGAAGAGGAAAAATGCTGACTCTGAACTGGACCCTGGACAAAATCCGGACCCAGATGAAGGCCCTAGTATGAGTGGAGGCAAAGACGGTGACGTCGAGCAAAGTTTCTGGCGTGAGGCAATACAATGAAAGCTATCTTTCATTTGGATTTACTTTTACCGGAGATGCAACGGCACCGACTCCGTTGTGCTTGGTATGTGGTGAAAAGCTCTCCAACAGTGCTATGGTCCCAAGTAAGCTTAAACGCCATCTCCAAACGAAACAGCCCTCAGTTCAAAAGAAAAATGTGGAGTATTTTGTTCGCCTGCGTGAACACACGGAGAAACAGGCAACTTTCATGAGAAAAACCGCAAAAGTAAACGAGAGAGCCCTTAAAGCTAGCTACCACGTCGCTGAACTAGGGTTGCCACCTACCAGAGTTTCAAATCCGGGACCTCTGGGGGGGGGGGGGGGGGGGTCCTCAAGTCTGTCGACGGGGGGGGGGTCACCGAAATATACGAAGTGCGTCCTGGACCTGGATGGGAACCAGCTGCAGGATTCAGGAGTGAAGCCACTAATGGATCTTGTCCACAGCAGAGACTATCAACTGGAGAGTGTGAGGTCAGTACTGGTTTGGAACCATTGGATGATGGTTCCAGCACCAAAGCCAGTTGATCCCACAGCAGAGGTCCAGTGTTCCCAGTCACAGTGTGAGAGGAGGATGGTGTCGTCCAGCAGTTCACCACTCAATTATTGATCAGTTCATCTTCATCAGGCCTCAGTATCAGTCCAACACTCCATGGTCACATGACCTTCTGATGTTCCACACTTGACATGTG